>NC_052616.1:34047228-34371809 GCF_016545825.1 Eucalyptus grandis
CATTGAGCACATACACAGCTCAACTGTACCATCATCTTTGCTTCCCAGACAACCTTGTATTTGAAACAAGAAGTTTACGAGGTCTCCAAGATAAATAGTAGGATGCCATTCTAAATTGGAAGACAGCTTGCCCTAAAAACCGGATGCTAATCTAATACTTACCGCAAAGTCAAAAACACAACAACAAAAGAATTCACGTACTCCCCGCATCCCCGCCATGTCAAACGGCCGCAACCGCTGGACCCGGCGCAATGGGGACGATCGAGGCGCCGTAGTCTCGGCGGCCGGGCGCAATCAAAGAGGGAAAACATCGTGGTGGGGGAATCAATCGAGGGTGATTAGCGGGCGATTGCCAACGGACGAGGGGTCTTACTTCATGAGGAAAAAGGCTTTTGTAAAATTATGATGAGAATCGAAGAGCTACCGAGGAGAAGGTTTCAACGTCAATACTTTGGAAATAGAGAGTCGTTTGTGGGTGAACGATAGAGAAAGAAAAAGTGTAAGGTTTTATGTTTCGGATAAAAGAAATCATATCCGACCTTATCCCACCCCACTCTGACTTTTTATCCCGTTTATATCCCGTTTATATCCGACCTTATTCTATCCTAAGCAATTACCAAACACGGAATATGATAAAACATATCCTATCCTCGATTTTATTTGGTCGACCAAACGTGAATTTAAGCTGCTTTTAGCAAATATGATTGAGTCGGGTTATTATATTTGTAAAATGGGTCAAAATAAGTTAAAATGAGTTAATTTGGGAAGCATTATTTTCAATTCGAGTTCAATTGTGCTTTATTATTATTATTATTTTTATTTCGAAGGGTTTAATTGTACTTTAATTGGCATCCCATATTATTTTGTCCTTGAGTTTTGAGTGCTCTTTACTTCCACGCCTTCCCTTGGTCGTGCCATCTGGCGCCAAAGTCCCTCCAAGCTACAATCTCCTTGACGTGAACGTGAAGAAGCCGATCACTTTTCAATACGGCGATCCTGCATTTCAACCAAAAAAAGAGTGCAACTCTAGAATTTTGAAATACCCAATTGATGACTCCATTCAGTCAAGTACGATGTTTGCCTTCCAAGTAATCACAAATTTAAATCACGTCGCGGGCGAATTTCCAAACCTACTCATCTGTTACCTCTGTCGAGAAGCTCCAGACATGCCGAGTACATTGCAATGACAGATTCGTCACTTTCAAGCATGTGATTTCTCAACAAATCGAGTAATCGTGACTTAAAATTGAATATTACACGAATGACTGGGATCCTCTAAAATTAAATGAAGTTATTCTTTATGATTTCGGTGTGTCGCTAGCAAGTAAAATTGAGGGCTCCGATTGGGAATCCACTTTTCCTTTTTTTTTTTCCTCCTATCCTTCCCATTCCTCTTTCCCATTTCGCCGCTTGCTCAATTGCCTGGTACCCACCCAAGCCATTGCATTCAGCAGAACTGCCAATCAACCACAAGCCTGGACCACCGGACACGAGTATGCCTAGCCATGCCTTTGCCTCCCTATCAACTCCGCTAGCCTTTAGCAAGGCCAGGTCTGGTGTCGCCTGAAGTTGGATGGCAACATCAAGCCCCTTGTTGGCCTCTAGTGTTGTCGACAACTATGCAAGGACATGAGCGTGATTGTAACCTTGATTGTAATAAGGTGTCAAGGTAATTGCCATTGAGCCCATAAAGATGAGAAGAGAGAGAGAGAGCACGAGGGCAATCGGATTGGCAGCTCAAGCATCAGCTATAGGATTGAGGGTAGGTTCAGTTCAACTTTAGAAAATAGGTTTTGGGTATAAAACAAATGTTGAAAACCAAAACTTTTTAAGGAAATGCAAATTACATTTAAAAAAACCTGTTTGTAGAGTGACTCTAGGTTCATGTATTATTAGGGCAAATGACTCTAGTGTCATCAACGACATGAGGACATGAGAGAGAGTGACAGTAACCTCAATTGTAGTAAGGTGTCGAGGTAATTGCCATCGAGCCTATAAAGATGAGAAGAGGGAGAACACGAGGGCAATTGGATTGGTAGGCCAAGCATCGGCAATAGGATTGAGGGTGGGTTTGGTTCAACTTTAGAAAATAGGTATTGGATGTAATGCAAATGCTAAAGACTAAAACTCTTTAGAGAAATGCAAACTACCTATAAAAACTTTGTGTAAAGTGATTTATGGGTTCATGTAGTATTAGGCCAAAAAAATGCAATGGGTTTTGGCTATATTTTTATATTTTTTTATTAGAAAATTCAAACTCTGTCTAGAGTTGGCAAAAGACTTAGGCCACCGGTGAGTCAAATTTGGCGCTGATCACTTGGGTTGCATGACACCCTTATGTGCAAATTGGAATTCAATCAGTAGAGTGGACGTACATGCGAGAAATGATGGAAATTGACCTAGATGGAAATTGACCCTCTTCGATAGAAAAATCCAACGCAAAAAAAACTAAAATTAAATAAAGTTATTCCTTATAATTTCGGTGTGTCATTGACAAGTAAAATTGGACGGCTTTGATTAGCAATCCACTTTTCCTTTTTAATTTTTTCCTCCTATCCTTCCCATTTCTCTTCATTTCGCCCCTTGCTCAAATTACCCGATACTAGCCCAAGCCGCAACGTCAACCAGAACTGCCAATCAACCTCAAGCCTGGACCATCGGACATGAGCATGCCTAGCCATGCCTTTGCCTCCCTACCAACTTCGTTAGCCTTTAGTGAGGCTAAGTCTAGTGTCGCTTGAAGTTGGATGGCAACATCAAGCCCCTTGTTGGCCTTTGGCATTGTCGACTGACTATGCAAGGACATGAGAGTGCTTATAATATCGATTACAATAAGATGTAAAGATAATTCCAATCAAGCCCATGAAGACGATAAGAGGGAGAGCATGAGGGCAATTGAAATGGCATGCCAAGTGTTGGCAATAGAATTGAGGTAGGTTTGGTTCAACTTTAGAAAATAGGTTTTGGGTATAAAACAGATGCTGAAAACCAAAACTCTTTAAGGAAATGCAAATTACCCATAAAAGCTCTTTGTAAAGTGACTTTGGGTTCATGAAATATTAGGCAAAAAAAAAATAATAATAATTTGCAATGGGTTTTGGCCATATTTTTATATTTTTTTATTAAAAAAACTTAAACTCTTTATGTTTCAAGAAATGGCTTAGATTATTCAAGGCATCTAGGCCGCGACGACACCCTTATGTGCAAGTCAAAATTCAATCGGTAGAGTGGACGTACATGTGAGAAAGGATGGAAATTGACCCACTCCGATGGAAAAATCCAACGCAAAAAACTCAAAATCATAGAGAAGGAGGCCATATATAAAAAGCATATGAATCCCAAAATCATGGTGGGGTGAGGTGAGGCGACACGAAGAACGAGGGTATTTTGGTCCAAGTGATAATTTCATCAAGCGAAGTTTTCAACCGGGAATTTGCGTTCACAGGTAAATGATTATATGTCGTGGTTCATTCGTCTTTTACCTCATCGGTGCAAGAAGGAATCTCCAAGACCACGTTTTCTGGTCTGGTATGTGCTGCTGGTCAAATGAATTCCGATTTTTTGAAACACCCAATATTTTATTCGAGAAGTGAAATGGAGAGGTGGGGCTGGTCATCCTTTTGTATTTTTTCATTTCACCATGTTCGTTTTCCTTAAAAAAAAAAAAAAACAAAAGAAAAAGGAAAGAGAAAAGGACGAGGGGGTTTGAAGTAGATTTTATTCCAAGAAAAGGGGGTGTTGGGGGGTTGGAGGAGGAGTCCAAGGGACGAGTCCAACTTTCGAATTAAACAAAAAAAAAAAAGAAGGAGAAGGAGAGAAGGAGAAGAGACTCATCTATCCATCGAGGTGGTGGTGGTGGTGATACTGATGGGAGAGGTTTCGATATTTCAAATTCCCTCCTCCGCAGATCTACTCTGAGAGAGACTCTCTCTCCTCCTCTCCTCTCCTTCCTCCCACATCAATGGCAGCCACTGACACCCACCAGTTCGATCTCCGCGTAAGTCCCACTCTCTCTCCTCCTCTCTCCTCCCTTCTCTCTCTCTCTCTAACCTCTGTCTGCGTTTCTCGTCGGCAGCAGCCGTCGCCCCACGCCGCCTTCTCCACCGGGTAACGCTCCCTCCCTCCCTTCCTTTCGCGTGCTTGCGTGCCCTGGCCATTGACCGCTCTGGGTCATCCGTGGGAGTACGCGTTCGCCGACGCCGGCAACTTGGAGCACTGCGCTCGCTACCTCAACCAGACGCTCGTCACCTTCGGCTTCCCCGCCTCCCTCGACCTCTTCGCCGCCGATCCGGTCCCTTCTCCCTCTTTCCCTTTTTTGTTTGTTTGTTTGTTGGGGGTGGTTTGTTTGTTGTTGTTGTTGACGAAAGGTTGGGCTCCCCCCCCTCCGCTGGCGGTTGCGTTTCGGTGGTCCTGATCTGGTTGCTCTCTCGCTTGCTCGCTTGCTTTTCTCCGGCAGGTGTCGATCGCCCGGACCTGCAACTGCATTTACTCTCTGCTTCAGCAGAGGCAGCGCGATGTCGAATTCAGAGACTCGCTAACGAGCAGCGGCAGCGGTACCTCCCATCTCGTCTCGTCTTCTTCCCTTTCTCCTTCTTTGCCTCATTTTGATCTAATAATGATGAGACAATCGTTCCATCTGGGCAGATCGAGCTCAAATTTTAAATTTTTGCTGAAAAGCACGGTCCTTTTTGTTTTGCTTAGATCAATTTCTTGGCTTTTCTTAGCCTTTTAGCATAAATGATTGCTCGACAATGTGGTTAAGTAGAATCTGCCATTAGTACGGACGGAGTACTTTTTGTAGCGTGGCTTGGAAGGAGTATATCGGGAGGAATTGAAATGGTGCCGGGTATGTGATCTTTGCGTGCATTGATAAGTTTTTTCTGCGTGATAGATTGTTCGGACATCTCGAGGATTGGAAGCCAAAGTCGAGAGGCTGGAGTCGCAACTGCAGGCCAAGGACAGGGAAATCGCTACGATTACGCGAACGGTAAGAAGCTCGGACCTTGTGAAGTGCTTACAGTTGCGACCCATGGTTTGGTTGATGATTCATGTCTTCGTCATGATCAGGAAGCTAAAGCTGCAGCTCAGTCTAAGGCCCAGATCGAGAAGTTACAACAGGAGAGAGATGAATTTCAGAGGATGGTCATTGGCAATCAGGTTAGGATTGTTGAATTTTAGCACTGCGTCTTCATTTTGGCTGCATGAAATGAAATGTCGGATACTGATCATGGTTAATGTGCTTTGCTGACGTTGTAAAGCAAGTGAGGACTCAGCAGATACACGAGATGAAGAAAAAAGAAAAGGAGTACATAAAGTTGCAGGTTCACTTCTACGTTGTATTTTGAGATTCTTTAAGAGAACCTATGCTCTATGGTCATAGATGTATCAGCTTATACTGCATTCCTTGTATTTAACTATATAGACCGTGGACCGTGGCTTTAATATTGAAGAACCTTTTCCATTTGCAGGAGAGGCTAAACCAAGTTTTGATGGAAAAGAAGAAGGAATCTAGGTCGGGATGGAGATAATGAATTTGCTTCAGGTAACCATTTTTCTGTTGCAGTTTAGCCTTTTGGTCTATTGGTTGGCGGTTCCTGATGATATCTTATGTATAAACAGAAAGAAGGTCGGCAACGGGACATGGAACGGGAAGAAGGCTGATAATGACTTCTACAAAAAATTGTGCGTAACCTATTTCTATTGCCTAGCTTGATGATATATGGGGTATTGGCATGTCATTCCCTTTATCCCTTTATGATGTCATTGCTGATACCGACAGGTTGATGCTTATGAAGCCAAAATCAAGAGCTGATGGCTGAGAACAATGATCTGCGGGCATTATTGCGGTCAATGCAAGTATGTATGCTAGAACTTTCAATTATGTTTTCCCATCTGCATTTCTGCTGAGCTAAGAGTCGTAGGCTTGCCTTTGGGAGCATCCCGCATGAATTCGCTATCTAGACCATCCACATACTCAATTATTTTTCATCTTCATAGAATGAAAGTAGTTGATTTAGTTGGGCCTGGTAATGTCTGGATTGAATGGACAGTTAAAGTCACACCACTGGTATTGGCCTGCAGACAGATATGCGTGAATTTTTCAATGCTCCAAATGGATTACCCAAGCAATCTCAAGCTGCCAATGGAAAACATGAAAATGACCCTTCCCAGTCTCCGTTGGGCGGGAGAACGGTGAGCCATCTTTTAAAACTGGTGGTATCTTATTCCTCCTTGTTGAAGTGCTGCTGCTTTTACTCGAGTGACTAATTGTTTAATATCTCTAGGATGTCTTCGATCTGCCCCTTCATATGGCCAGAGATCAAATTGAAGAAAGTCTTAGAAATAAAATGGCTTCTATAAAGGTAATTTTCAACCTTCCTCGAAAATAGCGATCTAGCCAACTTCAAGCACGTAGTTGACTTCTATGCTGCGACGCTGTAGGAACGGATGGTCCAACTGCAAGATGCACAGAGAGGGGCAGAAGTTACTTCTGAAGCTACTGAGAGAGAGCTTGAACTTGAAGCTCAACTTGTTGAGGCAAGGAGCATCATTCAGGAACAGGTACTGAAATTTGCTCATCCTGCATAAAAGACAGGCATTTCAGGTCATATGTTTTTCTAAGGCTTGTCATGCTGCTGATTGTCATCATTGTCAAAATTATTGATAAGTTTTTAGGTAACATCATCTTGTTGTATCTTGCCGCTTAACCCTTCTTATTTATGCCTATCAACCTGTTTACCATTTATCATCTTTAGCCATAGAAGTGGATTCCAATCAGAAGCTTTGTACACTTCACCTGATGAGCAGTTTGCTGGAGGCTTGGAGCTATGATTTACCATAATTTTATTTTGCATGTCCTGCTAGCATTAATTCTCACATAGAGGTTCTAAACTCGTGCATTGAATTTTGCAATTTGCTTGTGTCTCCTTTTTGCTGCAATTTCTGAGGCATGTTAATGTGCTCTGCTCATTACTAAAAAAATATTTGATTTTTCTAACCCATCAATGGGCGGACCTATACCCTGTAAACTAGTAATAAAGATGTAAATAATGCTGATTTCCTTTATTTTTCAGCTTTAGAGTTGGGAAAAAGTCCAAGTTTAGAGGTCTTGGCTAATACTCACTAACTCTTTTCACTTGAATGTTCTTCAACCGTTCCCCAATTTGTTCATGGCTTGGTATAGCTGAACCAGGGATGAGTATGTCCCATTTCTTGTTTTTCCTTGTCATTTGCACAACTTTCCCTGTCTGGTTCGTTTGACATGTGGGTTTGGGGTTGCTGTGAGTCTTCTTTGAAGTTGAACCATTCTATAACCCTAACCATTTATTGCAGGCATCGATAATGACCAAACATCTTGCAAAGACCGAGAGAACAAGGTATCCTTTCATGTTGCCTTTCAGTGGATGTCATGTTCAGAATTACCTTAAGAAGGAAACCTAATGGACCTGTTTTATGTTTTTGCCTTGACAGGGAGCCAATTATATCATCTCCTCTCGAGGTATAGGTTGATCATTACCTAAATTGGGTGGTGTCCTGTTTAGATTTTTTTTTATTATGCATACGATGATGCTAACTAAAAAGAGTTAGTCCTGCTGTATGATTCCTTTATCTGTGCATTTTTTGGCCAAGTTGGTCTCGGCTCTTGAGAACTTATTTTAATCTGTAGAAGATAATGTGGCCTCTTAATGTGCATGGAGTAATTTCTTGGAACCTTAACTCTGCAAGGACGGTGTCTTGGTGGTTCAGGGTATCTCCCTCGACGATCTAGTATCCTCTTAGACAGATAAAACTGTTCCCTTTTGATTTGAGGAGACCGTAATTTTTAGAAAATTAAGTGAGGATGACACTGATAATGAAATTACCTTTTGTGGGCAAGACCACTAGTTCTCTGACTACTGTACTTGATGGATCAAAGGGTTACCTGTTATCACATGCGGATAATGCATATTCAAGATGCTTATCATCTCTTTCCATAAATTTGTGTCAGGAGTTTCATATTGATATGCCCTGACTGCTTCAGTTTTAATTTTAGGGGCTCCGAACTGACCCAGCTTGATGGGTAAAGATTCTTGAAGGTGTCGGCTCCTATCAACTCAGTAAGGAGACTGAACTTGTCTCTCTGTATTATTGTCCTTCAAACATCCCCCAAGTTCAGCAATGCCCTGAGATGATGGCAGCGATACAAATTGTAAACCTTCGTTTACTCCATGTGAGACTGCTTCAGAAGCTAGTAAAACAGTTATCAGTAGATCATCAGGAGGTTTGTACCTCATTGTCTGTCAATATTGATCATCTTGTAGCTTGTCTTCAGCAAATGGTGTTAGAGTGAAGGCTGATTGCCTGTGGACACTTCGGAAGATCGTGATGCTGACTTTTCTGAGTAACTCACAGTGAAAAGTTATCGGCCACTTAACTTATTAAAATTACTTTTCGCTTGGGAAAGATACTAGACATGAAGATCTCACAAATGAATGGTATGTTATTTCAAATATGCAAAATATATCAATTAATATGGAAAGCTTCCTTTAGGCTGAATTTTTTTCTGAAAAGTCAGTGATTTGGAGAAATTTTTTTAATAAAAAAATTGATTACTTGTATCGTTTATGAAAATGAAAGAATGAAAAATAATTTTGATTTTTCATGAAAATATTTAATCAGAAATTGTTGTCAATTATTAAAATATTTTTTAATCGACTGATTATATTAAGCCATGAGAAATGTTTTAAGTTATTTTTATTTTTCATTAAAAAACTATGGTCTCATATCTTTCGCGTTAAAAGTCATTAATCGTGTTTAAAAATCCTAACTTCGTAGCTTGAAAACTGTTGTCAACAGTAGGAGATACTATATACGGGACAAAATTGCCGATCTGAGAAGGACAGGACTTGTTTTTCCAGCAAAGAGATTAGGATACAGTTTGAAAAAGACTTGGTTCTTGTAACACGTGACACAGAAGAAGTTACTAACCACATTAAAATTTACTAAATTCTGATAGTTCCTACCGTGCAATTCAACTTTACACATGTATCCCGTGTGCATCAATACTAGACTGCTAGTCCTTATTCATAAGAAGAGAAAAGCAAATAAACTTTCTTCCTTTTAACAAATATATTGAACTAATTATTGAACTTTTTGCGGTCCCTTATTGATAGATGGTTATGAACATTTTTTCAAATTTGGATCCAGTGCTTGAAACGAATATCTTCTTACTCTCGTTCTTAAAAATCAAATGAATAAATTGTGCTAAAGAGAGAATTTGTGACATTTGAATGTTTATTTATTTATCTGTATTTAAGACCAATGTTAGATTGAAATTGCATTCGGTTGTTGGAAGACATGATTGTGCTGCCATATGGTTTGGTAAAACCCAAAACTGTTATTTGCCCACACTTATTGCAATTTGCACATATTCTAATTCTATTAGGTCAAAAGTGAGACAAGCAAGAAAGATGGAGGTGGAAAAACATGTATTATTTCCAAGAAGGAAAGAAACACACAAGTCCTGTTAATCACCCAGTTACAAAGGGACGTTTTGGTGGCTTAGTAGGTGTCGAGAGAGCCCATTTAAAAAGGTCTTATATATTGGCCATGCCACATGGTAGTAAAATTCGAAAAAGCCAACTAATCAAAGACGGGGGCTTTCGAGATTCCAAAGCGAAGTCGATTGGGATTACATATCGAGCGAGCATTATGACCAATTCATTCATGAAATCACTATGGAATACTCTTTGGGCCCGAACATTGAAATCGAGAAAGGAAAAAATAGGGAAAAAAAGAACCCAAAGTGTCTGGCTGGCGGAAAGAAGTATCTGTTCAAAATGCCCATTTAAGATGAAGGAACTCATGAAGGGAAGTATCTGTTCAAAACTAGTAAATGACAAACAAATTAGGAGGATTTGGAGGGATATTAGGGGATTCTACTCACTGTCAAATCCCAAGCCGTTATACATTGATTTGCGTTGCCAGATTTGGCGGATACACTCCACTGGCAACCTCTCATATATAACATAACACTAACACAAGCACATCCGCGGGCATCATTCTCAGATCAAGAAGATGAAAAAGAATGGATCTTCAGAGATCAAAAGCTGAAGGCCACCAGCCAGCCTCCGTGCTGGAAGGTGAAGGCTCCTACTCTCCAGGATCCTCTCGAGGGAGCCATCAGTCGGCAACTCCAATCGCTACCACCTGTTCCGGTTTCCCGGCCAGATCCCATTTCAGTGGGAACAGCAGCCTGGAAAATGCAAGTTCGACCCGCCAAAGAATGACCACCCTGGTAACCTCCCGAGAATCAGACCCCCGCCGATCTTGGCCTCCAAGAGCATGGAGTTGCCGCCGAGGCCGTACTGCGGCGATAGCCCCAAAGGGTCTTCTTCGATCTGGTTGAAGATTAAGTTTTGGAGGAACATCAAGAGCAAGAAGACCCAGCTGATGATGCTCAGATCCAAGAACCGAGCGAGAGGCCCCGCAGCCGCGTGCACGTGCAGTTCGAACGGGTCCTCTTGCACTTCTAGCGACGACAACCGTATGTCATCTTCTTCTAGCAACTCGAGTTCGTCCACATCGTCGTCGTCAACGCATTCGGCCTCGTCTTTCTGCTTCTCTGCTCCTCCGCAGTCACCAGACTTGGCGAAAAGGACGTAACCATAGGCCTTCTACATGAGCATGTAGATGTTCTTCCTTTTTTCCTTCTTCTTTCGACGTGGATTTTTTCTTCTTTTTTTCATTAATTGTGTTTTAGTTGTTAGTTTTGGGAATCTAGTTCATCGGGCATGTCTATGGGTTGCATGCGCTGACGCTGGTACCGCCAGCATATGTCATGTAGTTAATATGGAGCTATAGACTTTTTGATAAAACTTGAGAAACTCAGCAATTTTTATTTGCTATATTTGTGATGGTGGAATTCTATGTTGATGATCCCAGTTTTCCTTTAATGGTCACGGACTGCTTGATGATTAATTCAATTGAATTATGGATGGCCAAAACAGAAAAGATAAAGCTAATTCCAGTGAATCAAATCGCTCAAAAATTTTAAAGATAGCAAGAGGATACGATTCTAGATTTGAACTCATTCTAGTCTTGGACACATTTTTCGTGTTGTCTTTGGCACTCCTTTGTACCATGCCAAGTGAGGCATGTCAATTAGGTTGATGCAACACATTGAACGTAAGTGATGTGTAATTTTTCAGGAATTCTAAACCAAGCTTTTAATAATCTTTGATCCTTGGCCAGCCTAGCACCAACTTTTCAATACGTTTTTTTGGCTGGAAGTATCCTTAATCCCAATTATAACAATGTTTGTCGTCGAGGGAAACAAGATCAAGTTGGTAAGGTTTAAACAATTTGTTTTATTTTTCTGGTCATTGGAGCCCATTGCCATTCCGTATAAATGGGCTTACTCTATTGTACAGATATGAGAGAGGGGCACATTCGAACTTGTTCTTGTTTGTTTATCAGGGCATCCCTCTTCAAAGAAAAAGGAAGAGAGAATAGACTCTCCATTTTTATACACTATTTCCTATTTTGATACACAAACATATGGTTTCTTTAAATTTAAAATAAAAAAATTTCTGATATTCATTTGAAATGCGAGTCGAGAATGGCTGTTCCAAGCCCACCTTGTCAAGCCCAATTCGTGGGTTGTCATCCTTGCAGGTGTCCAAGGAGCCCGTTTTATATTTTGACCGTTCCATGTGATAGTAAAATGTGACAAAGCAAACTAATCAAAGATGGGTTTTTGAGATTTGGATGCGAAGTTGATTGAATTATCTACCATAAAGCGTCATGATTGAATCGTTGCGCTAATTCAACCACATGGAATCATTAGGGAACACTTTCTGGGCCCGAAAGTCAAATAAGAGAAAAAAGAAGAAGTGTCTGGCTCATTAAAAGAAGAAAGAGCTAGACCAAATGCCCATTTGAGATGTGGAAATACATGAAAAGGAAGTCTCTCTTCAAAACCGGCAAGTGACAAAAGAGCAAGGAGGATCTGAAGGAATAGGAATTATAATTACTCCCAAAGTCCTTTGCCGCTAAGGATGGATTACCTTACCAGTTTTGGCGGATACACTTCCGACCTCTGATGTGTAATATAACACGACACACCCACAGACATCATTCTCGGATCAAAAACGTTAAAAAAAAAAAAAATGGATTTTCACAGAAAAACAGCTGAAGCTCGCAGGGCAGACTCTGTGCTAGAAGGTGAAGGCTCTTCCGTGCAGAAAAGAAAATCCTTTCAAGGCGGCCGTCGATGGGCAACTCTAACCACTATGACCAGTATCGCAGCCCTGGTCAAGTCCCATTTGAATGGGAATTGCAGCCTGGAAAATGCAAAGTCGACCCACCATCCAACGTCCCGAATCAAGCCCCAATCTCGGCCTCCTCGAGTATGGAATTGCCATCGATGCCGAAACATAATGGTGGCATCAAAGAGGCGTCTTCGAGATGGTTAAAGAAGAAGCTTGGAGGATGATCATGAACAAGTTGCCCCGGTTGGTGATGTCCAGATCCAAGAATCAAGCAAGGGGCTCAGAAGCTACGAGTAAGTTCAGTTCAAATGAATGGCCTTGCACTTGGCCATGATAGTCAGTTTTGTCGATTTTAGGCACCGTTTGGTTGGTCAGACAAATTCTGAGTAGGATAAATTTTATAATTTTTATTCTATCCGGCGTTTGGAGTGATGTGAAATTCGAAGTTGTTTGGACATAACTCGGATATAGTCCGGCTAAAAAAATCCCATCTAAGGGTGGGTAGTGAAGGAGGGGTCGAAGGAACTATCAGCATATTCAATCGTTGCGCGTGGTGAATTTTTCGATGAAATTCATAAGTGAATTTGGCGTCGCCGTCGAGATATTATTATGTAAGAAAGAGATGAGAGATTGGGAAAAGAAGCCCTGATGTGTATGTTGTGTTCACAGGTGAAGAGTCTTGGAAAAGAGAATCATCAACCGAGTTGCGTGGGGCACGTGTTAGCAACCAATAGAAGGATCGAAGCTTTAAAGAAAAGTCCCCTTCTTTTTCCCAAAATTTTCAGACGGAAGGCTATTGGAGATGAAGGAAAGTAATGGCCGGTGATAGAAGCGAATAAAAGCCAAATGGAGACAGCTCGTGACCTGGGATGAGGGTGATGATGGTGGTGAGGCGACGGCTGAGGTTGGACGGCGCCAAGAACCGGACAGCCATCTTGTCCTGATCACGTGACTTTGAGATAATGGACACTTGGTCCAGGATATTCATATCCATATATATATATTTACCAAACGCAGCATTCGGCGGAAATTTAGAGGATTTATAATTCAACCTTATTCCGTCATATTCCAATCCAAATTCAGACGATTAAATGTAACTTTAATTTATCAGACATGCCCATGGGTGGTGTGCGCTAGTGTTGTTGCCACCAATGTATGTCATGTAGTTAATTGAGAGCTATAGACTTCTGATGAAATTTGAGAAAACGCAGCAATTTTTATGTCCTATGTTGGTGATGATGGGATTTTATGCTGTCGCCCTCAAGATGATCACGTTTTCCCTTAATGGTCATGGAGTACTAGATGATTAATTCCATCGAGTCCTTGTTGGCCAAGACAGAAAGATAAGCTTATTCCAGTGCCTTATATTGTCAAAAAGTTTCAATGATAGTGAAAGCATACGATTCTAAATTTTGAAGTCATTTTAGTCTTGATGCATTTCAGACACCAACCTAATTAAGTTCCATGTTGTAGTTGGCTCAGTTGTAGCATGTCGAGCTAGGTATGTCATTAGGCTACGGCAAGTTTGGTTGCATCACACGTCGAACGTAAGTGGTGTGTGACTTTCAGGAAGTTTGGATCAAACCATTGATTTTTGGCTAGCCTTGCACCAACTTCTATATATTTTTGGCTAGAAGTATCTCTAATCCCATTAATAGCCAGTGGGACTATGCATGTTTGTTGGCCGGGGCAACGAGATCAAATTGGTACGGTTTAAAAATTCATTCATTATTGTAGTCATTTTTATGGTCATCAGGGCCTCTTTACCATTCTATATAAATGGGCTATTCAATTTATACAGATTTGGGAGACAGGTGCATTCAAGCCCTATTTTTGTTTGTTTATTAGGGGTTTCTCTTTTCATAGAGTCTCCATTTTATACCCCTGTTTTGACATCAATAAGCAAAATGGTTTCTCAAATTAAAAAAATCGAAAATAATTTTCTGAAATTCATTTGAATAAGAGTTGAGGATGGTTGCTTTCAAGCCCACTTGTTGTCATTGCTCGATCATTTCTTTTCTATTAAATTTGCGTTTGTTTCGAGAAAAATGAATAATTTAAAAAATATCTTTCTAAAAATGATCATTTGTATTGCTCATAAAAAAAAAAAGTTTTCATCATTTATGAAAATGTTTTGACATAAATTATTGTTGATATAATATTTTTCATTTACTAATTATTTCAAATGATATAATTGATACTTTTTAGGAAAATATTTTATAAACTATTCATATCTTGCAAAAACAAATAGATCCTAAGTGATTGCTTAGGGACCTTAGCATATGATTTGAGTTGTTTCCCTGTCGATTTTGGATCTTAGCACTCTAAAAAGTCTATCTATACAAACGATTTAGGCCTCTATTCGAAGTTCATCTGGGATTGGTGGTGTGTGATGATTATAAACTTATAATGTTTTTATTCTTTTATTCTTGGACTAATCCCAACAACTCTAAACACACAATTGCTAAGGTAGAGCTCATGAACTTGCAAATTTGAATCTTTTGGTAGTGCTACACATCCTCTTAGTTTATTTTTCCTTTGCAAAGTCTATCAAGAGATTGCACCCATTTAGGTCTTAGAAATGTTCTTCTTCAGAGCTTACATATCATAAATGTTATACCAAACGATAATAAAATAAATGATATCTAAACTTTAGTCCAATACTCAAGTCTTCATGTTAGGAGGTACACGAGGAGGTCCACAATTTGTGACAATGGTATTAATGCTAAAATTGATCACACTAGTCTAGAACATGTAGAAGTGATCGGTTTTAGGCAGGTAGGTTCAAATCACAGAACTTGAACCTATCTTATTATAACCGATTCCTAGGGTGTGTTTGTTTCACGAAAATATAATGTTTTGAAAAATGTTTTTGGGAAACCATTTTCCAGGAAAAATGATTAGTTTTCCTTTGTTTGGTGATATGTGATTGAAAATATTTTTGGTGTTTGGATTAGCATTTGAAAAATAATTAAAGATGTAGAAGATGCGATGGAGAGGAAGAGGAGGGAGGAAGCCAACGGGAGCGCAAGAGGCTAGGGTTGGAGGAGGCAACAGGACAAAAGGGAGGGGGTGAAGGAGAAGGAGAGAGGAGATGAGGAGTTAGGGTTTCGTTCACAGGCAAAGAAAGAAAAGAGAAAACAAGAAAATAAAATAAAATAAAATAAAAGATATAATAATAACAAATTCAAAATTTTTAATTAGAAATTCTTTTTAATAATAAATTTTTCATTAAGCAAGGACCTTAAAACATTTTGGAAAACTTTTTCCGGTTCTTTCAAAGGCAAAATCATTTTCTTGAATTTAAGCTTTAGAATGAAAATATTTTCTATTGACTAGGAAAACATTTTCCGTTGACTCATTTTCCTAATGAATAAACGTCTAAAAATGAGAAAAACATTTTCCGAAATTCTTTTTCGCAAACAAACCCTAGTTTTTGGATCTTAAAAGCCCGTTTGCTTGAATTGAACCCCAAACTTGCTCTATATTTTCCGGTCTCGGTTTCTAGAGTCTACCCAAGGACTTTTTTTCTTTTTTACAGCAAAAATCATATGAGGTTATGAGTAATAAAATGATTCAAAGTGAAAGATGAAAATAGAAATCCTTATCCAAAAAACAACAATCCATATGATGAATGCGTAGTCACATAGAATTATAAACGATAAAAAGTTCAAATACATAACATAAACATAAATTATAAAACTCATTCTCCATCTATCCATAAAAATTTAGGGGAAGAGGAAAGATTAACGAGAAGTTTTGAGGAAGGATAAAATACTGAAGAAGTGCTGAGGTTAGAATTTAGGGAGAAAAGAAATTGATTTTGGCATTTAGTTTAAAAAAATTGATTTCAAAACCAATTCCAAAAACAGAGATCTAATTTGCTTCTTTGGGTGGGTATTCGCTTGGAACTTGTTTCCGTACCAATTCCAACTGGTTCTAAAATTTGGAACCTATTTCGGGACCAGTCCCAATGGGAACTAGTTCCTGAACCTATTTTTCGGGTGGTCCATTCCGATTTTTAGATTGCTCACTCCTAAGGACATCACCTAGTAGATACGTTTCCTAAAGTTTAGTGATTGGCCATTTTGACAAACAAAAGATAAGTGGTTCTTCACTTGCATATCTTGCTTGAAGATAGATGTTATGAAAGGCCGATCACCTGTTACCGACAAATATATATCCCATGAAATAATTGAGCTCTACATTTTCCAATGAAAGCGTTTGAAGATCAATCCTAACTGTACACCGGCCAACGAATGAACCGAAAGTGGGCTTTTTTTTTCCCCATCTTGGATTAGGAAAGATGGCCCGATTAGAATGAATTACTGGTCCAGATACCTCTCTTACCAAGCTTAACAACATAAAGTGTCAAGCTATTATTATTATTATTTTTGGGTGGGAAGCATTATGATAGAGTCGAATTATTTTTTCGGCCGGGCATTGTGAGTCAATTATTAGAACTTGCATTAGGAAAGCCCTCCAATTTCAATGATAAGAAACGGGACCCATAAACCAGATTGGCATCAACTCCACCTTCTTCCCAATATGATCAAAATGTTGATAGGAGTGAAATAGTCATCCGATCAAGATAAGGGAAGAAAATGGCAACAACTACGTAAATTTTCGTGATTGAGTAAAGGCTTTCCAAGTTGACCCCATAGAGAGAGAGAGAGAGAGAATGGGGGCGTGAGAAACGCTGCCTAACATGGAAGACATTGAATTTTCCCTTAGATTTGATCAGCATGATTGTCTTTTGGACGGTCTAATGGATAATTGCGTAGATGCCTAACTTCCTAATAATAGGTTCGACGAACCTAAGCTTGATATTGACCAAGTCTTAGTCACTTTCGAAAATAATTACACCCTCCTTATGATTCCCTTTTTCCTCTTTTAGTAACTTCATTATCTTCAAAACCATTTCTTACGATTCGAGCAAACAATAGGATCGATTGATGTTTCTTCTAAGTCAACACTCGTGGTAGGAGTGACGAAATCAGAAAGAGCAATACGAGTAATCGAAAAGCCAAAAAAGTCTCGTTTTATGTTCATTTTTACCAACTCTGAGTCAATTATGGCTTGCTAAATTTTGTGGGATGTGCTCTAACTCTTCTAGAAGAGGCATATAGAATTAGCTCAATTTTCGACGTTGCGATTGATTCTATACTTTGCTTCATCCATTTACCCGAAAGAAAATTGGAATTACAGACGACAATAAAGCGAACGTCAGGCACATGGACTTGCCTTCTTTTTAAGTACTTGCTCTATTGATTTAATTATGTCCAATTGAAATTATCAATTTTGTGCAATCAATGAGGCTTATAAGTACATCGGCCTCCAGCGACCCTTTTGTAGGGGGTGGTTTGGGAACCAGTGGACCAGCTTCAGTAAAGGCTCCGGCATCACTATAATTCATGAAAAATAAAGAACAACATGGGAGTTCGAAAAGTGTCATTGTCGTGTTCATTGCTCAGAGCAGTAGCTTTTGTAGATCGAACGAGCTCACTTTTATATTTCATTTCGCCTCTATTGTTCTATGCATTTTGGCGGCTAGAATGCACATAATATATCTATCCGTCAAACAAGTGGATCTATTGAAATGATCGGATTTCAATTGACCTATTTAAACCGTTTTTGACTTATTTCTTTTATAATACAAATTTAGTTACTCATACTCAATTTATACTTGAGTT
The DNA here is from genome assembly GCF_016545825.1 of Eucalyptus grandis. Classification (NCBI taxonomy): domain Eukaryota; kingdom Viridiplantae; phylum Streptophyta; class Magnoliopsida; order Myrtales; family Myrtaceae; genus Eucalyptus; species Eucalyptus grandis. The sequence continues at coordinate 34,065,173 of NC_052616.1, forward strand.
GATCTATATTATTGAAATATTTCCATATTTAATTTGATCTAACAAAAATCATACTCGAATTGAGAGGAAAGTGTAGAGTGAACTTGCAAGAGATCAAGAGAGAGTCATGGAAGATTGGATTTAAGGTTTCGCTTTGTTTCGCTGAAAATAAAATGTATGCTTGCGTCAAAAGTTATTTTAGGAAAATAACCATATTTTTAATGTTCGGGCTGAAATTTAAAAATGAATTAGAAAATATTTTGTACCATTCGGTAAGGAAAGCCTATTCCTCCATAGGCTCTTTTTCAACAACTATTTTATTATTTTATTTTTTAATTAATTTTTTTAATTTTTCATGTTTTCCTTTTGTTTTCTTTTTTCTTTATTTATTTCTTTTCCTTCTTCCTTGGGCCTTTCTTACTGGGGTTGCCACAATGCTCATCAATAGTCGGTGAGGGTCAAGCTCGCTAGATTCCCGACGAGGCTGAGCCTCGCCTGAACTCATTGTTGGCGGTGGCCCAGCTCAGCCTTGGTGAACCTGGGATTCGCTAGATTAGGTGGAGCTTGACCTTACTAGAATATGGCAAACCCGAGCCTCGTTGGCATGTGGTGAGGTTCAAGTTGGCCTATGGCTGGTTGTTGATAGTCACTTGGTAGGCGTAGGCCAAGGAAGAAGAAAAAGAAAGAAAAATTTAAAAAGTCGATTTTTTAAAAAAAAAGAAAAAAGAAAAAAAAAAGGAAAATGTGTTTGGTGAAAAAAAGTGAGATAGAAGAAGTCATGGAAAATGTTTTCACTTATGAAAGTGGAAAATATTTTCCTCACTTTTGAAAGTGTTTTCCCAAAGTGAAAAATATTTTCTTTAGCAAAAATGGAAAATTTCCTCACTTTTGAAAGTGTTTTCCAAAGTGAAAAATATTTTCTTTAGCTAGTTCATTTTCCATTAAATGAATACAGAAAATTCATAAAAATGTTTTTCCCGGTAGTTATTTTTTGTGAAATGAGCGGACCCTAATATTATCTTGAGTTTTACTATTTAAACGACCCCCTCGGTCACTCACGAATGCCCCGATCGCTGCAATGGACCCCTTTATTGAACATAATTAACATATGATAATTTAATCCATTAAATATGGGTTAGGGAATAGGGCTAATGACCCAATTTTGATAGGTCTAAATATATCTAGACAAATAGAATTTTGCATTTTTAAAAAGCTTTCAGATGTTTTTGGAGGGAAACGAAAAGATATCGAAAGAGCTGGAAAACTATTCGTCCAACAGTTTACCGTAAGCCGAGATTTGTGAAACCGTCCTTAAAATGGTCATATGCAAACTTTGAGCTTGCTTCTTCAAGCAGCAAAGGATGGCACCAGATGCTTTTCTTTTTCTCCTTTGGAGAAAATTGAGGTTTGAGAGGCATGAATGCATCGCCAGATCTATTGGCCCAAACAATTGCATGATAAGATCAATGATATGATGAAACATTGAAATTCGTGAGATATGATAACCCCGAGATTTAGTGCAAATTGGTCGACGCCTGACAATTTCTAATTCGGGATGAGGGGCTATTTGTGTCGGATTTTATCAATTGCAGGCAAACTAGCTTCATGCTAAGGTCACATTCGCAAGTCAAATTCTTGAATTTCACTGGTTTTTGAGGAGGCGTGATATGATATATTATTTTTCGATGCCTATTTTGAATATGTGAAACATCTCAACTTAGATGGATGACAAATTGTATGATATATCATATATTTTTTCTTGCTAAAGACACCAATTTAGCTGTAATGTAAATTTGTAGCACTATACCACTGTGTCACCAATGTGTAATTGTTCACAATTTCAGATGATACAATTATCGATCTCCCTTTATATCAACTTGAAATCATGATCTCAATATGCTAAAAATCTTTGTGCCAAGTCTATTGAAATTTCTTGTATTAGAGACATGTATAAATAGACTTTTGCATGTAATGTATATTTTTTCATCGAGAGAATCATGAATATTCATTTTTAAGGACCGTTAGTTATTAACATGATCCGAAATGGCATGATTGATGCGTGCATAACATCGAGCACCGATTAAATTTAAAGCGAGATGGATTAATTAATTTCGATTTGATGCAGTGCACAAATACAGTTAGAGATTCTTTTCGTAACATGTCAAATCAATCCACGCACTTTTGGGCATAAAGCAAGATTTAGATGGAGTAGTGGCGATCACTGCATCATCTTTTCTCACTTTTCACCATGATTCTTGATCACTGAATGGTCAAGTAATTCTTTCTTTTTTTTTTCCTCTTTTATGTCTCACCCAAGGAAGCTTCGTCCCAAGCCATCAGTGCCGCTTTCACATCCCCTACACCCATATCATAAAAATATATAAATTTGTGCATCCTCCAATGGAGGAATGACCCATTTTTCAATCTCGCAATCATTGAAACTCCGAGGACCACCACCAAAAGATGATAATGTTTACTATTTTGTCTTAGCTTGCCATGAGCCGTAAAGTTGAGCAACCCTACAAGCAGTATCGAAGGACATAAAAAATCTCATAAAATTGCCAAAAATGAAGAAAAGAAAAGATTGCATTCGACGAAAGGAAGAATATGGCATGCACCGTCTGGTCGTGGGGCATCGAGTTTGGAGTCCTAAATGAGTGCTCGTATAGACATCAGAACCCTATTCTTATCATATTCTACAGTATAATCCCTGATCATGGGCGTGTTAGGCATACATCGCTTTCGCTAATGAGAGAGCGTTTTAAGGCCGCATTTGGGATTCGACGATGGACGGCCAATTATCGCGGAGTGCTGAGAACGACCACGAGTGATTTTTAGGTGACGTCGGAACGTCGTCCGTCCATCCAAATCAATGGCGATGCATCAAAGTGTCTGTCCAAACGATAATTGTTTTTTTTTTATACAGCGTGACCTTTGGATGGGCGGAGATTTCATCGCGAGCGACGTCGCCATCGTTTGAGATAAAAAAGCAGCAATAAAAACCCTAAAGACATCGAGACAAATCTGTACTGGGGAAGAGACGTTGATTGCACTGTTTTTTCATGGGGACGGCCACTAAATGGTCACGCCAGTTATATTTTGAGAGCTGTCTGTAATCTGGTGATAAAATTTCAGTTTTCTTCATGCGAGCTCCGTAAGACTCGAACTCTGTTTCAACCTTTTCCTTCAGCGCATTCCTGGGTAGCCGGTCAATACACGATGCGCGAAAAGAAGACAGCCTCGCGTGTTCCCGAATTGACCATGAACACGAGACCAATTCCCATCAATATTTTCTATTGATTAAGAATAATCAAACGTATGAATTTTCATGAGAGGCTTGACTAATTATCGAGATGAGCATCTGGACATTGCCGCTTCACGGGCCTCTCTGGGTCAACAGGGGTAGTTGGGAGCCCTCATGATAGTTTTGTAGTTATATTAAATTCACCACGCTGTTGTCATTATGATAAAAGTCATGGGCAGTCACAAGGATCCAAAGTTTACCATCCTCCTTTTCCATCGTGCATGAAGTATCCCTTCTCATCTTTCATGCACCAAACTAAAATCTCAACCCTTATTCTTATCAAGGACTTACCTCCCAAAAATAGGGTTCATCAGATTACTTTTCCTTAACCTAAACTTGAACAAGAAGTTCCAATTCAATCATTATCTCAAAATATTTGAAATACACAATTTTGATCATCTTAATATTTCTTCCCCTTGATTGGGACGTCAAAGAGATTCCCGTGTCGCAAATTAAGCAAAATCGCTCCTTTTTATTTTTTATTTTTTTAATATCAACATAAAACTCTTTTCATTGCTTTTCGGTAACACCTTAAGAACAAGAAAATGTGCTTTTGAGTATAAGAGGTCGCATAATGCTAAAGGAGAGTTAGGGTGCGTTTGGGAACCACTTTTAAAGTTTTAAAATGCAAATACTAGGTGTTTCCAAAACGCAACCGTGTTTGGTAAATAGACTTTAAAAGCTTTGTAAAGTATTTTGAGCAAAATAGCGTTTTGGGAATTACATTTACAAAGGATCTTTGTGGTAAAAAAAATTATCAAAAGAAAATTAAAAAAATTGACCAAGGGGGCGTTAGCCGCCAAGAACCACCAACGACGCCGAATGGGGGCCGAGGTCGCCGGACGCCCGTCACGACCTCGGTGTGACGCCGGATGCGGGAGTAGCCGAGGTCGTGGAGGAGCCTGCCGCCTGACCAGGACACAACGGGTCGCGCGACGCCCGCCGTGACACGATCCTGGGGCCGCGAGGTCGCGCACCCAAATTGGGGGTGGCAAGGTCCTCCAACGACCCCCGCCCCATCCGGGTCACGGTGACCCGCACTCGGCCGTGGGTCGCGACGGTCGCGCCACCCCCCGGCGTTGGTCGTCTGGGCGACGATCGCCGGCGACCGCTCGTGGAAGAAGAAGACTGCCTAGCCCCGAGATGGGGTTGCGGCGACCCGGCCCTCCCTCGGTCGCGCCACTCTGCCGTTGGTTGCGCCACCTCCGCGTTGGTCGCGCCACCGACGATCGCCAACGTCCCTCTAGGAGCCAGCCGCTCGTAGTCACCGGGAATCAGCCCCCGGGAGAAGATGAACAATTGCGACACAAAGGCAAGAATCGGAAAAACAAAAAAATCATGGGGATAATTTTGGAAAAAAAATTATGAACAGTGCCCAGATGTGGGCATATGCCGAAAAGCCGAAAGCCCAAGGCAAGTCCTCCCGCCTTGGGCTTTCGGCATTTCACAATGCGGCATTTAGGGAATGGGGCTCAAATTGTTTGCAAACGGGCTGGCATTTACCTAAGTATCTTCAGGCTTCAAAGGAGCTTTGGGAAGTGGTTCCCAAACGCACCTTAAAACCCCAATTACAAAGAAGTGTTTGAGATTTTTGGGACTTGACAATTCAATCTGGAACTTGGCTGGATTCTCTTTGGTAATGTCACCAGTTTAAATGTCATAAATTGTATGCAAATTGCTCTGGGTTAGGCCACTTTTACAAAATAATCCGAACTTAACTCGATTTGTGGATCTTGCATGGTTATACTTTAGATTCTATATAAATGGACCTCTGTGCTTGTGCCTTGAATTGTCAAAAAAAAAAAAAATTACAACAATCTGTCATTAATCTTTTGTAGGACTCTGCATGATAGTACATAGAATGTTGCAATCACTTTTTAAAGAACTCAAAATTGTCTGTTCTTGGAGCTACTAATGAACATTACGTGTATGCGGTCATCCTCCCTTTAGCTAAATTGCTTTTAAATTTGAGATTATACTTTCATATATAATACTGTAGAATCCCGCCTCGCTAACAATTTAGAGTGAAATCATTTAACTATCAACTTACTCCAAATCACTGTAGCACTATTAAAAGTTTTGATTATTTTGACGACGAGTCGCTATAATTGTTTCAGAACATAAGAAGTGCATGTATTGAGTTTCCAAATTATATATGTGATTCAATCATATCACAATATGCCTTTTATTTAATGAAATCCATTCGATTAACATGGACGACTCTGATTGTTATGTGTTTGTAGTTATTACATATAACCTGTGACGGTTTGTCTTCCCCCAACAAGAAACCAAAGTGTTGCTATTAGCCCATGTGAAACCAATCTTTTGACGGCACATACAACAAAACTACGATTCCTAATCAAACCTTCACGCGTGCTTGCTGGCAACTCAGACAGCCATAACCACATGGCATCGATCGAGCTATCGCACTGACTACAATAGAGCACTAATTTATTATAGATAAGTAAAGGAAAATAATTGCTCACACATGTTTCAATCTTTCACCTAATTGTAATGCAAAATGCTTAAACCGTATCGATGGATTTGGATATCGATATAGAAGCATCACGCGAAATCGAAATCTCGATTTTATCGTTTGGCTTGTCATAATTCGTCCAATCTTAAACTAACATTTTCATTTACAAAAATTACAAAATTCAAAAGAAAGTGATAGCTAAAAGTAGTAGGTAATCTATAATTTATAATTCGCACCGAAAAAGTGCTGTAAACCACTTAAATACTCTAAAAAATGCAAAACAAAAAACAAAAAAACAAAAACAAAGGAAAGTTCAAGGGCAGCTGAGCTACAAACTGTTGAGTACGTGTCGATCGGGCAGTGGATAAATAGGAAAAGGACGGTGTAAAGTCTCGCATCAGTTTTTTTTTTTTTTAGGACTCAAATGATTTAAAAATCAAATCTCGATGGCATCTACAATGTACGAAAAAAAGAAAAGATAAGGTTGTTACATTTGACTTTGTAGTAAACAGAAGTTAAGGCAGCTGTACTGGCCAAACTGATGAACTAAGAAAAGCTCATCCAGTGATGTCAAATTTGCCTCTAATAATCGAATATTCGATTGCATGCAAATTGTCACTCCTCTTTGGCATGGGGAACATTATAATTGATGTGTCCTTGTGTGCAAATAAGTGATGATGAAGCTGCTATTTTCTATTCTATTTTTTATTTTTATTTTTTTTGTGTCTGACATACCGAATTCTTAGTTTGTCCCACCAAATTCTAGTTCATCATGGGGACTAGCAAAAATGGGATTCGATTTTTTTTTTCTCTTAAATGAATAAGTATGTAGGCAAGATCGCATACCGTCTGTTCATTCCTTAGGTAATCTTTTAAAATGATTGATTGATTATGGATAGGTACTGTCTTCCACCATATAGAGTAACGAAGATATTTTAGCTTTTACATAGAATAATAGGGCATGATTAGGCTATTAAATAAAATCCAAGCGAAGCGGAAGTGTACCTTTTTTTCATTCACCATGCAAAGCTTGGCAAAAGTGGGGCTGAAAACGGACAGCAATTAGACCGCTTGTCCTTGGACTTAGAAGCATACTTATATAGAAGATGGAACATGGAAGAGAAACCCTCTTTAAAAGGAAGAGGGAGAGAGGACTTTTGGTACTCAAAAACAATGCAGTATAATTGTGGCTCTTGAAAAGATGATGATTTTGTAAAACCAAAAGAACATGATCACTTCTATAGGGTGAATGGATGATGCGATTCCCTTGCATGCTAACATGGTATGATTTTGACACTGATTTAGTCTGATTTTGATTCTTAGAAAATTAATTTAATGAAGATTGTCATCATCACAAGCAAAAAGACAGGTTTCATAAGAATAAATGCATGCTCTCACTATTTTCTTGATTCGATAAAGAGTCTGAGAATCATAAGAATTACGAAAACGTGTTTTGAATAAACATACGTGTGAATTTAGGAGCCAAATACTTAAAGGCTACGTTCAATATTTCGGATAAGATAACGATTATGATATCTTTGATGATGTCCTTCAACTGATTAAATCGATAAAATATTGGATTATAAAAAAAACACAAAAAGGTGGGATAAACTTGGATTGGATGAGAAAAAATTTAAACATAAAGTCACAATCTTTGTTATCTTCCAAGTTAAGTGATGGAGTGACGCATTTGACAACATCAGCATGAACCCACAATTATTGATGCTCTTTGTAGATGTCTCCATGCTCTTTCAATCAATCCATTGAGGAATGTCACGTTCTCAACTCGGTGGTGTTCGCGTCATATGATTATAATTTTGAACCCCACATGATTTGATTTTCGAAATGGTGAATAAATTGAAACCGTGTGGCAGAGGAGGCAATTGGTGTTTAGGGTAATATGGCTAGCTTCAGCAGTGGTTAACGGCGAAAGTGTGTGAGATATTCGACTACGCGGTGTTTTCAAAACTTAAGCTCTTAGATGAAAGCAACGCTCTCTCTCACACACATAATTTAGTATTTTTGCTTAGTATTAGGCATGTAAATATTTAATTGAGGGAGGCGAGATAGGGGCTTGAAAGATTTCAATTCAAGACCTTCTACTCTAATATCGTGTGATATTTTGTGGGATCACTACTAACTTAGATGAAGGCCTAGCACTAAACGTGATAATTTTAAGTATTCTATCAGATTTCCTTATGCTTAGTTTGATTTTTGCCTAGTACTAACGTGTATATATTTAATTAAGGGAGACAAATGGGATCCGAAAGATTCAAACTGAAGATCCTAACTCCGATATCATAAAGAAAATTGAGTCGCTGAAGCATTACTTTTCATTGATATGTTATACAATAAAAATAGAGATATCGCCACCTTTATTTATCATGGAAGTTAAAAAAGAAAAAAAAATATAATAATTTTATCTACATGAAAATTGAATAAAAATCAAATTAGAAAAGATCACCAAATGATCAATTTATTGAATACTTTACTTGATGTGTTATCTTTATGCTGATTTGTCAATGATTCTACGTTGCAACCATTCTGATTTTTTCCCTTTTATTTATTATTTCGTAGCTTTGGTAGGACGGAGTGGATGGTGGCGGGGAGCCCAACCAGCCCAACCATGAGGTAATTTTTAAAGATTTGCAAAAGATTGTCAATCCTATCGTAAGTGGCACCAAGCATAAGACGTGATCTTCTATAATTCTAATTATATTCCAAGGAATTGTATTCCCACTTCATCCTATCATATCCTAATCCGGATGTCTAAAAGGCAAGGAGTTTGTTGAGACCAAACTCATGACAGCCTTAATAATTCTCAACTTAAAAGATTGGTGTAGCTAATTAAGGAAGGGATTGCTTAAATCATGTAATAGGAAAAATAAACATGGTAATTAGAATCTTGCTAATTTTATTACCAAAACCTACCAAGCATTGTGGTTGAAAACAGGCATATAATACACTGTATTATATAGAGCCATGTTGTTGTATGAATTTCAGTTGTAGAATAGAATAAGTCTATCTATGAAATATGCTTACCGCGGCTTTATTCCGAGCCTCAAGTTTCGGAAATTCAATGCAAGGGAAGTGATCTTTTTGCGTCCCACTCTGGTCACCATTTTCACTGCATAGAAACGCTCAATTCTTAAATTCAATACTCCGATGGGATACGAAATTTTATCTTTCCTAATTCAATGGGGGGCAAAAAGGCGATTTTCGTCAGAATTTTACCATGGCAGACGCGATACGTTATATTTTGCGCTGTGGTCCTCCACCAGATGGTCTCGCATTTACAGCCATATCTTTTATGGTTTTGAATATGGCAAAAGAAAGGGCATTTACAGCTATTTCTTTTATGGTTTTGAATATGGAAAAAAGAAAGGGCATGGGAAATCGAATTTAAAAGATACTGAGCGAATCCAAGTTCAGCACAAGTTGCTGATTTAGAGGGATTTTTCTTGCGGGGATTGGGATTTGTTGAGTACAAGAAACTCACTGATAGGGATATATTATTACTTCCCATCCGTTGACTAAGTGATTTAATTTTTTTTTCTACATTAATAAAGATTAATGATGAGTGATTATTTGGGGAGAATTTATCATGTGTGAGCGAGATTCACGATGCTCATTCACGTTGGAGAGGCGTTTGAGACTCCGGGAATAAAGGGTTAAAAAGCATGATTATATGTGTCCTCCTTGATCGATGAAATAAGAGCGACATTCACAATGCTCTCTTTTTGGTCTCAAACCCTTGAAATTTCACAAAAAAATAAATGTTAGACATGCACGGATTCATGTATGACTTTTTTTTTTTTCGCAATCTTTTAATACTTCAATAGTTTTCTATACTTTGGTGGAAAAGTGAAAGAGGTTAGCTTTTGGCCTTTTATAAGTTGCACCAAATCAACTCTATATTTAATGACATGCATAAAAGGTATGCTAAACATGATTTACTGAATTGATATATAGTGAGAGATGTGGTCTGTTCTCATTAAATACATCTTTTTTTTGTTTTTGTTTTGGTTAGTGTTGTATGAACCCACTAATTTAAATGTTTTATATAAATTAGTAGGTATAAAGTACTCTTGATTATTTATAGTGCACCTAATGTTACTCCATGTAGAAAAAGCATCGTGATATTTACCTTATTAATCAACGATAGAAAAAGTTCGGGTAGATTTGTCTAGAACTTAAGGTTAAGGGCTTTTTATTGAAAGAAGACGAAGAAGAATAATATGGGGACAAAATTGAGGCTGAATCCAAACTGGGGGTGTTTTGGGAAATTATGCTCGAATCATAGTGCTTTTTAGCATCTACTTTTATCATTTCTTTTTCATATTCCACGATCGATGATGTTAGTAGATACCTTATAATACGGACCGAACCGATACGAATGGTATTATTTCCATCCTTATTTCGATGGTTATTGTTACGCACGGGATGACCCTAATTTTCAATTTCAAAGCGGTGACATCACTCGTCGGGAGTGGCAAATTGGCAATGGAATCTCATACAAAAGAGAAAAGAAAAGAAAAGAAAGGTGGAGAATGAGCAATGAATAAATACAAGAGAAGAGGAAACGTTTGAGGGGGAGGTGAAAAGTGGAAAAGAAAATTGAAAAAGAGGGAAAGGTGTGGGAAGGTAAGGGAGGGAGGAGAAGAGGACATGCATGATGCATCCATCAGCAAGACAGCCGCTTTTTCATTTTTGGCCTCTCCCCTCCTCCTCCTCGCCCTGCGTCTTGTGTATTATAGCCTGCGAGACGAGACCGTCTCTTTTATTACCTCCTCTCCCTTGTCTCCCTTCTCTCTCTTCCTCTGCCTGCGTGCGTGCGTGCAAGAAGCGGTCCTCAACGAATCTCGTCCCGCTCCTTCCGCTTCGGTTCTGGGTCCTCTGTAACGGAAGCCACGAGAAGAGGGAGGGGGAGGACTGTTCTCTACTCTTCTCCTTTCCCTTGTTGTGTGACCGCGAGAGCTAGAGCGGAAAGAGAGAGAGAGAGAGAGAGGGGAGAGAGGGTCGTTCGTTCATGGGTTTGTTCGTTCTCATGGCAGAACTTCACGCGTCCTTTCTTGGTACTTGCTGCTCCCATCTCGTCTCCTTTTCAATCTCTCTCTCTCTCTCTCCCCCACGATACCCACAACCCTCCCTTTTCTTTCTTTCTTCCTGGGCCTTATTTTTATTCCGTCGAATTTGGGTTTTCTTTTTACCGCTTTTGCCTCCTTCATTCAGTGCCTCTCCTCCTGTGGATTTCTCCTTTTGCAGGGCGTGAAAGTTTGGATTTTTATCGTTGTAATGCGGTGACCCGATCGGTTTCTTCTTCTCGTCCGGCAATGTCTACGGATACTTCCTTCGAAGGTATTACTTTCGCCGCTCGATTCGTCTCTGGGTGTTGCAAATTGTGTCTGGATTGGTTTCGGGTGGTGTTGTATCGTCTTCTTCCGGGTGGTTGAGGCTGGTCATTGACGGTTTTGGGTTGGCCTTGGTTCCTGGAATTGCCTGAGTTGCATGATTGTTTGACTCCCGAATGGTGTGTTAATGTGTGACCCTGGCGCGTTCACTGTCGATCAGAGCTTCGACTTTTCTTCGTAAAAGTCGCGGGTAATCATCGATCTTTCGATTCCTCTCGAATTCTTTCTCCTACAGTGGTGTTTGTGTAGGTGATCTAAAAGTTTGTATTCTTTTCTAGCTTGCAGTTTGGTTTTCTCCTCATCAGCTGAAAACTTTTTTTTTTTCTATTGCCAATAATACTGAGCTTGGTTTGACTTTTTGGAGTCTTGTATCAAAATGAAACATTGACTCAATCTTGGACTAAGGGTGGTGGTGATTTTGTCATTTTGGAAAAGATGATAATGCAAGTTGTGCCTCTTTCTGAGTTAATGAAGAATCTATAATTTATGGGGAATTAGCATTATGTTGTTTCTCTTTCTTGCTTATTTTCTGAGGACCTTTTGGGAGAGACGAGATCTTTTTAATTCTGCAGTTTTGTGCTCTTCTCATTTTCTCTTTATCTTCCAGGGAGATCTCCTTGACCCGTCTAAATGCAGCAAGTTGAGGTGTGGACGAGAAGAGAGAGCTTGTTCACCAAGTGTCAAAGTATTGCCAAGTAGTGCTGCTGAAGCACTCAAGCATGGAGCCGGCAGGACATTCTCCAGGTCCTCTGTGCGGAGATGGGAAAAGAGAGGAAATATACGGGTCTGACAAAGCTGAAAATCATAGAGCAACTTTTGAAAATCATATCTGAAAAGAAATTGGGTGCAGCCGAGGCCACAGCAGAGCAAGAACAGCAATCTTCGCTAGCCCGAGATCTTTGGCGGCAGAGAAAAGCTGAAAATCCATCCCGACTTCCGGTTACATCAAGCAATGTTCCAATCAACAATGCTGTTGGTGACACTGGCACTATTGTATATTGCAAAAACTCAGCCTGCAAAGCTACCTTAAGCAAAGACTGACCGATTCTGCAAGAGGTGTTCATGCTGCATATGTTTTCAGTATGACGACAACAAGGATCCTAGCCTTTGGCTGATTTGCATTCAGAGCCTCCATCTTATGGCGATTCATGTGGCATGTCATGCCACCTTGAGTGTGCTTTGAAAAATGAACAGTCTGGCATTGCAATAGATGGGCGGCGTAGAGGAGTTGACGGGGTGCTTTTCTTGTGTATCTTGCGGAAAAGTAAATGATCTGCTCGGGTAAGATTCCTTTCCTACATTTGTGTTTGTCTGTATTCAAATACTGCTTCCTGATGAACTGTGAATCAGTGTGAAGTTCCGTTTTCTTGATGGAGAGTGTACCCTTTATCAACTCCTTTTCATTTGCGCATGATCACATGATTTATGTTCACAATTGATATCTATTTGAACAAATTCTCTACTAGATTGCACAAAGTAAATGACATTATCCTCCAGAGTCCACAAAAGACAAAAACATTGCTGTTGTGTCGCTCAGCAAATATTAGATGGGTTGTTTTCTAGTTGATGAGGGTGTTAAATGAGTGGGGTATAACAGATCAGCTTTTTGTGTTGAGAACCTTGATACAGTAATGCTTCCTATTGAAGGCTGATAATTTCTCCAAGATTATACTTGTCTTTGGTTACATTGGTTGAGTGCTGGAGTCCAAATTATGGATTCTGGAATAGTGAGTATTATTAGGAGAATCCTTGCTTGTGTTGTGGTCATGGTGGACCAAGCAGATGAGACAATAGCTATAGTTGATCTCCAACTTAGCTGATGGAAAGACAACGCCATCCAAATTTGCGAGATTACATGCGTGCGTCAATTGTCTTAGGAATGATATTGTGAGACATAATAATTGTTTCTTGACCCTAGTCCTTTTTAACTCTTACTCGACGTGAAAAATTTGTTGGTAGATCTCCTTTTCTGTTCCTAACTATTTGCTCTCGCAATGGTACCACTACTCCCAGTTGCTGATCCAAGAGGCACCGCATATCTCTTGTCTGATTCTCCAGGCAACTTCCTATGATTGTTGCTTACTCCTTACTTAGTTACTTTTGCTTTATGTCAAGCACTTTCTGGTGTTCATCATTTGGATTGCCGCAATGCATGACCCTCTTATTTTTTTATTTTCAAAATGTCCATTGGTGAATTACTTTTACATGAAACAACTGATTTCAGAGTTAGGGAGTATGCACTGGTGAGAGGTTTTCCTCTTTGATGTGAACTGATGCTATTGATTTGATGTGAAAAAATGATATGCTTGTTTTGGAATTATGTACATGCATCAGAGGGAAAAATTAGCTTCTGCAATTTGTCAAAGAGGAGTTTCTTATTCCTTTTTATTTGAGGGTGGGGCTTCATAGATAATGATGCATTAGGAACGTGATGATATATTGGATCTCACTAAATTTCGATGATTCTGTGCCGTGATATTCACTCATGTACTCGCTCTTGAATCTGTCTCAAGCCCTCTAGCTATTCTTGAGTGTTTCCTGATGCAGTCAAGAAAATGGCGACTACCGGTTGATGGTTTTTCAGATATCACTGCCCTAATTGATTGTGAGATCATAGAGAAACTGCACCTCTGCTGTGAATGTTGTAAGAATGGGGCCTGAAAATATCAAATTATGGTTTGTAGTGTGCGGATTCAACAAAGTTTGAGCTGATTGTGGTCATGTTAGTCCTGTAACAGATGTTGAGAAAGCAATTGATTACTGCGGAGCTACCAGACGAGTAGATATACTATGCTACCGTGTAGCTTTAAGCAAGAAGCTCCTTAAGGGAACAGAGAAGTATCGGAAGTGTTACGAAATTGTTGATGAGGCTGTGAAGAAGCTTGAGGCTGATTTTAGGTCCTTCTGACTGGTTTACCTGCAAAAATCCGGTAGGGGCATCGTTAACAGGCTTTCGACAGGACCGGAGGTTCAGAAGTTGCATGCTCTGATGCCGTGGATGCACTGGACTCCCATGCTGCTTTCTCTCACCAACTTTCGCATTCATCTCCAATTCCTGTGAGACAAGGTATCCTATTTTACATTCATTTATAATGATTGTTGTTTATAGATTATATCTGGATTTATTTTGTTTACATTGTGATGGCTGCGAAAGATATCCTTGATGAAGTATTTTATATCTCTCTATCTTGTCACGATTACTGCATAGATTTACTTCCACGAGTAACATTGTTTCCATTGTAAGGAACAGGATTTTCTGATATCCTTTGTCACAGAACCGGCTAAAGTAAAAATCTATATTTTTGTGTTCATTGCACAGGCTTGACTTCGATAGTCCCAGACATGGTCAGATTTGAAAATATTAGCACTACATCTCACTGTGATGTTGTGTTGCGAAAAGATTATTCACCTGATGATTCTCTTCATTACACCTTGTGGCATCGGAAATCATATGATGTACAATATCCAGAAGAAGCCACAGCTGCACCCTGGCCCCAAATATGAGGTTTATTGTTTCGGGACTTAATACAGACACTGAGTATACTTTCAAAAAGTTGCAGCATTTATGGTACAAGCCAAGCTGGCACATGTGAGAAGTTAGGGCTTCAAAATCGCTGCTGCTGATGAAGCCTCAGACCATTCAGTAGCAGAAAGAAGCCAAAAGCCCAGCTACAAATTGTGTAGCCTTTCCAATCCTTCAAAATCGGTGGAAGATGAAAGTAATTTTATCAGTACGTCGACACCAAAAATAGATGGTCAATTAATGAAGCATCTATCTTACATGGCAAGGATTCCTGAGAAACTGGTACCTGATTCTGCTGTCGATGGCACTGGATTACGTCAAGAAGTTTGTCTTAATGAAGTATCCTTGTTGGAGGAGAACCATGATATGCGGGATCACTGGGTCATTGCCCCATATTCTGATCGATAAAAACAAGCACCCGCAAGAGGACAGAATGATTGAGGCTATGAACGTCGATAATGGATTGAATATTCATGCCAGGGATAACATGGACCGTGTCCCATTCAGTGGGAGCTTAGAATCTGCACTACCCATTACTCCTTGTAAGCTGGAGACTTCTAGGGACGGACCAGGAAGGATGGGAAGATTGAAACCAAGGAAGAGATTTGGAAATTGGGAATGGGAAAGTAGATGGTCCGCAAGATGGAAGTACATCGAAAAGCGAAGCAGTGAAAGTCGGATGAGGAATGCGGCGAATGCTCAATCTGATAGGATTTTGAGTATTATGTGAAAAAAGATTAGATGGCTAGAGTGCGAGGGACATATTGAGAAGAACTTCAGGCAGAAATTTCTTGGTATAGCTTGAGAGCAACGCCACAGGAGGGTAAGGGTTGTGAAGGTGTTTATAGATACCTTGATAGTGGATCCCAAGTCTCTTGCGGAGCAGCTCATAGACGCATTTTCAGACTGCATATCAAGCAAAAGCGTCATCCGTTGTGCCGGCTGGGTTTTTGCATGAAGCTCTGCAGTTCCTTTTCGAGTGGGGGTTGCTGCTGTTAATTTTGGATCCGCTAGATATCCTCACTGAAATTCTTTGAATCATGATTCTTCATATGAACAGTGTTAAAAATTATTTTTATCACCGGCATTTGTTATGCAATGCTGTAACAGCGGTAGAATGCATTTAAGTAGATTTTCTTTGCCTTACAGAACATTGACGTTAATCGTACAGTAATTCCCTTTATTTATCCTCGCATGCATCTCTTTTCTGATAATCCTTCTTGCTACTATGGTGCCTACCTCTATTTTGTTTTTCTTCTCTCTCTCTCCACTCAATTCTTTTGCGGTTGCAACTTGCGACATACCCAACTAGACACCACACGCACATTTAAAGGATCGTGAATACTCTAGTTTTAGGGAGGACATGATACTGACAAGAGGGCTTAGGGATGGTCTTTGGTTGTAACTTGCATCAACAAGCTGCCTTTGACATTCGTTTGAGGTTTCCGTTGAATTGGGTTGAAGTAGTAGGCCTCGGCTCTTTGTTTTGCTGTTTGCGAATTAGCATGGCACCTGAGTAGAAGTAATGTTTGCATTGGAAATGAGCTCCTGCTAGGTTTTTGTTCTAATCTTTCCAGCCACGGTCTATTTGAACCGTGTCAGCGGTTATTCTAAAGTTGAGATAAAACTGCTGGTGGACATGGGCTCCTGAGAAACTGGCAGTAGCAGATCACCCTCAGTTTTTGCGAAGAAGAAACTACAATACTAAGCCAAAGCGATTCCAGATTTGATTTCCTTATTTGTTGTCAATTAAACTTGGTTTCAGTTGTTAGTGAGTGATGTGCAGCAAGTTCAAATGGCAGACTGGTTGGTTCATATTTCCATTCCTCTTCTAAGATTGTGACCAACTTACCTTGTGCAGTTGGAATAAGGCATCCTTGGCTATGCTGGAACAACAGAGGTGGTTGAATAAAATAGGGTGCAGAGATACAGCCTGGGTGCAGATACAGCCTTAAAGCACCAAAGAAAAGTCCAAATACAGAGAGGGACGAGTGCTCAACTAGTAAATAGAAAACAAGCAGCAGCCCAAGCGGTGGTAACATCGAAGCCTTATTATATACGAAAAATGCACCATTCCCCTCGTAGACCTCGTTCCTTTTTGCCTCCTTTACGACCCACAAACCATGAGCAGCTTCGCCCACTTGGTTTGTCGTTACTAAAGAAACTATGTGCGCTAGCCGCAGAATTTAGCTCTTGATCCCAAAGCTTTTGCAACAGCTGCTCATTCCACTGTTCTCTCACCGATCTCAGAAACTCTTCCCTTCGGTACTTGTTGAATATGTCTGCATCGGTTTTTACCGCTCCGGTCGTCGGATCAGGCTGTGTTGGCTTGCAACTAAAGCAATTTAAGCTGTTCCCGGTAAAAGAGTCTGCAGGATGGCGCCAGAGAACCGTCTCCAATGGTTCTAAAACCTACTGCATGAAGGTAATGTTTGCACAGATAATCAAATGATCTAAAGCTGTTCTGGACTTGCACTGAAGTTCATATCATTTAACCATCAGCTTCCTTCTTATGCGATTCAATTGCCTTTTGTTTCATTCCATAGACATGGAATCCGATCAACAACAAGAAGTTCGAGACCCTTTCCTACCTCCCTCCTCTGTCAGACGATTCATTGCCAAGCGAGATCGACTACATGCTCAAGAAAGGATGGGTCCCGTGCCTTGAATTCGATGAGGTATTCAACTGAGATCGCAAATTTCATGGTCTATGTACTTCCGTAAACAGTAATTAGATTCGTTTTAACCCAGAGCAAAGATAACAATCTTGGGACTGAATATTTTCAAGACTTTTGGCCAAAGTTCGAACTCTACAATCCTAATCAGCTGATCATGCTCGTTAGATTCATCCTATTACCTGCGTACCCACAAAAAAGAACGATCTTTCTGGATAAAATCTTCAGATAAGAAGCTTTTGGCAACAAGTCAATTCTGCTATGATCTGTGTTCTGATTCGAACAATCTTTCTTATGGAAGGTGGGGTACGTGCGTGCGGTAGAGAAAATAGCAGGATGCCAGGGTACTACGACGGCGGTACTGACGCTCTGGAAGCTGCCGATGTTCGGCTGCAACGACTCCTCCCAAGTCCTCCACGAGATCAGCGAGTAAGAAGGCGTACCCAAATGCCTACGTTCGCTGCCTGGCATTTGACAACAAGAATCAAGGTCAGTGCATGGCCTTTATCATCCAGAGACCTGCCTCGAGTTGAACCACGAGGCATCACTTCCAGTATGCTTCGAACAAATAACTCTTCACTGTCTTAAAACTTTGAGACAGATCACAATATCTGAAACCCATGTTTCCTTTTACTGTCGAAATGTATGAATGCTTGTGATGTTTGCTGTTCCTCCCTGTTTGCTTTTGGACGATGTAGTGAGGTTTTAGAGTAATAAAGGAGGGACTTCATTTATTTGAATGGGCTTCGGTCTCAAGCGAGACCTGCATGTCTTCTTCTTCTTTACCAGAATATTCTTCAACCTCAGCAGAGACATGCATGAAAACTTTTAGCGTTCTGCCAGAACGAAGCTATCATTTTCATGGACCAAACTGAGTAAGTAGCATCTTATGCCGAGGGGCCTGTGGAGAATAATAGAATCATCTCCTTGAGAATAATATAAATGCGCATTCATATGTCACTGTTGTCAACTTTTCCTCCGATTTCTCATGTGCCCCTTTGTGATTATATCCAACACGTTCACTTAGGCAGGATGGATTTAGTCAAAGTATGCTAAATATACTTTAAACCGGTGTTCACATTGTTGTTAGAGTATCCATTAACAGAAGAAGAAATGACCAGGATCTTATTGAAGAGCGCCTTAAAGATATTTGTTATGTAATCAGTTAAGGAAACTTAGCAAATTTTCTATGCACTGTCGTAATGTACAATCGATGTTTTGAGAGTTGGATTATTTCATATCGAGTGCTTGCTTAAGTAGTGTGTTCGAAACGCTCGTCACCGTTGATAATTGAAGGCCATCAAACCCATGTGATTAGGATGATTTTCCCTGTTAAGGATCTCCAATACGTGCATTAATCTCTTCCATTAATGACTGCTAATAGCCCCATCCGTATAGACTTTAACCCTACTAAACATCGGTTGGTGCCAACTAGAGATGATCAATTCGGCGCGTCGTCCGGGCCTAACATGTCACCGAGGACCCGGTCCGTCCAGAAAATAAAAACCAAAAAGTTATGTATGAAACTTGTTGGGTTGGGTCAGCTGAACTTGGATCGGGTTTCCCAATTACACAATATTTACCGGAACCTTTTCGATAATGTTTTTCAACAAATTGGACCTAGGTAAGCCCACGGACTATCAGATCCATGATTTGATGCCAAACAATTCTAAACTAGACAAATTATTAACATGCGATTCAATATGAAATGAGGATTGCCCATTTTGTCCATCATTATTGAGAACAAAACAAAGTACCAATCCAAAATCTTGTCATACAAGTCCTTTGAAGCCATGAAAGATAGGAAACCCTCTTCAATGGGAAGGACCCACTGTGGCATCTCTCCTCCAGGGAGAATTTTAAATATAGGCCAATGCTGTTACAAAGATAGACCAATAGAAAGTATCCAAGTTAATATTAGTACACAAATGAGAAGATCCATTGATCCTTGCTTGCATTAATACACAAGTCTCATGCGATAGAAATCATTCCCATAAAAGTACAGGAGCCACCAATGTTACATGCATATACGTGCAAAACCACTTCATATTTGTTTACTTTTCTTAAGCCTTCAATCTTGCATTTTCTGCTATTGTGATATACAAGCACACAATGGACCCAGCATATACTCCACATCGATGCGCATGAGAGAGAGAGAGAGAGAGAGAGAGAGAGAGAGAGAATCTAACCTGGCCATGTGAGCCAATAACCATATTAGCCAAATCTCCATGGACAAAACTATGAATTGTGGTTAAGTCTTCCATTTTTTTTGTAGAGATTCGCAATTATTCGCTCGAAAACATCTCAAAAATGAGGGAAGCTTGAGAATCTCTTGTAATTCATGGCAATCTTGAACTTCCAATCTATACAAATGATCACGCTTCTTGATGAATGAAGGAAGGGTAGTAATATTATTTTCCGCCAGAATTAAGCATTCCAAGAGTGGAAAACAGGAAAGATTCTCAAGAAACTCTACTTGAGACAGATTACATCTTGTAAGGTTTAATCGGCGTAAATTTGAAAGTCCGGCCTTCATGCACGAATCAACTGAATTCTCGTATTGTGGAAACTCGATTAAATTCGTGCAAAGCTGAACTTCCAAGTCTTCAAGGTTTTGTAACTTATAAATGTTAGATGGAAGATGTTCCAAGTTCTTGCAATCATGAATATACATTCTCTTCAAAGCGACAAGATTTTCTATTGATGTAGGAAGTTCTCTAACAGCAATCCCTTCTAAGAAAAGCTCTTCAAGGCCTTCGAGTTTATGTGGAATATCAGGGAACCTTTCAAATTTCGTGCAATGATTAAAATTGAGAACTTGCAGATTTTTCGACTTGAGCACATTGGGGAAAACACTAAGTTCATAGCACATGCTTAAGTTCAACACCTACAACTTGTCAAGATATGCGATGGACTCATGGGCTTCTACCAAGTTTTTGCAATTACTAATGTCTAATTCCTCAAGATTTGGAGTACACGAGAGGTCTGGCATGCAAACCATCAACTCGCAATGACTGAAATTAATGTACTTCAAATTTTGGAAGGCCTGCAAAAATAGAGAAATCAACTTTGATAAACACTCTAAAATTATTATATTTTAGATTGTCGATAAATGGAGCAATTTGTTTATTTAAAGAAGTGATTTCCTACGGAGTCTACGCATTGGCCTATGTAAGTTGTTGTACATAGATGGGGGACTCAAACTTGTGAAATGATGGTAATGTAATTTTGAACATCATTCATGTTGTCCATGGTTTTATAAATTGATCATTAACAATATAATAATTTAATTGGAGGGGCTTGGCTTGGTTGAGGGTTATAAAATTGGCTACACAAAACATGGAGAAGATTGGGTTTCTCATGGATAATTACATATCCTTGACTGTTACATAATCTATATGTTGACCTGGCGTATATCTCATAATTACATAAGCTTTGGCCACCACACTCTTATGGTGGAAGGAAGCAAGGACCTTTGGTAGATCAGACAACTCGAAACCTACTATTCCGGTTTCTGAGTAGAAATTACTAAAAACTTAAAAACTTTACCAGTACTTACACACACGCGCGCATATACAGATTAGCAAATTAGAGCTAACTCTCATCATTTTACATTTTAGAGATTATTTGAAAAAAATGAAAATATATAAATACACAATACAAAAAGGATCACAAATAAAATTGGGTTAACAATCATTTAAAAAAGTTAGAATAAATACCATTAAAAATCCCAAATCATTATTCAAATTTACCCCTAACTAATTTTCATCTCACAAAAACCCTTAATTAGTATAATGATGAAACATTTATCCCAAACTAATTTTTGTCTAACAAAAAATCCCAAACTAGTACTCCTCATGCAAATCTAGCAGATGAAAATTAGTTTGGAATAAAACTATGTCGTGTGTCATGCATGTGGCATCACAAAATTCAAGTGAAGTGTCATGCGGCGAGCATGCGAATGCAAGCCACATGACAGAACTATGCCCCATGTCATGCTATGTGACAACCATAGAAGCATAGTAAAGTGCCACATGGCGAGTGTGGATGTGGACTATTTGACAAAACTATTCCACGTGTGATGTCATATGGCAATCACAAAAATAAAGTGAAGTACCATGTGGCGAGCATATGAATAAAGACTCCACTAGATTTGGCTTTAACCATATATCGTAGACAAATGGGCGATTTAAACACTTTCACAACGTACTTGCGTAAAGATTAATATTTTTTTTTGAAGTCATGCAAGTACGATGAAGCCAACTTTGAAAAACATCAAGAAGAAAAGAAAATTTTCATGTACTTAATTCAAAATCTAGTTCTAACTTTCTATTAAGAAACTAGTGAATGCCCTACTGGATCACTTACATTGATTTAGTTGTGCACACACATTACTGGCAAAGTTCCTTATAAACACTATTATGTCCACTTGGAAGTGCTGCTCCTTAAGAAATTATTTAAGCAATTAACAATGCCTTGCTTGCTTTCAAACCTTCGACTCAGCCAATTTTATTGATGCTGAACGTGCATTGGGTACGTGGCCTACCACTGAACTAGCAACTCCTTGGGTGTTTTACTTCTATATACATATCAACAGGTAGATACATCGTAGTTTTATTTCCCTTTTGTTCAATTAATATACAATTTTGTTTTTGTAAAGTAAAAAAGTTTATATGTAAACAACTGACAACAAATTGCACTTTGAATTTCTTCGCTAGGTAGATTTGATCGATTTTGAAATACATCTAAGTCGATAGTTAGAGTTATTAGGTTTAAAAAGTACGCAAGCTTTATCGATACCATATATAAGGCAAAGATGATCTACTTTAAAAGATTTCAATCTTTTAAAGTAGATCATCTTTGCCTTAATATTCCTTCCATCAAGTATCCTTAATTACCTATTCTACAGATATTATACCATGGACATATACATGAAATTGATTATTTTATTTTTTTATCTCTCGCATATTTCAAAATGAAAAGTCGAATTTTTTAAAATGGCCTTCGCAGAAAAATTTTAAATCTTGCAATATCTTTCTCTTTCCACATATATGTATAAAACTTCTTTCTATTTTGTATTTTATTAACAAAAATGTTTCCATTGAGTATTTCTAATGAAGTTTTTCGCTTAATTTTTCAAAAGTCAATTTTGCTGCTCGTAAAAATTTATCTAACATAAGTAATTAGGGTCTTTTGAAAGAAAATAGCAAGTTGGTGCCTGAAATAGAGGAACAACACTTCCTTTCATATACTATACATAAAATACGCATCTACATATACAAATTAAGTAGATAATAAAAAGGTCTATGTCAGTAATACTTACCTTAAATTGTTTTGGAACTTCTGTGATATTGCCTTTACTCATATTAAGTCCCACTAATTTCTTTGGATTAGCTGCATTTGGAATCTTGTGAGCACATCCAGACCATTCAAACCATCTAAGCTCACTAGGAAGACATGTAGGACCATGAAAGGAACTATGCACGTTGTGCAAGATGAGCAATCTAAGCCTTCTCAATTTTGTAAAATCATCGGGATTGATACGCATCTCTGTTGGCTCAGGTAGTGCCAACACTATGGCTTTTACAGCACAATCTCCCTATAAATACACAACTAATTTAGACTATGCATTTTTGGTAAAAGAGTAAAAAATCTAGTAGAATTTTGATCTTATCCACAAGTCTTACCATGTCACGTGACTGAACATCGACGACATCATCACACAACCATAGTTTGCTGCGTCTTCCAGGAACATCTCGACATTCTTGGTTCACAATGTCCATACCCATTGCTTGAATCAAGTCATGCATTTTTAGGATTCCATTCTCAATGCTTATCAAGGACCTCTTAATGAGAATATCAAATCCTACAATTGTCTCAAGATCGCAACTATCAAGAACTTTCTTTGTATGCTCTGTTGCCCACCCCTTAAAGAAGCAGGCAATGTGGAGAAAGATCTCTTTCTCATTTTCATCTAATCCATCAAAACTCACTTTGAGCACATTATTAATGGCTTTGTCAGGATTCCTAGAAAGTTTTTTTATTGTACTTTCCCATACATTTTCTGTTGTACCACATAATAAGGAACCCAGCACTTCAAGTGCTAAAGGAAGGCCTTTAGCATATTTCAGAGCACCATCCACTAGATCTGTTCTAATTTGGTGTGTTTGAAAAGCATGCTTACTAAGGCTGCGCATGGTAAAATTTCTGTTTCTCAATTTCTCAATTTCTCTGTTCTCGGGAACAGATTTGGAACAGAAATCCGTTTGGTAACGCAAATTGATTTCTCTATTTCTGAAACAGATTTCTGTTTCAGAAATTGTTTTGGGTGAGAAATCAGAAGCTAAAAATTTTAGCTTCTCTATTTCTGAAGTAGAAATAGAAATTATTTCTTATCCATCCCTCTTCTTCCTTCAGCAAACATCGACTCCTTCTCTCCTCACTACCGTAGCTTTCCCATTCCTTCTCCTCACCTCAACCAAAAACTCTAGCGACTCTGAAGCTGTTCATCCTCGCCGTCGTCGCTCATCTCACCGTCGCCGTCGCCCTCGTTGCTCATCTCGACCGGCCAATTTGCTCCAGTCGTCCAGTCGGACCCGCCTCGTCCGTTTGCGTCCCCGGTCGCGCTCCGGTCGCCATCGCCCGGTAGCCATCGTCGTCGCCCAACTCCAGCAGCCGCCGCCGTCGTCCATCTCCTCGCCGTCGCCGCTCATCTCGCCCTCGCCCTCGCCGCTCATCTCGACCGGCCAATTTGCTCCGGTCGTCCCGTCGGACCCGCCTTGTCCGTCCGCGTCCCCAGTCGCGCTCCAGTCGTCATCGCCCAGTAGCCGTCACTGTCGCCCATCTCCGTCGCCCATCTTCATCCACGTCCCCTTCCGCTCTCGATTCCGCGGATCCAGTCGCCCAACTCCAGTCACCGTCGCCGTCGCCCATCTCTGTTGCCCATCTTTGTCCGCGTCCCCTTCCGCTCTCGATTCCGCGGATCTAGTTGCCGTTCGATCGATCCTTCCCTTTTTGCCTCTTTCTTGGTTGTTCTATGCTTGTTCTGTGCTTGTGCTCTGCAATTTGTGCTGCGAGTCTGGGTTGCTCTATTTCTGTGCATAATCACTGTGTTAATAAATGGTGCTCTTTTGTCTTGTCTCTGTTCTTGTTCATTTCTTCGATTTTGGGGGTACTTGGCTTCAACCCTTTCTTCAACGCCCTAGCTTCTGGGCTTTTATAGTTTGAGTGGTTGCTTCAATGTTGCGTTTAGATCTCTTTTTCGAACTGATCCTTTGTGTTTGTTAAAATGCCAAAATTAAATGCGTGAACTAATCTGAGAAGTATTCTTATGCTTATTGTTTGGATTGATTGTTGTTCAGTATAGTCGTCCTCATCGGAACTCCGAATTGTGACACTACAATCGACTGTCAAGACTTTACTAGATTCACGTTAAATTGCTTGTGTATGTGTTGCCTTTCATGCATATTACATAAATTGCTAATGTTTTGAAGTTCTTAACTACTATATCGAATTACCAATATAAATTAAAGTGATTTACCAACTTTTATCAAATTAAATTACCATCACAAGCATCAAGAAGAGTGAGGTAAAAGGATGGGGACAGCATGATTCATAGAAATAGAATTTTTTTTTTTGGTTATCAAACGGATTTCTATTTCAGAAATAAAAATTTTGAGTCGTTATCAAACGGGTTTCTTTGCTCAGAAACTTGTCTGGGGAATAGAAATTGAGAAATTGATTTCTGGCCAGAAATCAATTTCTATTTCAGAAATTTTACCATGCGCAGCCTAAGCAGCTCATGAGCTTGACTGTTACTCAGTGCCTCAACTTTATATACATGATGTTGATCCATCCGGTGACAAGTTAGCAATTGTTTATCTCTTGTAGTAATGATAATCCTACTTCCATTACCAAACCAGTCGCCTGTTCCTGCTAAAGCATCCAACTGGCACAATGCATCCACATCATCAATGATGAGGAGAACTTTTTGCGACCAAGTCTACGTTGTATTAGATTATTACCTTCATCCACATTGGACACTTTTAATCTTTGTTGTGGTAATAATATATCATTTAGTATCATTTCTTGTAAAGTAACCAAACCCCTGCTATCTTTTGAAGTTTCTCTAACATTTGCTAGAAAACATGCACCCTCAAATTTTATGAACAGAGCATTGTAAAGAGCTTTTGCTAAACATGTCTTCCCTATACCTCCATGTCCCCATAATCCCACCATGAGAACGCCATCGTTAGACTCAAGTTTTAACATCAATTTCAACTCAGTAACTCGGATATATATGCCAATTGGATGCTTAGCAACATGTAATGGACGGTCTAGGTAAATGGAGATCTTGTTCACAATTTCTTGTATAAGCTCTGACTCGTCCCTCACAAAAACAGAGAAACAAGTTGTAGAATGATTTGAATAAACAAATAACGAGAGCACACTGCTAACAATGACAAAGCAGTGCTCATATTTTCAGATAATGACAGCCAAAACAAGAAGTATTCCCACCGAGTCGAACTAGAACTCCAAGAGCTCCACACCAATCAAAATAAGTTTGAGGTTTTAAATTTTTGTTATCCAAGTGGTTCATGTTCTCTTGATTTATTTATACGCTTAATCAAAAAGAACTCCTTAGGAATTTAAATCGTGATTATGATTTCGATTCCAAAATTATTAAACACCCTGAAGCACGATGTTATCGCCTTTAGGTGGCCCGTAAACAGTAATCATCCTGTATCAAGCGTTGTGAACTTTTTCCTTCCTAAGAAATGGGGAAAGTGCAATAATACTACTTAACATTTTGTTCATTGGTCAATCAAGTTTTAATTTTTTATTCTGTTCAAATGAGCCAGTGAATTTTTCAGTCGATAGAGTCCCAGTGTCGATTTTCTATTATTGAAAAAAGCCAAGTTTCTGTTCTATGAAAAGCCACATGTGACTTTTGAACTAAAAATACCAGTTGTAACGTGTTTAGACTTGGTCGACCAAAATCGAAAATCTACGGAACTCAATTTTACCAAAATGAAACGAGAAGACCTCAATAGCCCATTGATAAAATTTCTAGAACTTTTATTACACTTTGTGGAGGGCAACAAGGATCCAAAAGAAAGAGCCACAACCTTACCCAAATGAAACAGGGCTTAGCAAAAGCTAAAGGCATAATTCTATCATTTGATGCCCAAAATTAGATTTTTTTTCCTTTTTTTCATGCTGGTGAATTTTAATAAATATTGGTAATTGTAAAAAAACTGCCATTAAAAAAAAATCGGTGACTTTTTGTTTCACATAACTTGTTAGTGACTTGCCAATAGTTTCATAAAATCACCAACTACTTGCTATAAACTGCACATTACTCATTTCATACAAACTAACAAAATTTGATTTGCATAACTTACAGCCTCGAATTTACTAATTTTTATTTGAAATTACTAACATAATTAGAGTGACTTACCATCTTTGATAATGTTAGATAATGACTTACTAGTTTTGGATTACCAAATCTCACTTCAGCTACTTAACAATGTTTACTTGTTCTTTTAATTTGCCGACTTTTCTATTGGGTTCCTAGCTCTCATTTGAGTTTCTTACTTACTCATTTTTGAGATTGTCAATCTTAATTTAAGTGACTTACCAAATTTTCTTCGATCAAGTTACCAACTAATTTTATGTTAACAATTCTCGTTTGAGTTACTCGTCAAGTTTATTCTTCTTTTAATTATCAATTTTTCTTATCTTTTGCCAAATTTTATTTATCTTTCTTAATTACACCTAGATTCACCAATTCTCTTATGAAATTACTAACTTAAACTTAATAGACATAAGAATTTTCAGGAATCATAAGATGAAGCATCTA
The DNA here is from genome assembly GCF_016545825.1 of Eucalyptus grandis. Taxonomy (NCBI): domain Eukaryota; kingdom Viridiplantae; phylum Streptophyta; class Magnoliopsida; order Myrtales; family Myrtaceae; genus Eucalyptus; species Eucalyptus grandis. The sequence continues at coordinate 34,092,403 of NC_052616.1, forward strand.
TACTTATAAGCACATGTGTGTTATTTTTTTTTTTTAATATTCATACTTAATTGTAAAGATTACTTTTCTTATAGAAAAAATGGATTCCACTCTATTTACCCATCATTCAAGTGCCACTCGGACAAATTCCCAGCATCGGAAAGAGCTTTCTTCCATCTCTTCACTTTCTTAGAATCCTTCCCAAACTTAAACTCGTGCTTAGCCAGAGATATTTGATAACTCTTTCTGCCCTCTCTCACTTCTCTTGGGTCCACTTTATAAAACACCGGTAGAACAATGAGGTTCTTTTGCTCCTTGCACTCTATAATCTTCGCCAACTCTTCCAAGCACCACCTTGAGGAAGCATAGTCCTCAGAGAAAATGATGATGGCAATGCACGATTCTTCAATAGCCTTCATAAGTACCGGCGATATTTGATCTCCCTTTTTCAATTCCTCACTATTCCGGAAAGTGTATACTCCATTATGGTGTAAAGCTTGGTAAAGATGGCCAATGAAGTTGTTACGCAAGTCTGCACCTCTGAAACTCAAGAAGACATCATAAATCTTTTTGGGGTTCAATGAAGAAGCCATCAGATGAAATCGGCAACGACTATTTGCTGAAAATTTGAGACTGTTTTGAGGTAGTTCACCCACCCCTCGATCTTCTTGCTGATTTATTCTTTTACTAGAGGCAAAGATGCATTACCTTTTTTGGGGCAGGGTGAACAAAGAATAATATATTCGAACTTTGGAGAACGAAGACCGCGTACAACTGCGTGACACGAGTTTCTTTGTGGCCGATAAAAGTAGGGACTAATAAAGATCACAACCAGACAAACAACTTTAGGGCAGTGGATTCTCGTGATCTAGGTCATGGGCTCACTCATGAAGCCAACTTTTGTGGTCTTCCTCGAAATTTCATCCCCAACTTCCGAGAAGGAGCTTTTCCTTGCTGTATAGTAATTTACCTCATGACCACTCAAAATAAAATATATGATCTATTAATAATAGTGGAACTTTAGAAAAATATGGTGCTTAAATATGGACCAAGATATGTTAACAGGTATGGACACATGGACTTCTTTTCACCACTGTGTTATTTGGATTATTTGATTGACGCAAGCTTCTTTGTGTCCGATAAACTTTGTGGTGGATTCTTGTGATTTGGTCATAGACTAGCTAATTAAAAAATCTTTGCTGGCTTCCTCAAAATAAGGTATCAATACGTGTCACTTTATGTTAATCTGATTTTTTTTTATCTTCTTACCCATTTCATTTCTATGATTGGGAATGGAGAATTTAAATATAAACGGGAGGAAAAACTGTAGATTGTCAACAATGTTGATCCACATAATTCAGAATTAGACATTATGTATGATTAACCATTTAATATTACGATTTTCCATATAAGTCCACAGTACTTTTCTTATTTAGAATTTCAATCTTCAAAAGATATTAGTTATGCAATAGAACAAATGTAGAATTTTTATACACCACATATAGAGACAACCCTAATGAGAATTTTAATTTAAACCAATACAATTTTTTTTTTATAATGTAGTATATTTTTAATATGCATGAAGACTTTAATTTCACAATGCTTGGACATCAACTTGATTGCTTGATCATGTGCAATATGTGAATACATGCTACTTCCTTGTTTAAGTCTGCAAATCCCTCACAAACACTAATATATCAAAGACAAATCTTGCAACAAATAGTATGGATACCATAATACATAAGGAAGATGTTGAATTTTTTTTGAGAAATTCGATATGATGGTAAATTTTCTATGCCATAACAAGAACTTAGTATGATTTTAAGTTTTGATTTTTCAATATATATCTAGATAATTGTGAATGATGCAACAAAATGTTCATTATTAAAAGGTTTAACACATAGCGAATTTCAGGTGCAAATAAAGTGAGAAATGAATTGTGGAATCTAAAAACGAGCATGGAAATTCTGGACTCATGCTATTTCACACGAACACCTTAGTATTCATACATGCATGGCTTTGGGACTCTGGAAATAAATCGCAAGAGTGGCAAACATGGAATTTGATTCAATCAAATGAAAACATGAATGGAAAGGTCAAGGAATCAGCAGGCTTTACCATGATGAGCAGATGGCCGAGTGTGCCCCTGTTTTGTTCGATGCAAACAAGCTTTGTTTAATTCAAATAAGTTGTGCCTAAAATAAATGTGTTTATTGTCTGAATGCAAAATTCCAAAAAAGAAAAAAGAAGAGGAAGAAGTGACTGTAGGACTAAGCTAAGCAAATGTTTTTATAAATGAATACACAATGTCAACCAGTTTTTCAAATAAATGAGCCAGCAACAGTTCATCCACAATTGTTTGTTTTTTGAGAGAAAATGTTAAGATGCTTTCAAAGCATCTATCATCAACCACAAAACTAAGTATTCAATATCAAATGCTATGAACTTTTGACTAATTATGTTAAAGAAATTTTTTATGAACGAATAATTATTAGATGCTCCAATTGCTTAATTGTAATTTATAACCTCTTGTTAATAGTGCCACTTGACTAATATTTTTGGTAAAATATGCCAATAAAAAAATATGTTGGATCCTCGGCACGATAGTTGCTAAGCTTGAGCAGTTCTTGAGAAGTGGTTTTAGCACCAAAAGCTAGAGTCTACTATATTCAATGATTCAAGTCCAAATTTTTTACGTGTGCTTATCACTAACAAAAACACGAGATCCAGTGATCAACTGCCAATTTTGTTTGACAGATTTGTTCATATGGAACGAGTTTGTGCTTAACTTTGCAATTGCTCCATCAATTCTGCTTGTGTTCTCGATTTGGCTTTGTTTTTCAATATTCATACTCTGTTTCGATTTACTTTGTCATTAAAACAATATACTTTTGCATTTTTATTTTTATTTGTAATGAATATATTTTTCTTTTGAAAAAAAAAAAGTCCAAATTTAGCTTGTGCACTAAGTTCACTTTATCTTCTTTTCTCTTTAGCACCAAAATAAAAAGAAGAGTGATGACTTTGAAGTCAAGCCAGTGAATTTTTCCAAAGTGGAGGAAAAGTGTGATCCCATACGAGTTGAACAGAAACTATTTTAATTTTTTTACTTTGTTTTCTTGCCCCCATCATCTTCTTCGTAGCAACCCTGGAACCCACGCATACGAGAAAACCAATACTTCGACAATGATTCATGTCTATTCTATCTTGAACCGAAAATGACAAGTTTCTCTATCAACAACCTCCAGTCACTAGACCAATGCCATCGCTGCCACCATTGTTAGGGGCCACCGCCAGTCATCATTCCAATTACCAGTCACCCAACACTTACGGTCACATCCAATAGAAGGAAAGCTATGGACAAACCAATGAAAGAGATTAAAGTTCAATTCATCGATCTTGAGTTATTTCTTCTCCGGCAATCGCCATTGAACAGCACCAGGACACACATGAAAACAAGAAAAATTGGAGTTACTCACAGCCACACATCCAAATCTTAAGAAATTGGGTTGAAATGGGTGTCGAAATTACCAATCATGATTTGAATCATGCTATGAACATATAAATCATTATAATCCAGAAGAAATTCCTCGAGTATGTCCATCGTTTCATTTAAGTATTTTCACAAACATATGGTTTCCGTTTTTAACGCAACTCACGGAGACATTAACAAAGTGCTTATCTCAATCCAAACAGAGGAGACAACATCTTCAGGAGTTACAACTACTAACCAATACTTAATCATGGTTCGAATTTCATTCAAGCCTAAACAACAACTCATGGACTCTGGTTAATAGAATAGAGCAATAATGTGCAGGAAACACATAACAAAAGCACACTTGGATTCGGCCTCAGCAATGGCAGGATAATAAGAGGATAGTGGTTCACAATCAATGAAAGATTTCTATCGTATGATACACTTTCATATAATCTTGGAACAAACCAAAATCGGAGGCAAATCAAAACAAGCTTCGTTAAGGCAATTATCGAATAGGTGAAGCGATTCTCAGCTAAAGGGGACTCATGGTTGAGATTTCAAGTGCGACTTGTTTCTGATCATTTCAATCAGCAAAGAACAGACCCAAATAATCAAAACAGACTCATTAGATGCCAGTTTTCGAATAATCACGACCTTATATCTATACCTATTTCTTTACATATAAGAAGAACCGTAACAAGAGATACGATTGTAACTTTGTTCGAAACGAATATACCCCCTCGGCCAGTGAGCAAATATAAGATTAGAGATCCTTTGAGGTGTCAATGATGAAGAAGCACACCGACAAGAGTAGAGTGAGCGGGAACTCAACAATTCAAGTTCCTGGATCCTGAAACAGAGTCAAACAGGGGGATCTCGACATGGCTCTACAGGCGAACCGGAATGCAAACCACGGGATAAGTACACTAATGGTGCCATAAGTTGTGTACGGCGCTCACTTTGGTGCCAAAAGTTTATGTTGGATCACTTAAGTGCCAAATCGGAGGAAAACGCTCACTTTGGTGCCACCGGCGAAAGATTCCGGCCTCCGGCGAAAGATTCGGCCAAAATGATTTTTTTAAAAAAAAAAATTGATAAGCCTTTAAATGACGTCGTTTTCGGTCCTCCTTAAGAAAACTCGTTTTGCCGTCCTACGTGGATGGCTTCATGGAAACGACGCCGTTTAGCTCACATGGGGAAGAAATTAGGTTTCGGGGAGGTCGAAGCCGTGGCCGTCGTCGGGGTTGGGGTCGGAGTCGGGTCGGCTGCGGCCGCCGAGTGGCCATCATCGAGGTCGGGGTCAGGGTCGGGGTCGGCTACGGCCGTCGAGTGGCCATCGTCGGGGTCGAGGTCGGGGTTTGAGCCGCGGCCATCGTCGCGGTCGGGGTCGAGGTCGAGGTCGGAGCTACGGCCGCCGAGTGGCCATCGTCGGGGTCGGGGTCGGGGTCGAGGTCGGAGCCGCTGCCGTTGAGTGGCCATCGTCGGGGTTGGGGTCAAGGTCGGGGTCGAAGCCGTGGCCGCCGAGCGCAAGGACCGTCGAGGACGGCGACGGCCGGAGATTAGGGTTTTGAATTGGGGGAGACACCAAACGGCGTCGTTTTGGTGTTTGGATGCTGACTCAGCTCTCCGACGAGCCACGTCGGCGTCAAAAATTAATAAAACAAGGCCACGTCGGATTTCCGGCCAATTTCGTCGGAGTTGGCACCAAAGTGAGTGTTTTTCAAATTTTTTGGCACTTAAGTGATCCGATGGAAACTTTTGGCACCAAAGTGAGTGCCGTACATAACTTATGGCACCATTAGTGTACTTATCCCGCAAACCACATATAGAAATGGTGAGTGGCGTTCGGAAGAGTTAAAACCAACAAGATAGAGGGAGATTATTTCGCTCACAGGATTTTTTTGCTAGTGGTGCAGCTAAGATGGTGAAATGTTTCTCCCAAGGGCGAACTTTCGTTTCAAAAATCTCTCTGCTCTCTGTTTCTCTCTCGGATGTGAACGACGAAAATGGCGTTCCCTAGACCCGAGCGTGTAACTAGCATTTTAGACAGGAATTGTGAAAACGGTTTAGAGGAAATCCTCGCGGTGAAAACATGGGCTGAGTCTCTTTCATGGGCTTTTGCATGGTCACAGTTGCTCTCCATTCAAGCTCAACATTCTCCTTTCTTTTTTTCTTTTTGTTTTTATATTTATACTTACGCATAAATCCTAGATAGAAAGTCATTGAACGTTAGATTATCATGGACGAGTACTATCGCGACCTTTCTCATGTGACCTATTAAAAGGAAAGTTAATGGGTTTACTAAGCCAAAGACTTATACCAATTGTAACTTTAGGGTTTTAATTTGATCGATTTAACATACAATTCAATTCAATTAGGAATCGTCATTAATTTATTTTACTTGTATGAACCATATATTCATATATGGGACTTACTTACGCTAGAAAAATCAAATGCACTTTTGGTACATTTTATTTTTAATTCAAAAATGTTATGCAAGTTGTCTTGATCAATTTCAAACCTAGATCACTAACATAAGCTTCATAGGTCATGGGGTTACTTAGGCTTCTCATTAGATCTAGGTGCATCCATTCTTCCTGTCGAATCTCCTTTTGCCTTTGCACAACTAGGTAAGGTCTCTAAAGCCATGATCCTTTGCTCAGCTCTTTTGCAAAAATGTGAGAGGTCCTATCATCTGGCTAGGCAAGGCCTGTCACTCTGAGCAAGTTAGCCACCAATGAGGGTCTGGTTCTAGATGGAACGATGGGTACGCCATGACGGCACATTTTCCGGAGTTTTGCAGTCGGCTAAGTTGTGGATTTGCGTTGGATCTCAATGTGGTGAGGGAGCAATCATACTTCAACGCGTTCTTCGAGATCCTACTTGGCCAGTCTATAGATTAATTTTGGGAGGTGTATATAATGTCACAGTATGAGACCATTGTTGTAGAACCAACTTTAGCACCAAAGCATGGCATATTAATTCAATCAATCATGTGACTATGAGACAACAATAATAGTGTCTGGGGGAGTGGTTTTCTTTTTTCCTCATCTATAAATATATGAATCAATGAAATGCTGAGGAAGTATCGAAGCAAGAAAGATTATTTATGCTTCAATGTGCAGGAGCTTGTATTTTCATTGCATTTTTGCACAGATCTCTCTCTCTCTCTCAATCCCAAATAATTTCTCCCGGGTTTAGAAAGCCGTTTGTGAAAGCATATAACATTAAAATTTTAAAGGGGTAAAAAAAATTGGAACCAATGTTCAATCTGTTTGCAATGATTAGCATTTCTCCCAAATCATGAGAACTCTGTTTTTGTTTTTCTGATTTTCAGCTCGCACGTCATCAAATCTAATGGACAAGACGTTTCTTACATGCACAAAAAAGTCAAGAAGTAGTTTCATTCACCACATTGGTTAGATTGTGAAAAATCACAACAGGTTTCCAAATATATGGGAGGAGTGACAAAAACAATCCAATATTCAATAAACATGTCAAAATTGCGTATGAGCATTCTCTATCACCAAACTTTGCTAAATTAGTCGACGTGTAGGTACTAACGTAGGAATTGTCTTTTAGTGCCGTGGGTTTAAAGTTTGAACAAGACCTGATCACCGTGCAGACCTAGACGGGCTCGGGCCGAAGCTACTCAAGTTCGGACTTTCTAGGGACCTTCCATAGGCCCAAGCCTGCCCGATGCAAAAACATGTGTTTCGCGAGCTTGCCCAGATACGCAACATTTATTTATATGTTTAATTGATAATAAAAAAACGAAACATGAGTGGAAATAATTACCAGAGAATTTGTGGTGTTTTACGTTACTATGCCCGTATGTGATGTATCTTTTTTTTCTTTTTCATAGAAGAATTTGGCCCCTCTTTTTCTTTTAGTCTTTAAAATATTCATGCATCAAGGTAAGAAAATCGATGAAGATATTTTCACAATATTTTCGAAGGTTAGGCTTGAAAAAACAGTTTACCGTTTCACTCCATGTTTTGGGCTTGATAATGTAAGAAATTCAACAACATAAAATTGGTATACATAATTTAGAGATACCTATCCTTAAATAAAAAGCACGTAGCTGGTTTAGCCTAACATCATTCTTGAACTAATTAAAACAAATGAAATCGTACGAATTCGAGAGTAGGTCTTCCTGTCCTTCTTCTCCCTTGGACGGTCTCATTGGATAAACAGTAAGCATATGAAATTAGGAGAGGAGAGAGGATTATAACATATTTACATAGCATATTCTAAGAGAGCCATCTATCACAAGTCATTATTAAAATACTGACCTACATTGACCATTCTACTACGATCACTCTAACTAAGATGTGCTAAGCCCAATATAATATAATTACATGAACGAACTTGGTGATTTAGCATTGTCTCATTTAATTAACTTTATAACAATCTGTTTCACAAACTAAAATATTGTGCAATTAATGTTAACCCACATTCATAAGTATTTTCAACATTCTTTTACTCGGGCAACGTTAATTGCAAGACATTTTCGAAAAAACTAAATTTTATAAAATAACTCGAAGGCTGCTAAAACATTAAACAACCACCACCAACAAAAACAACAACATCGAACCATAGCCATCATAACCCCTCTCTCAATCAATGTCAGACAACCATGACTACAAATGCTATATCGGATGGGTCGATGTGGTGACATAGTCGAAAATAACATTTCTTCGTGCGATCCATTAATGCTATTTTAAAGTCCGGTGCTCCTTTGATTTCTATGTAAAACTGTATACTTCAAAAAGTCAGAGAAACTCAATTGACACTTATGCCTCATGTGTCTCGTATGATATTAACCTTGCGGTAATATTTTATGTTATTTTCCTTGAAAGATATCCTTTTAGCAAAACCATCATACCCAAGATGGCCATCCAATCTCGAGACTTCTTACTAGAATTAGTAATACCTTATACACATTTCGAAAAAAGAAGAACAAGAAGAAGATGAAAATGAATAAATATTAAATCACATATTTATCTAATAGTTTAAGTTTTTAGAATAGTTACAATAGTTCCACAAAATCTCACATTGTATCAAAGCAAGAATTCATAAGTTTAAATCTTCTAGACCTTAGTAATGGTGCAATTGTCCCGCAAAATCTCACAAGATCAATGATGTACTCCAGTCCTTTGACCAAAATCAATTAACATTTACAAAATCTTCAAACGAAAAATAAATTCTCAAGTTCCCGCTATCCAATCATTAATCTTTTGGCATTGTAATACACCTGCAAAGATTTCTCATTGTTTCTACATGAAAATATGCCATAAAATGATTTCAATTGATTTTCAGTACCTTCTAGATGGTACCAACTATGAAACGTCAAAACATAATAATTAGCATGATAATATGAGTAACTCCCACTGATAAAAGCAATTATATACAACACTTTACTATACTTGTAAAGAATGTTAAAAGAAGCAGCCAAAAACATTAATGGTGTTGAAGCTTTCGATTTAAAAGCATGTCACGACTTACATTTCAAAATACTTTATTTTTTTACATTGGTAACCACTGTTACCAATGATGCGCATACATTCCTTTTGAGAATATTCAAATATTGACTCTTGCTATGTCAAATATTTAACATACTGCAAAACATGCAAGTTAGAAAGCCGAGCCTACTAAAAATATACCAAATGTAGGTTCGTCAAAAAGTTGAAATAGTGATTCGCATTAAATCCAAATAATCATTAGTTCTGGTTTTGACCCAAATTCAAATTAAATTTTGAGAAGTACTGCTGACTTTTAAACTTATCATATTTTTCGCAAAACATCAAACCTTTTAGAAAAGGTAGTCAGCCAACAAAGTTTCTTTATAACAACCTGAGTTTCATTTCAAGAACATCATCCTTTATAAATATACCATGCTATTTAGAGAAACGTATTAAATATAATTTGGTACTTAACAAGTTGTAAAGAACTTGGAGGAAGGGAGCATCAAATCGAACTCTTCCAATATTTGAAACCGCTCATATGCTGTCAGATTTTACAAAGTCGATGATTTCTTCCCCTTATTCAAAAAGCTGAATGAAGCATCATCAATAAATACGATAAAACTATATTTTGCCAGTGAAACCTTGAGATCCAGAGATGTCAACTTCCTTCCCGGAAACCTCCTTCCCTCAACGTCTGCCGTCGATGCCGGCAACCATCTCCGGATCTCCATCACAGTCTCGGTTCTCCACGGAACCAATTCAATTTCATTACCGGCCTCTCCATGCCCTACCGGATCACCGTCACTCACACGCACGCCATAATCACTCAAACGCAGAGCATAGGAACAGGGACGTACTTGGATAAACAAGTGCCGCAATCAAACCAGTGCCTCAGAACTTAGAGATGGAATGCTTGGACCATCATTTTGAATGCCGATTCCTCTCGTCAGTGGCTATTGTGATCGAACGCAGAAAAGAAACATGCCAAATACAAAGAAGAGACGAACAGAACAGAACACGTTTAGAACCAATCTTGACGATGATGAAACATAACCCGAATCGAATCAATGCACTAAGAAAATGATGGGCCTACATCTGCGCATCTTCAGTTCGAACAAAACCGCAATCTATTCAATGGCAGTAACCAAGAGGCATATTATCAAACACTCGGTGGTCGACCAATCGGGAAGTAAAATTACGCTGTCTCAGGCTCGAATTCACCGCCTGATTCGAAGCAGATCAACCAGCGGCACTCGAAGCAAGGCAACAATCCAATCTCGCCCAACGCGTGCTTTAATCCTAAAAGAAAGAACATCGATCTCAATCGAAATCTATCGAAAGCAGAGCAAGGATAATAGATATTAACAAAGCCTGTGACGTTTGCATTGCGACGAACGCTCGAATCGGCAACAGGACCTTTTACGGTTCAACCAACGAACGCAATCTCCCATGCCGTTAAGTTTTGTGGATGGTACCTAGGTAGCAAGTCCCTCGTAAGGGGGGCGTTTTTGGTTAAATCTTTGCTAGAGGAGACAGATTTCCCTTGAAGCTTGTGAAGCCCCCTTTTTATATCTTTTTATGTAGGGATGACCGGATCAAAATGACCCCAAAGGGGAGGGCTTGTAAATTTTAAAATGTTCTGAATAAATAAATAAAACATGGGAGATATGTGATATGTGCATGTGTTTTTCCTTAGGGTTAATACCCTAAAAAACCCCAAACTGGTACACCTATGACAAATTTACCCCAAACTATTTTTTTGACCACCAAAAATCCCAAACTGGTACATATATGACAGATCTACCCTCCGTTAGCTTCCGTTTGATTTTTCCGTTAATTTTGCTAACGTGGTTGCTGACGTGGCAAGTCATATGAAAATTCATAAGTTTAATATCATTAAAAACCCCAAACTAGTATATTTATGACAAATTTACCCAAAACTGGTATATTTATAACAAATTTACCCCAAGCTGATATATTTACGACAAATTTACTCTAATTAATTTTTTCGATCATAAAAAACCTAAATTGGTACACGTGCGGCACATTTACCATATTTCAATTTTCCCAAATTTGACTGAGTTGTGATGTCCAATCAATTTTATTTTTCAGATTACTCTAACATTGCCTCCATATCATTAATACTTAATTTTTTTTCTTTTTATTGGAATCATTATTAGAAAATATTCAAAGACTACCAAATGTGCACTTCATTCTTGTGCCGAGAGGATGCCCATTAACTAAAAGATGGACAGATCGCTTGCACACATATACAAAAGAAGTGCACATATTGTGATTGCTTCACTCGTTTTTGGTTTGTGACAAACTTGGCTTTATGTTTATATGTCTCAGCCCCACATGGTTTACTACTTGTCCGCAATTTGTTTGTACGCTTACATATTACTCTTATTTTGCTAGTCTTTATTAGCGTTACTTTCCTACCTTGAATCGTAAGTGTCAAAATTTTAACATGGAACTTGCATGTGAATGGTATGAGTGACTCGTACATCACATGCTCGTTGAAATGCCGGAACCAAAATCACTTATGTTTGTCGCTAATTTCATGTGTGCTTTAAGTGTGATTCTTTTGTATATGTTCGCAAGCGATCTGTCCATCTTTTAGTTAATGGGCATCTTCCCGGCACAAAAATGAAGTGCACATTTGTTAGCCTTTGAATAGTTTTGTAATAACGATTCCAATAAAAAAAAGTCAAGTATTAATGATATGAAGGCAATGTTAGCGCTTACATATTACTCTTATTTTGCTAGTCCTTATTAGCGTTACTTAGTCTTTCCTACCTTGAATCGTAAGTGTCAAAATTTTAACATGGAACTTGCATGTGAATGGTATGAGTGACTCGTACATCACATGCTCGTTGAAATGCCGGAACCAAAATCACTTATGTTTGTCGCTAATTTCATGTGTGCTTTGAGTGTGATTATTTTGTATATGTGCGCAAGCGATCTGTCCATCTTTTAGTTAATGGGCATCTTCCCGGCACAAAAATGAAGTGCACATTTGGTAGCCTTTGAATAGTTTTGTAATAATGATTCCAATAAAAAAAAATCAAGTATTAATGATATGAAGGCAATGTTAGAGTAATCCGGAAAATAAAATTGATTGGACATCACAACTCAGTCAAATTTGGGAAAATTGAAAGATGGTAAATATGCCGTACGTGTACCAATTTAGGTTTTTTATGATCGAAAAAAATAATTTAGAGTAAATTTGTCGTAAATATATCAGCTTGGGGTAAATTTGTCATAAATATACCAGTTTGGGGTTTTTAATGGTATTAAACTTATGAATTTCCAACCACGTCAGCAAAATTAACGGAAAATCGAACGAAAGCTAACGGAGGGTAGATCTGTCACATATGTACCAGTTTGGGGTTTTTGATGGTCAAAAAAATAGTTTGGGGTAAATTTGTCACAGGTATACCAGTTTTGGGTTTTTTAAGGTATTAACCCTTTTCCTTATTATTCATTGTTATTGTTAATTGGGTGTTGAAAATTACATGCTTCTGTATATGCTTAATGGAAAGATAAAAATCATTGGGATGTCTCTTGAGATATCACAAATTAATCCCGATGTGGCAAATATCGCATTCGCGCGATGAGGGTAAGGTCCGGGACATGACATCTACCATGTAAAATAAGACATGATACTACAAAAAGACACGATGCAAAGTAAAATGAATATTTAAACTTATATCAAAACAAAATAAAATTTACTCTAAAACTTTTTACGAAATTTTGGAAACTTATTAAAAAATTGTCAATGTCTATCAAATTTCAAGAGCCATAGTTATTTCTTTAGTATTAAAATAATATGAAAATTTTGGGTTACAAAGTTCAAGAAGATTTGTACTATTACATATACAAATTGTCAATAACTATTAAATTAGCAAGAAAGAAATAAAGAAAGAATCAATTATGAAAGCAATATATGATAATAAATGATATTTAAGTAGGCCAAAGTACGATGTTTTACCAATATGACAAAAAAAAAGCACAACTAGAACCAGTAACGACTAGAACAAGCACATCCTCAACCTCAAAAAACAGTCCCTTTCTAACTTAATATTGATTTCATGGTGTCTCCATAACAGTAAAATCACTTTATTTTCTCTATAAAAAAAATCCTCCTTAATGAAGTACACGAAATTATTTTTTCCAAAATAGGACCTTTCGGATAAAGGTCTAGACTTTCCAGTTATGGACCAAAAATGTTGTGCATCTTTTTCGTACCTTTGAAAGGTTGTGTTCAAATGGTCATAGTGATGAAAATTTGTATTTTTTGTATTTGACCTGGTTAAGTATCTTTAGAAAATAAAAATTCAAACTCAATAAATAGCATGATCAAAATTACAATCAAGAAGAGAAATAAATGAAAACAAATCACTTTCTCTTTATGTGAGATATCATGAAATTGATGAAAACTGTCTTATACAAATATGAGGAATTTTGGGGATGAGAGCATATTTCAATTTTAAAAGTTGGAACACTCTCCCTTACTCATAGATTAGGATTTTTTAGAACACTAAAGGGTAGAAACATGTGATTCGAAAGAGATTTGAGTGCACAATATTGGATTTCCTACTTTATCACATGAAAAGTTTTATAAAATCATTGTCAACAATCATAGAGGCGCAAGTTATCAAATGAATGGGCATTTTAATATTTAACTATCGTAAGAAGGGGCTCATATCAGTACGTCTTACTGATAATTTTAGAATAAGTTCTTCATTATAGTAAAATCACTCAAGTTTCATGCTTTTCTTTTTCTATTTGCCATGCATGGCACGGTTAGCCAAGCCAGTATATATGTAAATTGAAAGCGCAATAAATTCACTTGTATCAAACCCTTCCTTGTCCAACTGGCCACGATAAATAGTTAGGATTTCAATTCCAGGATACATCAAGAAGCACGACTTCAGTCCTCTACTTGATGGGTTGGATCTCGCTTGAGAAAAAGCTTGATCATACAGGCCCCACCCCGAAACAAGCCCAATACACCACCACCATGCCTCCTCCCCATCTCCCTGAAAGACCCGACTAATGTCAACAAAGTCCTGCTGCTCCCTCCCAACGATTAAAATGGCCGGGGCCATGCCACCGTCAGACCTCCGCGCTGCCAGTGAAGATGCCAAGTTGATGGCGTTGGAAACAATAGCTGACATATCCTCGATCATGATCACAACTGTACAAACTTTTGATCTAACCCAAATACAACCCAATGAAACTTGATTTATATGTGAACATCTAAACTAGATCCATGAATGGAGCATCTCTTTTTCGAGTAGAGTCTTGAATTTTTAATTTTGTTAAAATACATCTATGAATTTTTGTATGCATTGTATGTTTGGCCTCTTTGTAGACTTCAGCCCCACTTCCATATTATAATCTTGACCCATTATAATATGAAAAGACAAAACAACATTAAAAAAAATTTAAAATTTTAAAAATTTAAAATTTATATTTGAATTAGAAAAAAAATGATAGAAAGCATATTAAAAACACGAAATTTTTATGTATGGAATGCAGTTGAGTGATAAGCCTTTTTTCTTGCCAATTAGTTACAATTTTTTTTAAGTAATGCAACTATATGATCATCACTTCTCCATTTCTTGCATATTTATATCTCAGACACTGTTACTTGAACAAATTACTCTACTAATACCCAATAAACTTTGTCACATTTAGAAAAAGGAACAATAAACTTGTGTGTAATGGTTACACAAAGGCCCTTGGTTTGAAGATTATTACTACTCATTCTCTTAAATCAACGTTGGGATTGGGCAACTTGGGTAGACTTTTTTTTTTTTTACACTCAAAGTGCATCCTATGATTACTTTTAAAAAGATTAAAATTTGATAGTATCAAATGAATAATTAATAATTAGATTGCATTTTATACATAAAGTCCAGAGCTTCCTATGATATTTTTTTTTCATTAAAACGCATCCAATCATACCAAATATTATTTCATATTGTCGTGCTTTAGTTATTTCATTTATATAAAAGCTTGCCTCATTATAGTATGATATTATGAAAACATAAAATTTTACGGCTAAAATTGCTCATACCCTTGCTCTATTGACATCACGGATGAAATGCTCGTGCTTTGTCCGACCGGATCTTTTGCCCATTTGTTTAATGTAAAGTAGGTCGATTCATCAACGTTTTTGTCCTTCGATGGTGGTCCACAGTTATTACTTGTTTTTCATTTTTGGTTTTTGCCTACTAGTATTAGGCGGTTTTTTTGCCCCCGGCGAGTGAGATTATGAATATATTACAATTTTATTAGCTTAGGAAGAGAACTCAAAAATTCGACTTTTCATACAAATAATTCAATTTGCAATAAAAGAATGAATAAATAAATAAATGATATTTAAGCAGGCCACATACCACCAAAAAAAAAAAAAAATTACGCAACATTTTAACAAGGGAAAATTTCAATTAAGAGCCCGAAGTTGGATCATTTTCTCAAAAGAAGGCTTAGAGTGGATTATGTTTCAAAAAATGATTTGAAGTGGTCAAATCAGTCTCAAATAAGGACTTAGGCTCACCGGAGGCCGTTTCCGGCAGCTTGGCCAGGTGGTAATTTTTATTTTTCACGTTCTCTTCCTTCCTCTCCCCTATTGCTCTCGCCTGTTCCTCGGCCGTACCGCTCCCAATCTCCACTGCCTGCCTAGTCGTCAGCTGTGCCACTCGGGTCTTCGCGGCTCACCCGATCCTCGTCACTCCTCGCCCGCTCCTTGCGAACTTCAGTCCGTCATTAGCTGTTCACCGTCGGCTCTTCTTTCCTAGATTCATCGTCCACAATCTTTAAGTCGCCCATGAGCTTCAACTCCGTCGTCTCGTCTGCAAGCTTCACTCACTTTCAATCGAAGTCAGTGTCGTTCATATCGGTGCAGTCCGTTAAAGGGAAAGCTATCGTAGCTTATTGAAACAACGCGTCACCTAGGCATGTTCACCAATGGCCCTAAGGCTCTACTCCCAAACCCGAATGCCTCTCTTCAAATTACAGTCACAAAGCCTGCTCCTCTTGCGCGAGCAATTATCGTGAAAGACCCAAGTTCCGATCCTCTCTTCGATGCTCCTCAGTCTATTCATGCGCAATCCCAAAAGAAAGGAATTTCCATTCCCCCTAATGCCCTTCCCCGAAAAATTGATCCAAGCTGGCGAGGAGGGTTCTCCTCTGGGGCAAAGTTGGGATTGCCTTGCACCAGCGTTGCTCTAGCAAAAGCTTTTGTTCTGTCCTCTGACTTCAAACTTCAATGGCTGGCTTTTCTCGTTGTGATCTATGAACTGTTTGTTCATGCGGCAGATGTGCTCATTAGTGAATTTAACAGTAAGATTAGTGACTACTAATGTTTTGGAGCTGTGAGGACAAAAGCTTGAGTTGCGGGTTTTGGACATTGCAGAAAACGAGGTCCAAATTCTTCTTCTTTGGTGATTTTTATGGCATCCTTAAGTTAGTAATTGGACTTTGTTATTGTCAGTAAGCTAGGTATCAACTTCTCTGATTAATGCTTTCGTGGTAATCTGCAGGAGGGGATGAATTCTTCACTGGACTTCCTATACTTCTGATGGACAAGAGACCACTCTGTCTAATGAATTTTGCAGTCACTGGAAGACTTGCGGCTCAAGCTGTGGCATGTCATGAAATATTACATCAATATCGACTGCTTTTATAAGTGAAGGCAAAGAGCAGGAAGTTGTTCTTGCAGAGGGAAGTGAGCACCTACAGAAGCTGGAGGAAGAGCTTTGAGGGAAGAAATTCTTAACTAAAGGCAAGGAACTAGAAGTTGCTCTTGCAGAGGGAAGTGAGCACCTGCAGAAGCTGAAGGAGCTTTGACAGAAGAAATTCTTAAGTGAAGGCAAAGAGCAGGAAGTTGCTCTTGTAGAGGGAAGTGAGCACCTGTAGAAGCTGGAGGAAGAGCTTTGAGGAAGAAATTTTCAGCGGAGACACCATTGAATATCTGGACATCACAATTGGATTGTTGGACATCTACTTAGAGTCTTTGAGGAGATTTTCAGTATCAAAGTGGTTGAAGGTGAGAGGCTTCCATTTCTATTTGCATGGATGAAGGAGTTCTCAGATGCTCCAGGAATCAAAGATTGTTGGCCACCCCATGACAAGCTCATCCTCGACTGCATTGCTCTTCGTCAAGTTTTTCACACGAAATTGTCATGGACTTGACCTATATATACATATTTTTTTTTGTCGAAGGGTGTCAAGACTCATGCGACTGTCAGTTTTCATCTTCATATTCCAAAAAAAAAAATGATATTTTGCGCTTATTACTGATCTTTTGAACCAGTTTTACCTTCAACTATGAAATAGTTTGCTATCACAGATGTTATGTTTCCATATGCAAAATAGTTTTCCCTTTGGTGCATGCTAGAGACAAAATTGGTTTGAATTGAGTGAACAATGGAATTTTTGCTGGTTTAGGACAGGAAACAATCGAACAGCTCAAACTAAAATTTACGAAGTTGCCGGCACATGTCTACTGGTTAGTTGTTCATCCTGGGCTGTCGTTAATATACAAAATAGTGTACTGACCAATGAGTGTAGATTGGCATTCCATTGAGCTTTCAAAGAAGTGACGACAATTGCTTGAAAATTGAATAACGCCACTAAAGCAAATTATGGAACTTCATTTAGTAATTAGCAGATCGAATATGAAAAACTTGCCACATAGTTCTACTTGCTCCGAATAAGCAAGAAAACCAAGAGAAAACGAAAATTAACAACCACGTGAATATTGTAGAGTTAACAGACATCAATGAACAGCAACGAAAGATTTTATTTGGGAAATTAGAACATGTACCACTCAACCATTCCATCACCTTGCCATTTTGATAAATCAATACAAAGCATGTTGTGAATGCTACATAACCATAACTAAAGAGATAATTAGTAACAAGAATGACAAGCCTTCATGCAGAAAGTTAAGTCTGCACAAAAATTTTCAAAACAAACATGCTGAGCGAAGATGATTTCTCAATTTGTAAAATTATGCTTTACAACTTATAAATAGTCCAATCTATAGATGGAGGGCTCAGAGTTTCATCTAACAAATAGATGCATAAACATTGTTAAATCCAATCCAAGTAGCTGCATTGAGGCCTCCAATAGACAACATGAACTGAATCTAGGATGCTGCACTCTTCCCTGAGACCTTTAGATGCGGAACTCACTTCACAAATGGAACCCCCAAAAGATAGTTTGCTCATATTCCTCATCCTCTTGCTCGAAGAATTGTCTCGGCAAAAACTCTTCATAAGGTGACCGTGCTGCAAATAAGTGCCAAACTTGTGTTGTGAACGCAAACATGAACACGGGATTGCACGGTATTATGTGAGTCCCAATCGACCAAATGAAGAATTCTCAATATCCAGGATGACGGATGAACTGATAGATTCCATAAGCTAAAAGCTTGTGATGATCCTCATAATGAATTTTGATCAAACGTGAACGCCCCCCAGCAGTTCTAATCGCCAACCTCCTAATGATTCCCCCAACTACAATCATGGCAAAGCCCAGATTGCTGTTCCACCAGCATTCTTCGAAAGCTGGAAAGTTACTCCACCAGAGAAAACAACATTGCAACAAGATAATTAAGAGTAGCAGGCTTTTTGACTGTGATTGGAACAGACATTCGGGTTTGGGAAGAGAGTCTCAGTGCCAATGTTCCACGACATGCCCATACCTAGGTGATGTGTTGTTTCAACAAGCTACGATAGCTTTCCCTTTAACGGACTGCACCGATACGAACGACACTGACTTCAACTGAAATTGAATGAAGCTTGCAGACGAGACAACGGACTTGAAGCTCGTGGACGACTTAAAGATTGTGGACGATGAACCTGGGAAAGAAGAGCCGGCGGTGAACGGTGAATGATGAACGGTGGTCTGAAGCTCGCGAGGAGCGGGCGACGAGTGACGAGGATCAGGTGAGTGGCGAAGACTGGGAGTGGCATGGCCAAGGATCAGGCGAGAGCAACGAGGGAGAGGAAGAAAATGTGAAAAATAGAAAATCATTTGGGGATTTTCTTCAATTTTTTATCCAATGGCAGATTTTGACCAAAATTACCCCATTCAAGTCGTCGGAAATGGCCCCCCAGTGAGCCTAGACCCTTATTAGAGATTGATTTGGCCACTTCAGGCCATTTTTTGAAACATGATTTACTCTAGACCCTCTTTTAAGAAAATAATCCCACTTGAGACTCTTAATTGAAATTTCTCTTTTACCACAAAGACATATGTAACACAGGCCTTCATACTTACCCGAAAATTGCATGAAATGTTATTACTATGACAAAAGAGTAGCATTCTTTAGTAATCCATCCATTCTCTCTCTACTATTATGTGCACGTGTTAGCCTACCAGACTCACTCTACATTGACAACGAGTAATGTCTTGTACCAGCGTACCTCAATCCCTCAATTACAGTCCACCTCCATCTTAATGTGGATTTCATGGTATCTTCTCGATACTCAAATCACTTTATTTTCTCTAAATAAATAAAAAATTCCCTCCTCCTAAAAGAAGTACAGAAATTGTTTTTCCAAAATTGGATCTTACGGATAGAGGTCTATATATTCCGGTTATGGACCAAATACTAATAGATGTGATTTTGGTCACATAGGTTAACCAATGTGCATTTTTTTTTCTTTTTGTATAATTGAAAGGTTGTGTTACAAAGGGAAAATGAATGTTGCGCTTTTGTTAGTACATGAGAAAGGTCGTAATACAGTCACAAAAAAAAGTTGTGTTTTTTTTCCGCACTTGGCCTATTTAAGTATCTTTAGAAAATAAAAAGGCCACAAAATTATTTTATTGGACATCATTCTGGATTTTAAAAGAAAATTGAGCTAGAAAGCTCTATAAATAGTATGATTAAAATTGCAATAAAGAACAAAAAGGAATCGCCGCAAAATGGATAAATAACATCTAATATAAACATGATGAAGTTTGTAAATGAAGACATATTTTAATATTTAACGGTTGTAACATTCTTACTCGTAGGCTCTGATTTTATCTAACACTAAAGGACTGAAATATGTTATAGGAAAGAGACCCCAAGAGATTTGAGCATAAAATTTCGAATCCCGTACTTTGGCACCATGGAAAGTTTTATAAGACCATTGTCAACTATTTTACAAATGTAATTTATTGGATGAATGGACATTTTAATATATAAATATCGTAATACAAAGTTCATATTAATACATTTTACTAATAGTGTTAGAATGAGTTCTTCGTTGTACTTAAATTTTCATGTTTCTCCTTCTCTATGTACCATGCGTGGCATAAAGCCAAGGTAGTATATATGTAATTTGCCAAGTGCAATATCCATAACTGGTATCAAACTTCGCCTTTTAAATTGCATCCAATTGGCCATGAAAAAAACTTAGAACTTCAATTCTAGGATACAACATACACAAGCACACCTGTTAGTTTACTACCTGATGGGTCGGATCTCATCGAAGAAGCCTCAATTGTCCCATAAGGAGCCCAAAAAACCACCACCATCCTCCTCCCTAGTTCCCCGAAATGAACAGACCCAACTAATGTCAACAAATCTCCCTTTGTCCCTCCCAACGCTTGACATGGGCTCTAGCAATTCCTCTTTGATGGAGCCCATGACGGTACCCCGACGCTCTTCGTAGCATCTGAACCACTGTGCAGTCACAGCTGCACTATCGACAAACCTTCACACGACCTAGTGACTAGCGGAAACAATTGCTGAGATATCGTCAAACATGACCATAGCTGCGCAAACTTCTGATTTAGCCCAGAGAAAACCCAACTAGACTTTACTAACCAATGAACATTTGAACTAGATCGAAAGACAACGCGACTCTCATTTGAGTGGGGTCTCAAATTGTTATATTTCATATTATATATCTGTAAATTTTTACATGCAATATCTATTTATCTCTTTCGTAGACTTTGGCCCCACTAATTTTTTTAAATTACAAACTTGACCCCTTAAAAAATGAAAAGACCAAATGATATCAAAGGAAGCACAGATTTATATTTGTATTTTTCAGAAAACAAATAGATAAAAAGCATATTATAAGTTTGAAATTTTTATGAGTCAAGGAATAAGCCTTTTTTTGTTGCCAATGGGTTATGAACTTTTCAAATAGTGCAACCAAATTCTAAGTTTTTATTCCCCTAATAGTACATTCTAGTCAATTTGGTTATCACTTCTCAATTGTCTTGTACATTTAAATCTCTAATGCTATCACTCGAGCAATTTATAGTACCAATACCCATTAAACTTCATCCCATTTTAAAAAGAGGAAAATTAGAGCATACACAACCAATGTAAAGAAAATTTTACACAATAGAGCTTATCCCCCATAAATTTGAGGATTATAATTGCCGGTTCTCTTAAATTAATAGTGAGTTTATGTTGCTTGTGTATTTTTTTTTCCTTTGCACTGGATAGTGTCAAATGAATGATTTACTATTAGATTGCATTTTATACTAAATGTATAAAACTTCTAAGAAACATTTTTTGAAGAAACATAACCAATGATTTTGACTTTTTATATCAATATTTAATTTGCAACATGCTATACCAGCAATATCTTGATTTCCTACTGCCATTTTGGTACTGTTAATTTTTGGGGGTTAAAATACTGTGGTTTGTAATTTATGCATTTCGTCACTGAATCCAACCTAATCAACATGGGATAAGAATTTTGGATACATAAAACAGAAACTCATTTAATGCTAGTGCAACCTAAATGTGCGGTGTTTGTTCCTCCTAGCGCAACCTCCATGTGTGATGTTTGTTCTTCCAATAAGAATACCAATCTTTTGCGGGTAAAATGGCTCCATTTTCCAAAAGATTGCCTGAAATTGAATTGATTTTAAATTTAGACTCAGTACGTGGTCTCATATTCAATTTGTATTTAGTGCAATCTCCTAATGAAGTTATTGACTATATATGAATTGCCAATTTTTTGGTGGATTAGGAAAATAGAAATTCACTCTTTGCTTCATAAAGAGTGCTCAAGAATA
Organism: Eucalyptus grandis; assembly: GCF_016545825.1. Taxonomy (NCBI): domain Eukaryota; kingdom Viridiplantae; phylum Streptophyta; class Magnoliopsida; order Myrtales; family Myrtaceae; genus Eucalyptus; species Eucalyptus grandis. The sequence continues at coordinate 34,114,381 of NC_052616.1, forward strand.
CTCGTTCATCAATTAAACGTTAAAATAGCTCCATTCCCTTTTTATTGACAATTGTTTTCATTTATGTCTAATAACAACATATCAGGTTGATAGAGATGGTTCAAGAACTTAAACATAAAAAATGCCTCAAGAAGCGCACGATAGCATTAGGACGAGGGACTACTCCTTTTTAATGCGATTACTCATGTATTTTAAATGTCTTTCTTTTTTATACTTTCTCTTGGTAATTGGATCACTCTGACTATAAAAGTAGATTCTAAAAAAAAAAATAAATAAATAAAGAAATTGTTTAGATAATTCTAGAAGGAAGAGAAGAAAATAAAGAGCGATGGATAATATAAAATATACTGCCAGTGTAAATGAAATTTTAGACGACGGATTTTATCCGCTCTTGATTTGAGGATTAAACCATTCGATCTTTTAAATCAATGGTAGATTTGCATAGCTTGTGCAAATTTTGTTTACACTAAAGGTGGATATTATAATTACTCTTATAAAGATTTAGACTTGATAGTATAAAATGAAAGATTTGTGATTAAAATGCATTTGATAGTTAAGGTTTATAATTTCAGTAAGCTTTTTTTGTGTGTAAAATCTCATCCAATATAAAAAATTGCTTCGTACAAAAGATAACTATTTTGTTGTTGCACCAAGAAAAATAATATTATTTGACAATTGATACGTAATTTGTCGCTCTTTAGTTAATGTATTAATATAAAACCATTTCTCATTATAATATAATACAATAGAACCTTAAAAATCTATGGCTAAACTTAGTTCTACCCTTGCAATATAGACACCTACTTATGAAATGTTCGTGCTTTATCTAACCGGATCTTTTCCCCTTTTGCTCAATGTCAATTGGACCGGTCCATCAACGTTTCTGTCTTTCGATTGTGGTCCCCCAATTATCACTTCTTCTTCTTCTTCTTCTTTCGGCCATTATTAGCTTAGCAAGAGAACTCAAAATTCCTTTTTTTTTTTACCCATTATTTAATTTGCAAAATGATACAACCCCCTTAATTTTCCTACGCTGCATTTTTGGTACTATAATTTCATGCATTACGCCACTAAATTCCACCTAATCTAGTGGGGATAGGAGACGACCCAAAAAAAAAGAAGAAGGAAAAGTGGGATGAGAGATATTTCAAATAGAATGCATTTTTGTATCAAGAAAATCGTGTGTGGTGTTCATCAAAACTGTATGCATATTATATCATGAGTCTTTGACTAGTTGAAACTCATTCAATGCTAATGCAATCTACATGTGTGATGTTGGTTACTCGAGTAAGAAAACAGATCATTTGCTAGTGAAATGGCTCCATTTTCCAAGAAATTCTAACTGACTCGGAATTGAAATAGCTCTAAACCTAGATTCAAGATGAGGTCTCATATTCAAATTGTACTTGGTGCAATCTCTTGATGAGATAATTTCCTATATACAAATCGACCATTTCAAGTAAGATGGCCATTTTTTTTTTTTGTCAATCGGGAAAACGGACTTGTTTTATTATTTCATGAATATTGCTCCACAATACCCATCCACCAATAAAAAATTAAAAATACCTCTGTACCTTTTATATTGACAATTACTCAATTTATGCCTAATAACATATTAGTTGATCGAAATGATTCACCTCATAAAAGTACTCGAGAAGCATATGATTATGTATATGCACATGAATCAACAAAAAGCACTTTTCTTGGGTCACTCCTATGTGACAATAGTGGGATGGAGGGACTATTCCTTTGAATTGGGTCTTCTTGACTATAAAAGAATAAATAAATAAATAAATAAAGAGTTATGCCCTTCCATCTCTTATAATTCCTCTAGGCATAAATTTTGTTAGGACGAATTGCACCTATGGGGATCATGTGCTTGAATGCTTATCAAAATCATACCAATCTAGAGCCATGTTGATTTTCTTTGTAATACAGGCATATTGCTTAAATTGATTGCATTTATGTCTATCTTGACACGGTAAACTCAAGTGTTCTAAGAATGAAATCTCATTGACATAAGTGGCCAAAATAGATGGTTCCACTCTACCAACTCATTGACTTAGCCCGTATTTAGTCTCTTTTGTCATCTCAGCACATGGGACAAGTCTAGTTCTTTTATATTTTTCAGATTAATTATTCAGTTTTTCGCTTTTTGAAAATTTTCATGATTCCAAGCGATCTTAATAAACGCACTTTGTACTCCACTTCTGGGATAGAAACATACTGCGATGGCGACAATCACTACAGCATGTGCAGTTGCAACAGTCAACTACATTAAATGAATAGATCTCGTGTCTACCTTATATATATACTCCACGAGCAGACACAAGAGATTGCATAAACCTCGTCACAATCTGATACATTACATCTTCTCAGAATGAGACCTTTGAAGCTCTTTCTTCTCTTCATTTTTGTCTTCGTTGCTCTGAAACCAACACAAGAAGCTCGAGACTTTATCTGTGTGGTCCTTGACAACACCTCCAACACCCCCTGCAACAGATTCAAGGATGAGATCGGATCTGAATTCGCTGTGGAAACTTTATCAACCGCTTCTGACTTCGTCTTGGAGACGTTCAATCAAAGCAACGGTGGGGGAAGAGGCTACTCCACGGTGCTTGCGATCATCGAGAGCTTCGTTGCTAATGGATATCCCCCCACCATCGCAACCAACAACGGTAACCAATTCCGAGTGGACGCAGACTACCTCCAAGCATATGTCGGTGACGTGAAGGCCGAGTTCACGGGGATTGTATACCACGAAAGCGCTCGCGTATGGCAATGGACAGGCAGTGATACTGCCCCCATTGGCCTTATCACAGGCATTGCCGACTACATCCGGTTGAACGCGAGATGGCCATCAAAGTATTGGCCGCCGAGAGGGTCTGGTTCCAGATGGGACGATGGGCATGCCGTGACGGCATATTTCCTGGAGTTTTGCAGCGGGAAGAGGCGTGGGTTCGTGTCGGACCTCAACGCAATGAGGGAGAGTTTGTACTCCGATGCGTTTTTCGTGATTATTCTTGGTCAGTCTGTGGATGAATTATGGGAGGAGTATATCATGTTACAGTATGAGACCACTGTCCCCGCACCAGCATTAGCACCGGAGCATGCGTACTGAATTAATCAATTAGGTGACTATGAGACAACTATAATAGTGTCTAAAGGGTGCTTTTCCTTATTCCTCATCTATAAATATACGAGTTAATAAAATGTTGAGGAAGTACTGAAGCAGGAAAGATTATCGAGGGTTCAATGGGCAGGACCTTTTATTTTTATTGCATCTTTGCATAGATCTCTCTGTTTCTATCGACTGATCTCCTTTAGACTTAGAAAGCCGTTTGTGAAAGCATTAACTTTAAAATTATAAGGGATGAAAAGGATTAAAAAAAAAAAAAAAACCCTGTGTTTCTATCAATTTGTGACGATATTTCGTTTTCATTTTGGGCTACAAAGTTCTAAAAAGAAATGAATAATATGATTTTTACATACCCAAAAAGAATCAAGATATATAGTTTCTTGACCACATGCATAAGATCGTGAAATAATCACTCCTGTCCGTTTGTCACTGATGAGAAAAATTACTCTATTAGTATACCTCTCATTTCTCCTCCTCTTTGTATGGCCATTCTGGCTTTAGATCACGCGACAGCTTATACCCCCTTTTTCACGAAGGTTAACAAGTAAAATTGTCGAATTGCACCTCATATATTTCGGTTCTCTATGGCTCGCGTGCGGGTTATGCACAGAGCTTTGTGCTTGTTCTGTCTGCGAGATTTTCTTCTTTCCAAAAGTGTGTGATCTTCGAAATCCATGGCTTTAGATGTTTGTTTTGTGTTAGCGCGCTTTGATGGGATGAATTGTCCTTGACTCTTTATGATTTGCATCGTGTGGAGACAGTTACAGCTTTTTGGTTTTTAAGTTTAAACATTGTCAAAGTAGAACGATCCATATTAGGGTTGATTGCTGGCCAGATTAGCATAGTGATATAAGTTAATTCCTGATAAGTCCCTCGATTTCAAACAAGCCCTACCTCAAGATGTGATTCCATGGGATGTGGGGACCCAAGGTTAACCATTTATTTGATAGCCTAATGACGTTCCAATTAGAAGGAATTTGCACCATTAAACTCGATTTGGGTGCCCTGAATCAGAAATTAAAGCTGCAAAAGAGACTGAAATTGCTGTGAGTAATGCGATAATGAAGGGAATTTGGACATTTAGTAAGAAGTAGACATCCGATTTGAAGCTTGGGTACTCGGTCAGAAGGTAATTGCACCGAAAATTTATGAAACTGCTGGATCGAAATTCTAACGACCCAAATCATATCACCACATGAAATTAACAGAGTAAAACAAATATTCAACGTAGAGCAGAACCCCCTAACTAATTTTTTGCACTAACAAGTAAAATTGTCGAAGTGCACCTCATATATTTGGTTCTCTTATTCATGCCGAAATCTTCAAGTGTGAAACTCTTTACAGATGAAGGACGCAAAATTCAGAGAGTATAAGAATTATTAGATGGGTAACGAAAGCCATATATTAATTGTGTAAAATAAAAAGCAAAAAGATTAAATTGCAGAATATCATTTCTGGTTCACATACCCTTCAATTTTTGAAATTCTCATTACATAGACCGAGTTACGGCACGGAATTTGCAAAGAAGATTTTGCATGTAACGGGTAACTAAAATTCCATATCAATATCGAAAATAAGCTACCAAATCAAATCCCGAAATCACCTATAAACCTTTGAAATCTAGGAACTATACATGTAAGAAATTCCGAAATCAAGAGTATGCATCAATTAGATTATGAACCTATATGCATTTGCTCTGATACCATATGTAAGAAATTCAAAGATCTAAAACTCGTATATAGCGCCAAGAATACCTAACCTTAAAACACATATTTGATTTAACCAATCATCCTTATTGACATAAAATTGTTCGGCTAAAATTACTTCTACCCTTACTTTATTGACATTATTGATGAAATGCTTGTGCTTTGTCCAACGGGATCTATTGCCCATTCGTTTAATGTCAATTGGGGCAATTCATCAAGTTCGCGTCTTTTGATTGTGGTCCACAATTATCGCTTGTTCTTCTTATTTGTTTTTCCTATAATTGTTAGGCGGATGTTTTTTGTCCCGGTGAGTGAGATTATGAATTTAATACATTTTTATTAGCTAAGGAAGAGAACTCAAAAAATGGACTTTTTATACCAATATTTCAATTTGCAATAAAGAATGAATGGATCAATAATGAGAACCATGTATGACAATAAATGATATTTAAGCAGGCCAAATATAAAAAGAAAGCACAAATTTGCACTCAAGAAGAAAATCACGTGTGATGTTTGTTCACCAAGACTGCATGCATTTTCTTTTGAGTTTTGACTTGTAGAAACTCATTCAATTCTAATGCAACCTAAATGTGTGACGTTCCTCGAAAACAAATATTTTGCTAGTGAATGACTCCATTTTCTAAGAGATTCTCATTGACTCGGATTTAAAATGGCTCTAAACATGGGTTCAAACAAAGGTCTCATATTCAATTCACACTCGGTGCAATCTTGGTATAATGATATAGTGTATCTCTTTTATATATGGATCAAACTAATGGGCTCTAATATGAAGAGAATCGCAAAAGTGAAGAAGATGTTGACATTACAGCTAGCTATGAAAGACTTGGAAGAGACCAAGAAAATCTTAGGCATGAAAATAATCAAGAATAGGAAAATAAGAAATCATGGCTATCGCATAAAGATTATATGAATAAGGTGTTAAAAAGATTCAACATGAATAAGGCAAAACTAGTTGCAACTCCTCCATTGGATTATTTCAAACTTTTCAAGGATATGTCTCCAAGTACAAAAGCTTTGAAAGATTAAATAGTGGCAGTCCCATGTGCATTAGTGATGGGAAGTTTGATGTGTTTCATGGTGAGCACAAGACTAGACATTGCATAGGTAGTAAGAGTTGTGAGTTAATATTTGCATAACCTGAGTAAAGAGCATTAGAATGCACTAAAATGGATATAGATATATTTAGCATATACATCAAATTACTCTTTTTTTTTATGGAGATACATCTCAACTATAAAAAGTAGTGACTCTATAGCCTCCAAGGAAATCGTGTGGTTACAAGATCACATGAATGAGCTAATCAAAAGCATCCAATAAGTATACTGTGGAGTGATAGTTAAAGTGCAGTACACCCAACAAAGAATGCAACTCATCACTCAAGGACTAGACATATAAATAGGTGTTTATCATTTCATCAAGTCAACATTGAAAAATAATGAGTTAAAGTTGCAAAAGATTGATGACTCGAAAATCTGGTTAATATATTTACCAAGGTAGTAGACAAAGAGAAGCATACTTTCTGCACTACTACTATTGGTATTACTTTGTATTAATTAATGAGGAGTATCGCAAAGGCACAAGTTCCAATTACTAGTTTTTTGGTGCATTGGAAAGGCTTTTGGGCAAAGTTTTTGGGGAAATGCAAAGGTTATTGAGTTAAAGGAGTTTTCCAAACTACAAATTGTGCTTGGTAAATTGTACTGTAAAAGTCCATTATGAAGTATTTTTTAGCAAAATAGTATTTGGAGAAATTATATTTGGAAAAAGCTTTTGTTATTAAAAAAAACAAAAAAAAGGAGAAGAGTTGGCCGGCGAAGGACAGGCGGTCCAGTGAAGAGTAGGTGGTTTGATGAGGGTTGGGATCACGATCTAAGCCACGGCAACCCTCATGAAGGGCTGTGCGACCCGCCATGCCACGACCTCCATGCGGAGGTCACCGAGACTATGTGATCTAGGTGGCGGCAACCATCACGTGGCCTTACACGAAGGTCACAACGACCCAAATCTTGGTCGATCCCAGTAGATCCCAAGCTCCGATCTCGTGTAAGTTTTATCCACTTCTCCACCGCCAAGTTCTTGCACAAGAGATCTCTCGATCTCTTGTTTTAGGTGGCTCTTTAATTTTGTTCTTACTGATGCATTTCTTGAATCTAGCTGCCCACTCCCGACCCAGTAGATCCTGGCTCTCAACTCAACTAGGTTGTCATGACCTCTACGCAAGGCCATAGGTGAAAAGCTACACTTCATGTATCAATTACAAATAGGTTGTAGCCGTCAAGGCAAACGGAGAAATAAGGAAAAAAGAGAAAAAAAATTGATATTTTCTTCAAAAGTATTCTCAATCACTTTATACTCTGATTTTGAGAAAAGATAATTATTATGTACTTACTTTTTTTGAAGTTTAGTGGATTTGTAGGATGCCTTTGCGTGGAGACGTAACTCAATTTTGAGAAAAATTCGGTAATAATTTTTCTAGTGTGTTCTTTCTATTATGTTATTTTTATTATTATATTTCGCTTCGGTGGATTGTTTACTTTTGTTATTTTTTTGGAGCAGGTGTACAACTCTTAACAAAAAGTATGACGTGGCACGTGGAGCACAATACGGAAAATCGCATTGAAATCAGAGTTGGAAGAGTTCTCACGTGCCTACACGTGCTTCTTCCGCATTTGTAATTTGACTTGCATGTGCACGTGGTCTTCTTTGACCTCGGTCCAGGTTTTTTTTTTTTTTGTTAAAACAAGAGATTTCATTCAAGTAAAAGTAGAAATACACCCCTCGGTCCAGGTTGCTCGACCCAATTTTTTACCCAATCTTGATCCATTACAAACTCAGAGTTAAAAGGCCGCAATTCAAGCCTTCTAAAGCTCAACTATGCCTCTATTTCAATTTTATAATAAAATAATAACATGAAATCCTGATTAAATGCTTTAATCTAAAATAAAGTCTCTGATTTATCAAAAGACCAACAACCAAAAAGCTTGTGAATAACTCCATAGCCGGTCAAATACATTCTTGAGTAAATGCATAATAACTTCATAACTACACTTGTTTAAACAACCTTTAAGATCGGAAACAGCATCACGAAGCTTGTTCGTGCATATAATAGCCTAACGATGGTCCAATTATTACGAATTAGAAACTCGAAATACCCAAAACTCGGTTTTGGATGCCCTCAATGGATTTCATTTGAAATTACATGTGGCACCCCCAAACGGCCCCGATCCGCTAAGGTCGCCACAGTTCACCTGCCTTTCTCTTGACCTGATAATATATAACTCTGATACCATAAAATTATAATAGGTCCATAAGTCCTAGGGGTTTATATCAATTAGATCGGTCCCTGCGCAGTGTATATATATATATATATATAATAGCGGAAGCAAAATCCAACATCTCCCTATTCCAAATTTAGAGACAATGTACACCAACTAAAACTTTTATAAGATAAAAGCCGAACACTTTTATTTACTTAAACCAGATGAACATCATTCGTCGGTATACCAAAATGCCGTAATCTTCTATACTCGGCTATATTTCAAAAGATAACCGACATCTTTTCCAACAGTCGTATACTTAAAGTTCATCGATCAGTATCGGCGTCCAAAAGTTCATTCCTCTACTATCCTCTTCCTCGTGGTCATATTCAATCACTCGGTCCATGTACTGGTGGCGGTGGCAGCAAAGGTATCTTGACTTAGTCTGAAATGTTAGTCCCTTACTGGGATGAGTACAACCACTCAGCAGTAAAAGATTCATTAAGCTATATCACGCAGTACCATCAATATCCAGATTCATGCAAGATAGACAAAAACAGGTAATCAATGGATAGGCAAGCATCAAAATCATGAAATTATTCAATGCAATGGCAAGTACAATTTCAAAACCCTCAAAATGCATTATGTCCAGTTACACAAGTCCCGATCATAGGGCCAAATTGTAATGATACGTCTCATTCCATACCATACAATTTAGTCTCATAACCAGACCACACTCACACTTAATATAATCATCAGATTTAATCATTCAAACAGTTTTATCCCCCCAGAGGACCAACGTTTGCATTCTTTTGGGATTCCGCACCCATCCCTAGCATCGCATAAGCCTCCGGGCATGTATTCAAAATACAACCGGGCATCCAAAGGGCATCGACTCATTCAAACATTTGGGCATCTCGCACCCCACCTGGCATCACGAAGAATCACTTGGGACCATAGACATGGTTACCCCTAACCTCCGGATTTATGTACCGACAAGCATACAACCGGGCATCCCGATGCTTTTAGAGAAACCTCTGGGCATGTATTCATAATACAACCAGGCATCTAAAGGGCATCAACTCATTCGAACCATTGGGCATCCCGACTCCCGGGGCATCGTTGACCCGAGAGTCCAACGGTAACTATTAACATCTTAATTTCCAAAACACTTTTCAATGCAATGACAAGATGTCCCATGAATCTTCACCAAATCTCAATATTTCATGGTATACTGAATGTCAATATCATCATGTCAAATAACAACTCAAGACACATTCACCTTTGGGACAAATTGAGCAAATTCGGAACAAAATAGCTCAAACATCACAATACACAGTTTTAGTAAAAATTTCGGAATAATCCCTAAATGAACTCAGAAAATTCTGAAATTTTGATATGATATAAATGATATCTAAATGAAGAAATTTCATGAAGTATACTAATTCAGATTCGTTGTGTATAAAGAGTAATAGTTTGCTGTTTCCTTCAAAATTCTGCAGTAACTTTCAGATTCAGTACCTACAGAAGAAAATTTGTTTCACCAACTAAATCTTGTCCGCTTGTTCCCAAATTTTGATATGTTATTCCTAACGATTTTTCCTACAACTTTCATTAAGAGTTTGAAGTCTAATTCTAACTATATAATTACATAAAATTCACGGAGTCATCATCACAGGTCAAACTATTCTCTACGAAACAGTTCACTGTTTTCAATAGGTTCACTTCTACCTTCATATTTTTACATTCATGTGGCTATAGCTAGATGTCAAACTCAATCTAATGGGTGTTCTATTATGTAAAATGGTTCCTTTCCTTAGCTTCATCGTTATAAATCAGAGCAACACAATTAAAAAGACTTTCTATCTAAATTTCTCTAAAACAGAATCGGTACATACAGTTTTCTTCATTTCTAGTTCAATCAAACCATTTGTTTCTCTATCAATCTATCTTACAACACTTTAAGACTCTTCCACAGCATCTAAGAACACTTTCAGCAAGTTCTTATTAACAGAGAAACCTTCCATAGCTCGGCTCAAAGCATATATTCATCCATAAGCTCACTCATCTCAACATACACCTCATTTCTTCACTTGGCAAGTATCACTTCACTTTGCTCAATCAAAACAGCCAACTTTCACTAAATTTTTGAGACATGCAGGACTCAAAAGCAACATGCAATAACTTCCAACACAACACAACAACAATACATTTGATCCTCCACAGAACAACACTCAATCTTCATCTCAATCATCCAAAAACCCAACATGCAGTTTCCATTTCAGCGTTTTCTCAAATCTACTAGCACTTCACTAGATAATCACCTCATGCATAACATAGATTAATGAACTTCTACTTGCCTCACTTCTAAGCTCAATCGACAAACCGAATGGGAAGCTCGGGACCTCAAACGCGGCTCAACGGCGGCGAAGATGGGTGACATCGACGGCGACAGCTCGAGCACGGGCAGAAGGCGATCCTTCTCTTCCTCCCTTGCAGCTCAAACCCGCGCGCCTCTCTCTCTCTCTCTCTCTCTCTGCTCTGGGTTTGGCTCGGTTCACTCTCTCTCTTCCCCTCAAATTCGAACTCCCCCTTTTGTTCTTTGATTAACTAATTAATCACTTTTTGCATGCACAAATTTAAGTGGCTGAAGCTGAAATGGACAGGTGGAGGAGGCGTGTCTCTCCTTGTCCGGTTTTCCTCCTGTGCTGGCCACCGAATGGGAGAGCAACGTGGCAGTTGCTGGGCTCCTCTCAGTCAATAATCCCTTGATTTGTTGACTCCATGCTGTCGACCGAATGAAGAAGAAAAAGAAACTCGGGCAGCTTGGGCCAACAAATTCGTGGCCGCATGGTCTCCAAGCGTGGCCCAATTTTCTCCAAATATTTACCTTAATCTCCGCACATGCATGAGCTAAATTACGGCCTACTCAAATGGCCACACGGTGTGGCAACAATGTACAAGTATGTGATCAAAACTCTCGCGTGGAGAAAGAACTCGATAGAGTTGTATGGTGATAAAAATTCATTTCCTCACTTGTCGAATCGCACAAAGAAAAGACATGCATGGTCCTCATGCACGGTCCAATTTCTCAAAATTTTAATCTTAAATTCAGCATGCGTGTTCCTCATGCATGGCTGAATTCCATCAAACGATCAAAGTCCAAAGACTTCTCTTGTTGCATGGTTGGTCGGTCCAATAGATAAAAGAAAACGTGACTGTTGCATATTTGAGGGTCGTTGGAATTTTCGGATGCCACATTAAAGCTGCAAAATGACCGAAATTGCTGTGAGTTACACGATAAGGAAGCTGATTTCGTCTTATAGTAAGAAATCGTTATCCAATTTGGAGTTTCTTTACTCGGTCATAAGGTAAATAATCCAAAAATTTATGAAACTTCTAAATTGAAATTCTCATGACCCAGTTCATATCACAACATGGAATTCACAAAAGGACCGATATACAATGTAGAACAAAACTCACGAACTGATTTTGACCATTAAAGTAGAATTGTTGAATTGCACCGCATGACTTTTGGTTCTCTTGTTTACTCCAAAATCTTCAAGTGGAAAATTTTTGATGCACAAATTAAATTAGGACACAAAATTCACGGAGTATTAAGAATCGTTGCGTGGGTAACAAAAGCCATAAATTAATTGTCCAAAATAACGACCAAAGAGGTCAAATTGCAAAATATTTTTTTCCGGTTTGCATGCCCTTCAATATTTGAAATCCTCACAGAATAGACTAACTCATAACACGATATTTGCCAAGAAGATTTATCAGAGAACAGGCAATTAAAATCCATATCAATATCTAAAAGAAGCAACCAAAATAATTAAATTCCTGAACTTGCCCATAAATTGTGAAATATATGCACTATACATGTAATTTCATCGAGATTATGCATTATGTGTATTCTTCACCCTTATAAAGCTACTCTCCTAGCACACATAAGAAATTCATTGATCTAAAACGCTTGTATAGAATTTACAATACCTAGCCTTGAATAAAAAAACACATCCGGTTTAGCCAATTATCATCTTTGAATCGAGTAATATGGATAGAGCCATACAAATTCAGGACTAGGCTTTCCTCTCTTTCTCCTACCTTAGATGGTCTTGATGGATAATCCATAGGCATATGGAATTAAGCGGGACACGGAGACCATAACCTATTTATGCAAAATATTTTAATAGACCCATTAAAAAATACAGGTCATCGTTAAAATACTGGTCTTCACTAATCAGCCAACCACATTATTGCCGTAACCGAGATATGCTAAGCCCTATATATATTATGATCACATAATCTAATTTTGGCACTATAACATCCTCATATATTTTGTAAATATTATAACGGAGTATTTCTTGCGAACCTAAACATTATGCAATTGATGTCAACCCACATATTCTAACAGATTATAGTGAAGTTCATGTTAGACTGAGCCTGTTAGACAAATTGTTTGGCATTTTCAGACGTTTTAAAAGATTGAAAATATAATCGATACTAACTAGAAAGAACTCAAAATTTGACATTTTATAACCAGAAGAAAAAAGGGCTATCATACAAGATTGAGCAATCCCGAAAGCACACTTTGGGAAGAAGTAATTGCCAGGAAAATTACCAAAAAAGTCATAAACCTATTACAATTGTGACAATTCAATCCTTAACTTTTTTTTTTGGCCAATTTAGTCTTAAACCTTTTTATAATTGTGCAAATTCAATCCATCCGATCAAAATTGGCCAGCCGGCGCTAACGTGGACGCCGACTAGGGATAGTCGGTCGCCCGGCCGGCGAATGCTGATGTGGCAATTTTTTAATTATTTTTTCTTCTTTTTTTCCCCCACATTCTCCTTCCTCTAGTCAGTGAGGGCAACCTCGCCGACCACCGACGAGGCTCGCCCTCATCGACCACCGGCGAAGGCAAGCCTCGCCCGCCGACGACAAAGCTGCCGTCGCCACATCTAGCGAGGCTCGGCCCGCACAACCATGGCAAGGTCGAGCCTCACCGTCCCTGGGCAAGGAGCCTCGCCGGCCACCAGCGAGGTCAACCCTCCCCCTTGGCTAGGCAAGGGTGGTAAGGAGCCTCGCCGGCCACTAGCGAGGTCGACCCGCCTTGGCTGGGCGAGGCCTTGCCAGATTTAGTGAGGGCCGAGCTCGCCGGATCGGCGAAGCCTGCCCTCGCTAGTGGCCGGCAAGGCTGACCTTGCCGACCCTCGCCTTAGCCGCTGGGGGTGAGCCTCACCGACCCTCGCCTTTGGTTGGCCAGGCGAAGGAGAAGATGGGAAAAAAAAATATTCAAAAAATATTTAAAAAATGCTACGTCAGCGTTTGCCGGACGGCCAGCGTCCATGTTAGTACTGGCAGGCCAATTTTGGCTAGATGGACTGAATTGACACAATTGTAAAAAGTTTAGGACTAAATTGGCCCCAAAAAAGTTTATAACTGAATTAACACAATTATAATAAATTTATGACTTTTTTGGTAATTCTCCCAGTAATTGCCAATTGCACTATTGGAGAAGTAACTACCAATTGCCTCTTAATCGAGCAAACCATGGAGTTATAATGTACTCTTTGAGCCACCACCTGTCCTATTAAATCATTGAGGTTTTGCCACAATTTTATGCTAGGCAAAGTCAAGAACGATCACCACATTAACTGACTCTACAATATTATATATTCTAGTGTTTATGACATAATTGGTATAATTAGAAAAGCTTAAATCCAGTCAATGCATTCTTTGCCAGGAAATCCATGCGAATCACATGCAAATTATATACCACTTTTATCTTCAGAAGGGATCACTCATGCTATGGTCAGGCTAATTCCATAAAAAAAGCATCAACTTTAGGTTGATGGACAAATCTGGCCAAAACTTTTTTTTGTCTCATTAAAAAGCACAAACTTTAGGTCGAGGGACAAATCTGGCCTGAACTTTTTTTTATCTCGTAAAAAAGCACCAACTCTAGGTTAAGTGACAATTCTGGCCCAATTTTTTTTTTCTCATAAAAAATTACAAACTTTCGCTCATATCCAAAATCTAACCCCTACCGTTAACTTTCTATTTGAAGTTAACCTTATTTCAGGAGAAAATGTTCTAGCTATGAGATTGGTGGATCTCATCTGTGGTTTCTCTTAACAGGCGGTGATCTATAGCGTCATATTACGACAAAATGATAAAGTATAGCTAGAGAAATTCAATTTGTAGATTTTTTTACTTATGAGATGACACAGTTTCACATTATTCTTCAAGCTGTAGCTCAAACAAGAAGACAATTAACGGTGTTAGCCAGTAAGTGCACATGGATTTATTGATAAAAACAATCAATGAATTTAAGTTAAGGGGGGCCAGATTTAGGATTTAAGTGAAAGTTTGTGATTTTTTTTCGAAACAAAAAAAAAATGGGGCCAAAATTGTCACTCGACCTAAAGTTGATGCTTTTTTATGTGACAAGAAAAAGTTCGGGCTAGATTTGTCACTTGACCTAAAGTTTGTGCTTTTTTATGAGACAAAAAAAAGTTCGGGCCAGATTTGTCCATCGACCTAAAGTTGGTGCTTTTTTTTGGAATTAACCCTGCTATGGTCCCAAACCGGTGCTCAAACACATCAATAGCATGCCTATAATTAACTCAAAGTTCAACAAACTTAACAAAAAGAAAAAAGAAAAAAAAAGGCAAATTACAGAATATGTCGATGACAAAATTTAGCATTAGAAAAGAGGCGCCTACATAAGGTTATGCCGTAAATTATCAACGATCTAATAATTAAAGCACGAAATGAACTTGTGGGTGTAGCTGCAATCCTAAGTGAACGAATGACCATCTGAGCAAACCTTGATTTGGACAAGAATCTGAGCTTCTTCTCTCAGGCCCTTTGAGGAAATTCTGTGATTGAAAAAGCATGAAATGGCACATGCATTGTTGGTCAGAGTGCACAGAATCATTTGAATCTACTTTATGGAATGCTAGACGTTTAACTACATCCTCTTATCACAAAATAGAATTCCAATCATCGTCAGTAATATTCAAACAAGTCTCTATACTCAAAAAACCGTTTGAACATACATTTGTGATAAAATAAATAACCATTTTGATATCACACACAAACAGGAGAATATCTTATTGTGCTAGAATCAGCACTAATGATATCACATCCAGATTTGTGCCTTACATGTAGAATACAAAGAGTCACAAACTATAGTTCAAAAGTAGTTTCACGATGAGTTCACCTCAAGAATTGAAACTACCTTGAACTGCAAGTTTGACTTAGATTATAGTCAAATGAAGAAATTAACTAACAGGAATAACAAAAATAAACAATATATCAGAATGAACCAAGAATCAGGAATGAAGAGTAAGGATATTGTCTAACTTCATATTTAAGACCTTTATATCATCCTTGTTGAGATTGACTACTATCTTACAAGGAAATCTATAGCTATAGGTATACCATCTTAGCATGAGCATCATATCCTACAGTCACAGCAAGAAACATTGCCACGGCACCATAATCCATGCCATTCTCTTTTAACAGGCCATGATGTTCACAAGTAACTGACAACCGTAATGATGCAACAATACATGATGTCCATGATGTTCAGAAAAGCGACAATCATAATCCAAAGGTGTTACCTAGTTGTGCAAAGCTATGAGAGGATTCAACAGGAAGATGCAATGCACGTAGATTTAATAAGAAGGCTGATCCTGTGATGTGAGGCTTTGAAGCTGAAATCCAAATATTAGCATTCAGTATTTATCTATAATATTTAAACAAATCATAGACTGCAAATGTCATAAACAGCAAATGAATGGAAAAGGATGGGAAAATGGCGGAGAGAAATTAAATTCAAGTTACAGGGTTCTATAAAACAGAGAAGCAAAACAAATTCATTTTATAATTACCTAGACAAGTATTTTCAAGGCCATATTTTCTGTATGCAATGAGTGTACTAATTATCTTAGAAGCCTGAAAAGGTTAAGGTCAGATCAGTCTCTTGAAATATATGCAAATGAAGAGCTCAAAAATTGGAGAATTGCTTGACCAAGAACCATATATGCTAGTAATTCACGATAAGGATCAAGAAGATACTTCTCTCAACGAGTCTAACGAATGGAGTAGCTATTAAGATACTGCACTTCGTCTTTTTCCTTAACCAGGGACACGACTTCCCATTTCTTAAATGACAATCTGGCTAAGAATACCCAGTCTAGAGGAAATAGCTACATTTGATAAACAAGGCATCTGAAAATTGGCCAAAAGAAAAGACTGGGCATCTATTACTCTACCTTTTGTTGCTGAGCAAATTCTACACCCATTCTATGCAACTATTATATGGCTGAACACCATTGAATCAGCTATACTTAGGGTGCATTTGATCTAGAATTTCCGTTACTACACGTGAAACAAGAAAAAAGTTGGAAACATTCATAAATCATGCAGACACTTAAATTTCTGTGGAAGCAACCAACTATTTCCGATATTCTGCATTTTCACCTAGCTCATCAGCTTGAAACCCAAAACAGATTCTATATGAAAAGCATGCCCAAATACCATGCAAGAGATAATTAAGCAGACTAGTCAACAATGCACTTTGCAAAAGAAGGTATCATCCGATAAAAAAACAAGTTCGCAGGTAAGGAATATGCTTAACTTAGGAAGTTTACATCCAGGTCCTAAGCATATCAACTTTAAGACATGCCTGTACCACAGAAAACAAATATTCGGGCAAGCAAATTAACTCAGAAGTGTACCATTTAAATTGATTGACAGTAACTAGGCTATACACCTTGGCAAACTTCTCGCATCAGATTAAAAGAGGTGTGTTTGGGTTAGCTATGGCTGAAACCTAATTTCCCTGGAGATCAAACAACACGCTGCAAACAGGGCATACTTCGAGGCTTTTTATATGCATGGGCAAGTTCTCTCACAGAGTTTTTGGCACTGGTGATCTGATTGAGAGAGGATTTATGGATGACTTTTATACTAATACTGGCTAGGATGGGTTTCAATCGGCTCCATCTTCCAAACATCGAATAAAAAACCATGCTCACCATTAACAACGGTTTCATTCTCTCTATCATGAAAAAATACAATAATTAGGGGCACTTTTTGAGCTTAGCAAGGTGGAATTTGAGCAAGGTAGTCCATTATCTACAAGGAGCATCCTCATGCAGGATTGAACAGTACTGAAAGCGCACTCTGGAAAGAAGTAATTGCCAATTGCCTCCTAACCAAGCAAAACATGGAGTTTTTCACGTCCTTTTTGAGCCACCACATGTCCTATCCCACAATTTCATGCTAGGCAAAGTCAAGCATGATCACGACATTAACTGACTCTACAACATTATATATTCAAGTGTTTATGACAGACTTGGCATAATAAAAAAGCTCAAATCCAGTCAATGCGTTCTTTGCTAGGAAGTCCATGTGAATTACATGCAAATTATATACCACTTTTATCATCATAAGGGATCACACATGATATAGTTCAAAATCTAGTGCTCAAATACATAATAGCAAGCCTAGAATTAACCCAAAGTTCAAAAAATTTAAAAAAAAGGAAAAAAAATCAAATTACAGAATATGTCGATGACAAAAATTAACATAAAAAAGTGATGCCTACATAAGGTTATGCTGTAAATTCTGTAAATTATCTTAATGATCTAAGAATTAAGTTAAAGCACAAAATAAACTTGTGAGTGTAGCTGCAATCCTTAGTGAACACGACCATCTGAGCAAACACTGATTTGGACAAGAATCAAGCTTCTTCTCTCAGGTCCCTTGAGGAAATTCTGTGATCGAAAAAGCATGAAATGGCACATGCATTGTTAGTCAGAGTGCACAAAATCATTTGAAGCTACTTTATGGAATGCTAGATTTTTAACTACATCATCCTATCACAAATAGAATTTCAATCATCATTGGTAATATTCAAACAAGTCTCTCTACTCAAAAGGCCGTTTGAACGTACATTTGTGATCAAATAATTAATGTTTCTGATATCACACACAAATAGTAGAATATCTTATCTTGCTAGAATCAGCACTAATGATATCCAATCCAGATTTGTGCTTTACATGTAGAATACAAACAATCACAATACTATAGTTCAGAAGTAATTTTGCAGTGAGTTCACCTCAAGAATTAAACTACCTTGAACTGCAAGTTTGACTTAGGTTATAGTCAAATGAAGAAATTAACTAACAGGAATAACAAAAATGAACAATATATTAGAATAAACCAAGAATCGGGAATGAAGAGCAAGGATGTTATCTATCTTCATATTGAAGACCTTTATAGTGTCCTTGTTGTGATTGACTACCATCATACAAGGAAATCTATAGCTATAGGTATACTCCATCTTAACATGAGCATCATATCCTACTGCCATGGCAAGAAACATCGCCACAGCGTCGTAATCCGTGCCATTCCCTTTTAACAGGCCATGATGTTCACAAGTAACTGACAATCATAATGACCCAACAATGCATGATGTCCATCATGTTCAAAAAAGCAACAATCATAATCCAAAGGTGTTACCTAGTTGTGCAAAGCCATGAGAGGATTCAACAGGAAGAACCAATGCACGCAGATTTAAAAAGAAGCCTGAGTAACTCGTGATGTGAGGCTTTGAAGCTGAAATCCAAATATTAGCATTCAGTATTTATCTATAATATTTAAACAAATCATAGACTGCACAATGTCATAAACAGCAAATGAATGGAAAAGGATGGGAAAATGGCAAAGAGAAATGACCTTCAAGTTACAGGGTTCTATAAAATAGAGAAGGAAAACAAATTCAATTATATAATTGCCTAGACAAAAGATTTCAAGGCCATATTTTCTGCATGTATTGAGCTGCAAAAGCATACTAATTATCTTAGAAGCCTGAAAAGGTTAAGGTCAGATCAGTCTCTTGAAATATATGCAACTAAAGAGCTCAAATTGGAGAATTGCTCGACCAAGAACCATATATGTTAGTAATTCACGATAAAGATCAAGAAGATACTGCTCTCAACGAGTCTAACGAACGGATATTAAGATACTGCACTTCATCTTTTTCCATAACCAAGGACATGATGTCCCATTTCTCAAATGACAATCTGGCTAAGAATACCCAGTCTAGAGGAAAAAGCTACATTTGATAAACAAGGCATTTGAAAATTGGCCTAAAGAAAGGACTGGCTATCTATTACTCTACCTTTTGTTACTGAGCAAATTCTACAACCATTCTTTGCAACCACTAAATGGCTGAACACTGTTCCACTGAATCAACTATACTTAGGGTGCATTTGATCTAGAATTTCCATTACTGCAAGAGAAACAAGAAAAATGTTGGAAACATTCATAAATCATGCAGACACTTGAAAAGGGGAAAAAAGATTATATTTCTGAAAGCAACCAACTAGTTCTGATGATTCTACTTTTTCACCTAGCTCGTCAGCTTGAAACCCAAAACAGATTCTATATGAAAAACAAGCCCGAATACCATGCAAGAGACAATTTAGTAGACTGATGGACAACGCACTTTGCAAAAGAAGGTATCATCCAAGCAAAAACAAGTTCGCCGGTAAAGGAATATGCTTAACTTCAGAAGTTTACATTTAGGTCCTAAGCATGTCAACTTTAAGACATGTCTATACTGCAGAAAACAGATATGCAGGCAAGCAAATTAACTCTGAACTGTACCATTTAAATGAATTGACAGTAACTAGGCTATACACCTTGGCAAACTTCTTGCATCAGGTTAAAAGAGGTGTGTTTGGGTTAGCTATGGCTGAAACCTAATTTCCTTGGAGATCAAACAACATGCTGTAAACAGGGCAATACTTTGAGGCTTTTAATATGCATGGGCAAGTTCTGTCATAGAGTAACTGGCACTGGTGATCTGATTGAGAGAAGATTTTGGATGAATTGTATACTAATATAGGCTAGGATGGGTTTCAATCAGCTCCATCTTCCAAACATCGAATAAGAAACCATGCTCACCATTAACAACGGTCTCATTCTCTCTATCATGAAATTATGCAATAATTAGGGCTAGTTTTTGAGCTTCACAAGGTGGAATTTGAGCAAGGTGGTCCACTATCTGCAAGGAGCATCCTCTTGCTTGATGTTGTATTCAGAAAGGCAATGATCTCCTTCATGTTTCCCATGATATTTTTGACTTATAATCAGATTATGAAGAGCAGCTTGAGCTTCTTCTTTTAAAACTAGTAATTCAACAGAAAGACATTGTCTGTAATCTAGAATAGCTACTCTATGCACTGCTCCAATCACAATGAAGCAGATTCTATTTCACTAAGTTTTTAACTTTTATGCCAACAAAATCTAAATAAAAATTGATGAGTTTTGGACAAGCTTAAGAAACATGAAATGTCAGATCATGGCACCATCAAACACATCAAAAATCATACGAGAAACACATGCCATGCACCGCAATTTAGGAAGCACATGCCCTCGTGCATGCAAGAAGAGATAATTGCAACTAACAAACAAAAAAAGAGATTTCTTTATCAAGTACATTGCCCATGGCATATCAGAAATTCCTCATAGTTAAGATATCACATTCTTTGAAGAAGCTATGCTTGCTAAATACTGGAAACACATGCCATACACCACAATTTAGCAAGCACATTCCCTCATATATGCAAGAAGAGAAGATTGCAACTAATAAACAAGAAAAGGGATTTCTTTATCGAGTACATTGCCCATAGCATATCAGAAAGCATAAATTCCTCATAGTTAAAAAATCATAATTCTTTGAAAATGCTATATTTACCATTTTAAAAACATTAAAGACATCAAAGAATCTCGCTGGAGTGAAAAAAAGCAAGGTAGGAGAGAAGAAGAAACAGGGGGGAATGGGAAAAGGAAAGAAAGAACTAAGGTCACCTTAACTTGTGGTGCTTCCCAAAAATGTAAATTCTTTAGGGCAAATAAAAAAAAAATGAATGTCTAACAAGTCACATTGATTTTAGAAATAAAAGGAAACAAAGCAGGGAAAGAAAAAGTAATATTAACTTAACTTCTTGACACTTTTGGAAAGTCAAGTTTCTTAGATTTAGACTTGGAAAATAATAGAAAAGGTGGAAAATTAGTTCCATAAACCTCCATTTAATTTCATGGTTATGTGTCGCAATATTTAAAGTGTGACAATGAACAGAATTACTATGAAACCACACCATCATTAATCAAAATAAGGAGTCATATAAACCTCTAGTAAGCTTTAGTTGTCAATTGACATATGTCACAATTTCAAAGTGAGGCAAGTAGATATGAAATCAGCAACAAAAGCAAGTTCTGAAACTGACCTAATGCATGCCTCAGAGGTACTTGAATGCAATGAGCCACAGCCTCAAAATTCATCATTTGCACAGCCATAATAAATTTCCTTTATACCTAAAAATGGCTAAGAGTCTAATCTAATCATATTTGAACTAACAAATTTGACAAAAGTTTAGTTTTATTTCAGTATGACCGATATACCAATGATCGATAATGCTGTTGTGCACATTATGCATGGTTGACATCACATAAAGGGAGCATGCTGAAAATTTCTCTGCAACTTCTGCAGATGAAAATCCAGTCCACCGCCACTGCTCAAAAAGAATATCAAGAGCTTCCATCTCTGCATGTCTTGTTGCCTAGGAAAGTGCAAGGAGAAAAATAAAGAAAGCATATCAAACTTTAGAAATTTGTTAGGCAGAAAGTTGCTATTAGTGTAGTTTCAACATAAATTTAGGAAATGCATCTCACGAAATATGTTTTCTCCTTCAGGTTTATTTATTTACTCTTGCTTAGCGTTTGAGTCAAATAGTTTGTCTTTGAATCAGTACATCTCTTAGTGTTGTTTTCTTCTTGTTTTAGTGTTGAGAGCATTCGCAGAGCAAATAAAATAGTTAACAAAAGCAAATGAAGACAACATAATATAACTCGTCTTCTTCCTCTTCAAATTGCCATTTTCGTATCTACTCCATTTTGACTATACTTTTAAGGCTCCTTTGCTCAGTATGTAGACTAAGTGAGGGAGATTAGAGTGCATACAATATATCCTAGGGACAGGATTTTCACCAAAGCCAACTGCATTAGATCATGAATCCTATTGGAAAAATCACTGTCTTTAAGACAGAATCAGAGAGAGGATTTTATGCGTGAAGCATGGACAACTCTCTTTGCTCCTTACCATTAGGTATTCAATCTGATTTCTAGTACTCAAGTGTTATATTCTTTGAAATTTTATGTGAAATTGCAGTTAAACTTCCTATACTTGAGATTTTGCCAAGTCTCTTGACTCACTTCCCTCAGCTTTAGAATTTTGCATTTATCCCTACACCTTTTGAATCGGGAGAGGTGAAGAAACCATAGCAACTCACTCTCATGTAAACAGAAGTACCCAGAATAATCGATAAATTTATAATCAGTTGAGGCCATCAAGTACTCGTCAACATTTTCAAGCATGCAATACAGCACAATCCATGAGCGCTCAACATTTTGGTCCAGCAGCTTGCAACAGCTTTATTTCAATCCAAAAACAATTGATATCATTCCTCTATTCTCTCTCTCCTCATTAAAACTTTTTCTTTGCTTGTTCTTGGTCCGAAATTCAGACAGAGCACAATGGCACACCAGAATCATGAAACATTGTACATAGTAAAGCAACATTCTTGCCATTGTTAGCCATAGTCATATTTTATGAAAGAATAATGGGAAAAAAAGCATTTAAAGCCTAATAATGCATAGAAAATTCCACTTTTTAACAGATTTGTTCAGATATACTAAATTAGTATCTATTAAAGAAATATTTAGAGCAGAAACACAAAAAAGATTAACAATAACTGTGAGTGGATAATGTGAGGGTATCAATTCAGAACAGCAGCAAAGTGCTGTCCAAAATTTATAAAAAGGGGTGGAGAAGCAATGATAAACGTACATTCAGACCATATCTCCTAGCTATAAGATCAAGATCTTGCAGGTCCTGTATAATACACTGGTCACAAACTTCCAAGTAATGATAATTAATACATACTCATCCTGAAATTCAGATGCAAATCCCACCCAACACTTTAACTGATATGGCCCTAACAACACTAAAGCAAAAACTACAACATTTGAGGAACTACATGTTGCTCATTCCAGTGTGTCTTATTATTGGTACCTCAGAAGTTTATGTTTCATTAGTCAGGTCTCACTCTAACATTCAAGAAGCATCCAGGAATTTTAGCTTCTCAATCATTTTCCTTCATAAAAGCTATGGCACATAAGGATGGAAAGAGAATCCCAAACTGTTGCGAAGGCCTCAGAAATCAGAATCGACAATCAGCATCTTGTAAACTATGTGTTTCTTGTGACTATTTCTTTTTCACATCCATAGTCCACAGGGAAAAAGAAAATAATCACCTAACCAGTTATCCACGGGCACAGCCGATGTTCATATTACTCTTACAGTCCAAACTAAATTTGGCTATCAACTCTCCCTAGTTGCCAAAGTCAAGAAGTGGTTAAAGCACTTGACCGTCGAGCGACCTTTCCTGGGGGCTTGCCATTTCACTGCATCTTCTTCATTCCTCTATGGTTTTGCCTCTTCAAGCACCAAACAGAACATAGAGACAAAGCCCTCTATCCTAGTGATCAAAGTTTCTCAGAATTCAATTCTCCTGGCAAACCTATCACCCACTCCACATCTGTATGATAAGAACATACTACACATCCACATTTCCAACATACCACAAAAGCACCCAAATCCCTCCGTCCCTCCCTTTCAACCTACAGCACCCGGATTGGCTCAGTTTTTTTGCCTGAAAAGGGGACTGAACCAACCCATGTACACCCTACTTCCCATTATTTCACTCTCCCTCGCTTGTTTTTCCTTCGAAATTAGACTTCACCTACTTCTTTCAATAAATTGCCACCTATGAAAACAACGAAAGAAAAGCTACACCTTCCAGAGATTGTCCCCGATTTTGCAGCGGGTAACGTCGATCACCTACGAATTCATTATCAAGTATCCACAGACAGAACTTGCGAAGAAACACTAAGTCGGCGTCTCTCGAACAGATTCAACGACACATTCTTCGAGTTCCCGCGCAATTGCAGCACCAACCGAATCGAATTCAAAATCCAGCTCAAGTATCCCACCAACTTAATAGAATTCGGACGTACCTGTGCATCGCCGCGTCACCTAATCCATAGCAAGCTACACGAAGCCCGGAACGAACCTCAGGAGAGAATAGTCGCCCGAAGCTACGTCACCAATTCCACGCCTTCGGTCGGCGGTGGTAGTCCGTCGCTCCGCTGGCCGCTCTCCGTCGCCGTCGGCCTCCCGGAAGACGAACTTCTTCTGTTCGCCGAGCTCAATGGTGGTGCCGTATGGACGGTGAGCAGTCGTGATAATGAAAGCGGCATCGATGGAGTTCGAAGTTCGGCTATGGCGGAGAAAATTACCAAAAAAAAAATTGAACAAGGAGAAAGAAAGAACCAAATAATTCTATTTGGGAATAAATAAATAAAATTATGTCGATATTTTGGGGATAAAGTTAACTAGGGTTAAAGCGGATTTAACCAGAAAAAGAAAAGGTAATTGTTTCTTTTAAGCAAGCGATCATCAAACATATATCTCAATTGTGATGGAAGGTTAATTGTTGAGAAAGTCGAAAATCAGTTTTTGATACATTCTTTTTGTTCCGTGAAAAATTCGATTTTTATAGTTTTCGAAAAATTCGATGACATAGTCGGGCAGTTACTCGATCAAATCTACTGATAATTTATTATGAATACGTATTTGAATCTATTTACAATAATAGTAGAGTGAAGGAGTGTGATCAAGAACATTCATGGCTCCATACCATAGTGGAACTTGGATCGAATGATGAATCTATGTAAAATTGAGTGATAAGAAAAGCGAATGTGCTGGAAATTGAAATTACATAAAAAGGAAATGAATTGAAAGGAAAAAGCATGGAAATGAAAGTGCAAGGAAAGAGAGTAAAAATGAAAACAAAGACGGAGAAAACTCACAGAGAGTATTCTTCCAATTTTTCCTCCACCAGCACCAAATCTTCATCCAGCACGACCACTTTCCACGTTTGCATGCTTGCCACATGTAAGAGCATGTGATCTTGTTCTTGTTTGACTTTTCTTCGCATGACACGTGCTCCCCACCCAAGAAATTATTCGCCCGAGCCTCCTCATGCAACATTCAGCCAGAGCCTTCGCATGCTTTCTCGATCGAACTCAATTTCTCGATCTTAAGTCGAGAAGCAGGTGGAGCTCCCCTCTTCTTGTCGAGCTCTCTACAAGACTGATCATTTCCATCGTCGTTGCTTGGCGAAGTTAACACTAATTAAAATGTACATATAATATGCCTGAATGGAAAAATATGGGTAAAAGTGGGTACTAACAACTTTTTAGAAGTTTTCTTAATAAAAGAAAACGAGAAAAAACAAGAAGAAAGAAAGGATCGTAATCAAGATCGGCGAGTTCACTTACCTACGAATTGCTTTCATAGCAAGTTGCCGCTACTCTAACTACAAAAGCAGCAAGCCAATGCAGCAATGCTCATCTCTGCCAATTGAATTAGAATTCCGCGTGGTCTTTGTTCGCATGCCTCGATGGAAAAGAGCTCATGATTTCTCTCTAATGCCATTGGACTATGTTTCTCCGTACTCGTTTGACAATCTTGCAAGACTTTCTATAGATCTGTTTCGATCGGATTGACTTCATGCATATGTGAACTCTCGGCTTCAAAATCTGTGGAGTTGTGACCAACCTCGTAAAGTAAAGCTAGATCCATGAGCTGATTGTCTTGAATCCCAACCTTCAAGTCGTCCTATAGTGGCTTGCACATCATTCGCAATCCCCACTTTTCCAAGTTTTTACCCGTCACATCAAGCCTAAATTGTATGCAACTTTCATCAATTTGATCAAAATCGATTGCTCCAAACATTTGAAATGTGTGTGTATCTGAAGCCAAATGTGATCCGAATCTAACAAATCGGGTTCCCATGAAATGTCATCTTGCCTTTGGCCATTGACATATCGTTTCATCTCAACTAAGAATTGCTCTTTTTGTTCATTTTTATTAAGAACAAAACAGAGAGCCAATCCAAGAAACTTATTATACAAGTTCTCTGAAACCTGGAAAGATATGGAACTTTCTTCAACAGGGAGGAACCACTCTGGCATTTCTCCTCCAACAAGATAAACAGAGTAAACACAATAATCCTGTTATAGAAAACCATTAGAAAGTACCCTAGTTTGTTATTAGTACTCGAATAGAGGAATTCAATTTGAGTTTAATATCAATCTAAGCTAATTTTACTTATAACTAGCGCTCTATAAATGAGTAGAGATCCATTGATCCATGCTTATATCAATATACAAGTCTCATGTGGTAGAAATCATTCCTATAAAAGGACGACAGCCACCTACATTACATACATATATGTGTAGAACTACTTTAGACTTATTTGTTTTTGTAAAGCCTCCAATCTTTCGTTTTCTACTTTTGTAATATACAAGTTCACATTGGATCTAGTATACACTCCACATCAATATGTGTATGTGAGTGAAAGAGAGAATCTAACCTGGCGAGGCCCGAATTTTGAACCTTGCTCAACCCTCTACGGGCAAAATCATGAGATGAAATTATATCTCTAGTTTTTTGTAGAGATTCGCTATTACTCGCCCAAAAGAAACTCAAACATAGTGGAAGCCGGGGAACCTCTTGTAATTGATGGCAATTTGCAACTCCCAACCGGGACAAATGATCGCGCTTATTGATGGATGTTGGAAGGTAGGTGATATTGTTCCTCGACAGATCACAATGTTCCAAGAAGGGAAAACAAGAAAGATTCTCAAGAAACTTCACTTCAGACAGATTACATCCCTGAAGTTGTAAAGATCGTAAACTTGAAAGTCCGGTCTTCATATACGGATCAGCAGAATCCTCATTCTTTGGAAACTCAATTAAGGCTGTGCAATTCTCAAGTTCCAAATCTTCAATATTTTGTAACTTGTATATGCTAGATGGAAGACTTACTAGGTTTGGCAATTACATAAATTCATTCTCTTCAAAGAAACAAGATTTTCTATTGATGCTGGTAATTCTTTAATAGCAGTGCCTCGTAAACAAAGTAGTTTCAGGCTTTCGAGTTTATGTGGAATATTAGGGAACCTTTCAAAATTTTTGCAATCTCCCATATTAAGATGTCGAAGATTTTTTGACTCAAGCACATTTGGAAAAACACTAAGTTTTGAGCACCCCTGTAAAGTCAACACCTGTAACTTTTCATGATATGCAATCGACTCATGGGCTTCTACCATGTTTTTGCAATTACGGAGAACCAATTCCTTGAGATTTGGCGTACAAGAGAGGTCAGGCATATGAACTAGGGATTCACAATCACTGGAGTTAATGTACTTCAATTGTATGAAGTCCTGCAAAAACAACCAAACTAACATTTCATTCAAAGTTACTATGAACTAATTTTGAAAGATATACATATGGTATCGAGAAACAAGTAAAAACTTAAAAAAATTACTAGTAATTATAAAACTATACATAGTACGGTATGAGATTGAATTTTTTGAGATGGCAAATAAAATAGCTAATGGATATTGGTTGGATGTGGGCCATTTGGCAAAACTATGCCATGTGTTATGTTTTGTAGGGCAATCAGGAAAGTAAAGTGAAGTGATATGTGGCAATCATGCGAATGCAGGCCAAATAACAAAATTTAGCCATGTGCCGTACCACGTGTCAATTCTAGAAGCAAAGTGAATGTCATGTGGGAAGCACTGAACTGAACTTTCTCTCCCTTTTGTTTAGACTATATACAATAGCTTTATGTCAGAAATATATATTCTATCACAATGAAATTTTCTCTAAAATTAACAAACTTTTAAATTTTTTTGAAGTCGTGAAGACAATAAAGCGAACTTTGAAAAACTTTCAATTTAGAAACTAGTGGTACATCACGTGGATCCTGTATGTCAAATTATATGTAAGCGCACATGCATTACTGGCAAAGTTACTATAAATATTTTTTTGTTGCTCCTTAAGGACTGATTTAAGCATTTAAAAATGCCTTATTTTATAGAGTGACCCATTCAAATCTTCGACTGAGCTAATTCTATTGATGCAGGACAAGTCCCGTTCGTTACCTGCATACGTTAGGCGAGGGTCCATCACGTCATGGCTACCTGGCTTCTAAAGTTACTTTAAGTAGAAGATGTGATTATGATATCTTATTTCTTGCATTCAAATCAAACGTATAGCCACTCAGTGAGTTATTTCTTTTATATTTTCACTTTTATACACTATATCAACGGTTCATTCGTCATACTTTTGTTTCATTCATAGTTGATAACTATACAATTTTTCTCTGAAAAAACGAAAAGTTAATGTGCAAACAACCGCCTCAATCAGAACGAGTTTGGGTAGCTAACACTGGCGTATTTGCATTCTGAATTTCTTCGCTAGGTAGATTTTTTGATTTGGAAATACAACTATGTTGGTTGTTACAGACATTAGGTTTAGAAAAGTTTTTGAACTTCACATATAGTATTATGCAAAGTAAAAAGACGTACTACTTTTTATTCTTTATTCTTTCAATCTTTTCTTTATTATTTCCATAAATTATGCCTGATTACTTATTTTACAAGTATCATATCCAAGGACAAGTACTAGAAATTGATTATTCTATTTTATCTCTCTCATGTATTTCAATAATAAAATTCAATTTTTTTTTTCATGATGCAATGACCTTCATAAACGAATTTTAAATCTTGAAATATCCTTCTATTATATTCCTTTGTATTGTGTATTTTATCAACAAGATGTTTCCATGAAATACTTCTTTTAATGTTGTTTCGCTTGAATTTTCACATGCGGATGTTGTTGCACGTAAATATATTTCTATGCAAGTAATTAGGGTCATTTTGTAATAAAATAGAGAAGCGGTTTCTAAAACAGAGGAAAACCACCTCCTTTTTGTGTACTAGTAAATTTGATAAGCATATACACATACAAATGAAGTAGATAATAAGAAGGTCTATATAAATAAATGCTCACCTTGAGCTGATTTGGCAATTTGCTTGTATGAAGTCCCACTAATTTCTTAGGACCTGAGGAAAATTCTGAAATCTGGCGAGCACATCCGGGCCATTCAAACCATCTAAGTGCATTCGGAAGATATATAGGATCTTGGAAAGAATCATGCACATTGCGCAAGATGAGCAATCTCAACCTTATCATTTTTGTAAAAGCATCAGGATGGATGCACATCTCTCGTTGGCTCAGCTAGATTAATATTGTTGACACCTAAATTTTTAGGGTTAATTTTTGCTATGAAAATAATAAAAAAATCACATGGCATATAGTTTAGGGAAATTTTATTTTGTGTTATATTGCATTAGGATTTTTCACATATTTGGGTAATATACACTGCGAGGTGTATTTCGTGCAAAAAGGGAATTTTTTTGGATAGAATATGTGAAAAATACAAAAGAGAATATCACATGTAGTGCAATGATATATTCAGAAAATTATGCACGAGTGAAATTGGAAATAAAATTTGCTTCAAAGATCTAAAATTTTCCCCTATAAAAGGCGTTGCACACGTACGGACAAAGGGGGATTTTCGAAATTTTGAAGAGCAATTACGTGAGGAGTTCTTGGGGTCTGGTGAGCGGGGATTCGAAAGAAAAATCAAGAAAAAAATTGCTTTCTTCCGTTTGTCTTTGGTTTGTCTTGAAGAGAAAAAAAGTCAGAAAAAAAGAAAAGAAAAGTCATGTCTGCAGAAGGGAAACAAGAGAGAGAGTACAGAGACAAGGAGTGACGTGAGAAAAAAGAAAAAAAAAAAAAAAGGGGACGCCACTGTTCATCTTCCTCGCCGGGTTGCCCCGCCCGCGCGGGCGCCGCGTGCCAACGTCGCCGACCGCGCCGGCACCGCCTCCACCGGCTACCTCCGCATCTCCGCCGCGGCCGCACCACCACCGATCCGCCTCCACCGCGTCCGTCGCCCCCCGTGAGCAGCGCCTTGCCACCGACCTGCAAAGCACGGAGTCCCGCCGCCCCCGCCCGCGACTGCACCCGAAGCAGCCGTCGTTCGTCCCACCTCGCCGCGGCAGATCCGCGATCCGCACGTCCGGATCTCTCCACCCGCAGTCCGAAGCTCCGGTGCTCTGTCCCGACACCGCCGTGCCGCCGCGACGCCCGCACCCAGCCCAGCCCGCGGTCCCTTCCGCCCCGACGACCGCGAGCTGTCCCGACGACCCGCGCCGAAGCCCCCGGTGCCGCGCCGCCGTCACGCCCTCGCCGGAACCCTAGCCGGAGGCTTCCCTCGCCGGACCCACCAGCTTTATTTTATTTTATTCTTTTTCTTTTTCTTTTTCAGGAAAAAGGAAAAGAAAAAGAGAAGTGAAAGAAAATTTAGGTATTTTCTTTATTTTTTTTTTTAATTATTTTTGCTATTTTATTTTATCTTTTAGTGTAATTATTCCTTAATCTGAAATTGAAATTCCATGACATGAAATTGCCTGGAAATTAGTGATTCTCAGTCCGATTTTCAAGCTCGAAATCCGACTCGCAATCACTTAAAAATTGCCAATCCGATCTCCCGCTCGAGATCCGATTCGTGATTTATGTGAAATTGGCCAACCCGATCTCATGCTCGAGATATGGTTCGTCAATTTGTGTATCAATATGGCTTGATTTGATGTGGTGTTGCTTAAATTAATTTTCTTAAAAAAAAATAGAAAATGTAGCTTTAGGGTTTGCATGTTCACAATAGGTATTTTATTTCGAATTTTAAAAAAATAAAAAAATCAAATCAATTCATTTAGGTTGCTAGTTCTTTTAATTTGGATTGCATGTTTAATTATTTGGCAATTATTAATTTTGAAATTTAAAAAAAAAAAGGAAAAAGGAAAAACAAAAAATCATCATGCATAATTCATGTAGAATTAGGGTACATTTTGCACGTCATTGCATATTAGGATAGAAATTGCACTTAAGTTAATTTAGATAATTTCTTAATTTACTATAGGTTTAGGTATTTTATTAAATGGATTGCATTTTAGGATTATCTAGGTTAAGATAATATTTTAGTTTAAATTAGGATGTGGCTCAACCTAATTCTTAATATAAATTAAATAGGAT
Organism: Eucalyptus grandis; assembly: GCF_016545825.1. Lineage (NCBI taxonomy): Eukaryota > Viridiplantae > Streptophyta > Magnoliopsida > Myrtales > Myrtaceae > Eucalyptus > Eucalyptus grandis. The sequence goes on from NC_052616.1 coordinate 34,145,672, forward strand.
CTTAATCTAATTAGGTAATTTTCATATTTCACCTAATTTCGAATTTCATAAAAAAAAAACATAAAAAATGCCATAGGTTGATTTGTCTTTATTTTTTAGGATAAAAATGTATTCTTTTAGGAAAAAGAAAAATTGTCATATGCACGTCATTAGGGTTAGAATTCATTGAGATGCATGACATTTATTATTTTTGCTAGGCCATTCAAATTACATGTTATTAGAATTAGGTCATTTAGTTAATATTGCATTGCATATTGCATGATTTTCATTAAAAAGTGAAAACAAAATAAAAATTGTGTGTTAATTAGAAACCATATCTAGGGTTGTTGATGTGGATTTTAATTTAACATTGCGATGCTTTCGTTGCTTTGAGGTAAGTCCTGCAATTTATTCATTTGCTTTCTTGAGTGTTAAATTGGTGGTTTGTGCACCTGCATGGTCACCTCACATGTTAGGAAAATAGATTTAAAATCAATCCAAACTCCTTGCCAAACATTTATTAAAATAAAAAGAAAGGTACCGAAAGGGCGTTAGAGAATTTTAGCGTAACCAAGTCCCCGTACCCATAGTCTCGGTTCGTAGGAGTAAAATAATTCTCCCATTATTTTACTTGGGTTTCTAATCGACCCACCAAAAATAGATTAGTGGCGACTCCTAATTGAAAATCAATTGCATGTTAAGAACTTAAACTTAAGTCGCGAATTGGTATGGGCTTGGGAGAGCCCGAGTTAAGTCTAGGCTTAACAATCCATTAGCCAAACCCTAGGTGGTTCATGCCTCGAAAAAAATTGGTCGCGACAGCTTGGCGACTCCGCTGGGGACTTGAGTTAAAACTTTTAGTGGACTTAGGCCAATTTTCTTTTTGAAAAAAATGTTTTTGTTTGGCAGCGAGGATCCTGTGTACGTCCCTAACATTTAAGGTGTTAAATGTTTTTGCAGGATGGGAGGTATAAGGGGAAGTGTTTGCTAACCTTTGTTTTGTAGGGAGGTGTAGGAATGTATGGTTTATTTTCATATATGAAGTGTTGCTTGATATAAAATGTTGTGCATGCCTTGCATCTAGCACTACACTATTGCACACACAACCCGCCGCCGGACCTGGGCCGCATTAGGATCATCTAGGATGGTATTGAGATGTTTGCCACTCCGACCGCATGATCGCGGTACGAGTCGCCCATCTCAATCCCGAAGTTTCTTTCATGGTGTCAAGAGTACCCACCTCGGTCCGCATGCTCGCGACCCGGGTCGGCTCTTTGATCAAGCCGGAGTCATGAGGACCCGACATAGTCCACAAGCTCGTGGCTAGTCCGATCATCCTTGTGGCTTCACTTTGATAAGCCTTATAGTGTAGAAATCGAGCCACTTAACATGCGCATGTCTATGTGATTGCCCATCATTGGTAAAGTAAGTTCTCTAAATTTTTGGCCTTTGCAATTTACTTACTTTATCGCATTATTTTGTCGGTCCATGGCATTAGGATTGTCCCGAGTCTTGATCAATATACAATGGGGACACCGGACATTCGAATTATTTTCCCTCCAAGGGAAGAGCTTAGCATTTGGTGGGACAAGTTAGATCAAGATGGCCGTCGTTTGTAGAGTCACATATTGGTCGACTACTTCCGCTGCTGCGTATCAACATCCATGTCGGCCTCGTCCAAGCACTCGCCCACCGTTGGTGCCCCGAGACTTCTACTTTTATCTTCGGCGGTAAGCATGAGCTCACTCCCACCTTGGAAGAGTATAGCATTGCCATAGGAAAATCCTTGAAAGCTGAATTGATTAGTCCACCTATCGGAATAGATCCTGTTATGACCTTATCTGATTTTCTGAGAATTAAGGAAGACGATTTAAGAAAGGTTTTAAAGGCTAACCGCAATGCATGTCCTTTATCTTTTCTGAAACAATGTTTTGAGAAAGGCACTTCATCTCAAATGCGAAGGGTTTTCCTTTTGGCTTTCTTTGGGTTTATAGTTTTCCCTTACTGCAAGAATGCTATTAACCCTTTGATCGCTCAATTAGTTAAACAAGTGTTGGAAGGAAAGAATTTTGTAAACACTATTCTAACTGAAACTTTCCTTTCCCTCACTCATTTCAAAAGAGGTGGCGATAAGACTCTCCATTCCTCTCCCGAACTTTTACAAATTTGGTTTCTTTCACATATAAAAGGGTTTGGTGGTCTAATGACTATACATGATGTTAGTAATTCCAACCACCCTATTATGAGATTTGAGAACAACCAAAAACATGCACCGGATTATCATTATTCTAGGTGGCTAGCTTTCATGAAAAAACCAACTTCCAAGGGTTTCCTATGGCATGCTAAATGGTTCCAAGTTCGGGTAGCGAGACTCGTGTGGAGGAGTTGGCCCAATCCCTCTATTGGGATTCACCGGAGCATTGGAGTACTATCCGACTAGGGTGACTCGTCAATATCAAGTCGTGCAAGAGCTTCCCCCGGCGTTACAAGTAGAGCCACTCCAAGTCAGTTTTGTCGATGGAAGCCGAGGCCATGAAGATTCCATTCTCACTATCAAATCAATGTGGGACATGTGCCATCCGCGAAAGCTCAAATGGCCCGAGGAGGAGTTGAAAGGCACAGAAAGGAAGTACTATGCCTCGATTAAGTACATCCAACAACACAAGATTCCCGAGAAGCTGCTTCCGAAGATACCGGAGGCGCCGTTGAAGATCACCAATCAAGCTGAGAATAAACGCCTCAAAAGAGTTGCTGAAAAAGCTCAAGAGGAGAACAAAATTGCGTCGAATGGTGTCCCGAATGTATATTGATCAAGCCAAATGAAGTGCTTGAATCAATCTTGCTATTCTCATTTTTAGATTAATGTTTAGGAGTTTGAGTCATTTACTTTCCTAGTTCGTTTGCTTAGGACATATCAAATTTCTAGGCTTGTCAAAAGCTCCATTGATAAATAAAATTTCTAGAGTATTGCCATGGATCGGCGTATTTTCATATGAGATACTTATTTGTGTTCATTTCTTAATTTTTAGGTGATAACGGATCCGTCACGTTCGCCCATCATCACGCGATTAAGAGCGAGAATGGCTGAACAAACCGAAATGCGTGATCGTGTCTCCGCTGTGGAGACTCAACTCCAACAAGTACTCGCCTCTTTACAACTTGTGACGGATCAACTCCAATTCCTCCAGCAAATCCAACAGCTGCACCTCGCTCTTCCCGAAGTGGTTATCCCAAAGCAAGCAAACAAGGTTCAAACGATTGACGATGACATGCCCGGACTGGAAGATGATCCATTCTCGATCAATGTGGAAAAGGCTAAGCTTGTCAACATCCCTAAGACGGAGGGGATGAACGCTTTGCTAAAATGGAAGAAAAGTTGAAACAACCGGCAGAGTCACGAGTTCACTCCCGTTCGACTTGTCCGTGTACGAGAAAGTCAAGATGCCAAAGAAATTCAAAATGCCGGATTTTGAGAAATACGATGGTACTTCCTGCCCAAAAGCTCATCTTCGATGTACCATGTGCGTATGGCTCAATATGTCAAAAACGAGCCTCTCATGATCCAATCATTCCATGCAAGTTTGACTGGGCCCGCACTAAATTGGTATGTCATGAAGAATGTGAACCTACTCGACACTGAATGAAGTGGCTGACGCATTTCTCAAACAATACAAGTTCAACATGGATATTGCACCTTCCCGAGAGGATCTCGAGAGGATGGAGAAAAAGAGGAGCGAGTCATTCAAAGAGTATGCCGTGAGATGGCGAAATCTGGCAGCTCAAATCACCCCCGAGCCTACTGACAAGGAGCTGATGAAGTTATTTATCAAAACTCTCCCATCTGAGTTTCGTATTCGGATGGCCAGCACGTACGTTGAAAGCTTCAATCAGCTTATTTCGTGGGGGAACAAATCGAGATGGGAATAAGGGAAGGATGGTTTACATGAACCATCGAGTAGAAGATTCTCTCGCCAAGAAAGAGAAGGAGACTGCCTGTAGACGTAAATATGGCTTATAGCCGGAAAATGCCAATCGCACCCGGCTATCCAGATGAATCCAAAGCAAAAGCAAGCTACCGGCCGTCAATCATTTGCCCAAGCAAGAAGGCGTTCTCTCCTCTCCCCGGATCTCCATCCCAAGTGTTGGCAATTCTAAGAAAGAAAGGATTGCTTACTAGCGAACCAAAGCGCCCTAACCGCGAAAGCATTCGTAGTTACGACTCGACGAAGAAGTGCGACTATCATAGCGGTGAATTGGGACATTCAACTGATGAATGTTTCACCTTGAAACACAAGATCCAAAACCTCTTGGACACAAAGGCCTTTTCATTTCAGATCGCTCAGCCAAACGTCAAGAAAAATCCGTTACGGAGCATGAAGGTACGGTCAATGCTATCCTAGAGCCCGAAGTTGGTCGAATCAAGAACTCGAAGGTACATGTGGCAGATGCTTACAATGGCTTGGTAAGAGCTGGATATTATCCAGATCGGGAGGATGTTCCTCTTTCACCGATGAAGGAAAGAGTCACCGGGATGGTGGATGACGGAATCATCGTTTATGCGACCATAATTGTATAGTCTCCACTATTTCCCATATCATTATTGATTGGGAGGAGGAGCAAGTTGCGCTCGATGCCAACAAGGAAGGAATTGATCCTTCACTCGTGGACATGCCCCCACTAGAAGATGCATCCGACGAGGAGATAGTGATTGAAATGCCTCAGTCGTGTGAATATGTCAATAATAAGGTGGTGCATTGGTCCTATGACAGAGATGTTGGCATCGTTACAAGGTTCGGTCGGACTTATTCTCAAACTAATACTCAACCCGCAAAACCCGTCACCGATGAAGAGGTTAAGGAGTTTCGGCCGTGATCAAAGCAAGCGAGTACAAGGTGGTCGAACATTACGAAAGATGCCCGCCTGCATTTCTTTGCTTGAACTCCCGCTTACATCCCCGTGCATCAAAAGTCTCTAATGAAGGTGTTAAGTGAAATTCGTGTACCCGAAACGGTCGAGGCAGACAAGTTGGAAGACTTTGTGGGATCGATCCTTCTTAAGGACATGATTGCCTTTTCTGATGAGGAATTCCCTCTTGAGGGTAGGGGGCATAACAAGGCACTCTATGTATCTGTCAAGCATAAGGCTTCTCATGTGTCTCGAGTACTCATTGATAATGGGTCCGCCCTAAACATATGTCCACTGGCCACTCTTCATCGCCTTAAGGTGGACCCGTCCAGATACATGCTGCAAAGACTTCGTCCGAGCTTTTGATGGTACAAAGAAGGAGGTGCTTGGGGAGATTCACCTCGATGTGCAAATAGGGCCGGTGGTTTTCAATGTTCCTTTCCTGTGTAATGGATATCCCTACGCTTTTAATTTCCTGCCGGGTCGTCCCGGATTCATACCGGGGCGGTACCATCAAGTCTACATCAAGCTGTGAAATTCGTAATCAAAGGGAAGCTAGTCACCGTCTATGGCGAAGAAGATCACCGAATTTATCATGAGACAGCTATCCCCTATGTAGAGCCGACTTTGAGTTCGAATCGAGCTACCACTCATTTGAGTTGGTATCCACTATTCATGCTTCTCGAGACTCACCACCACCAACTCCCGAAGTTTCAAATGCTACTCTAATGGTAGGAAGGATGATGGTTGGGAATGGTTTTATTCTGGCGGTGGCCTTGGAAGAAATGGTCGTGGGATTCGAAACCCCATTGAAGCCCCTCGAGGTCCCGTCTTTGCTGGATTAGGGTACCATCGAAGAGTTGGGGAAAGTTCGGAGGACGAAGACGGGGAAAGGCGAAACCCGCCACCTGACCACAGGCAAGAAAGGCAAAACCCAATACTCCCAAACATTCGCGAGACATTCCCTGGTCCTCCCATAATGATGCAGGATGAAGCAGAAGTAATAGATACCCTGGGGCAGCCAAGCGGAAAATTCGACTATCTGGTGAAGTATTCGGCTCCTCCCAGTTTCTATATTGATCCCCGCGACATTGTCCCAGATGGATGGGGTGGCATGGATGATCCGACACCCCCGGAGATCGAAAACCCCGAAAATGCATTGGAAGGAATCTCTAGTCTCTTCGATGATGTCTTCATAGGGGCCATTGACGAAGGACCTCGGGAGAAGATGGGCTCTAGCCCACAAGAGTAACTCATTTATGCTTTCTTACATTCCCCGCGCGGGAATTTTTATCGCTTTCTAGGGCTTGTTTTTGATTTCTTCCTTTTCGCTTTCTTTTTAGGGCTTGAAAATTGCATTTCCATTCAATAAATGTAATTGATTGATGAATATCAATAAAATTACAAGTTTTATTTTGAGGGCATGATGAGGTACACCAAACCAGCCCGGTGATGATATCCAACCGATAAAAGAAAAAGAAAATCCAAGGAGAATTCTGAGGCCTGGGCTCCATCATGCTTTCTCATGTTAAAATGTTTTAAAAAAAAATGTTTTTGCCAAAATTTCAAAAAAAAACAACAAAAACATAAAAACAAAAGCATAGATTACTTTGTCTGTCTTTCTAATTTATTTACTTCATGTCTCAGGAGCAATCTTACGGCATACAAAAGTATGGAAATGGCCCAGCCCAATGCAACAAATGCTGACATTGACGACCTCGATGACTTGAATGAAGATTCCATTGAGGTGCAGCGAAGCTGGGAGCAACATGAAAAAGCCAAGGCTCTCACATCCGAGCAGACTGTCACTATTAATTTAGGTGACACCGAAGAAGTCAAAGAAATTAAAATTGGGGCAAATCTTCCCGAAGACGAGGCCGAGCGCCTAACTCAGCTACTAAAGGAATACCAGGATGTCTTTGCATGGACCTATGCCGACATGCCTGGTTTAGACCCATCAATCGTCGAGCATTGCTTGCCTACTAATCCGGACGTACCACCTAAGAAGCAAAGGCTCCAGGAGAACTAAGCCCGAGCTCTCAAAGAAGATAGAGGAAGAGGTGATGAAGCTTCTGAAGGTGGGATTCATTGAAGTCTCACAATACCCTGAATGGGTGGCTAATATCGTGCCGGTGATGAAGAAGGATGGTCGAGTTCGAGTTTGCGTCGACTATCGAGATCTGAACAAGGCTAGCCCAAAAGATGATTTCCCGCTGCCTCACATAGATGTCCTCGTGGATAGTACTGCCGGATTTGAACTATTCTCATTTATGGATGGGTTTTCCGGATACAATCAGATAAGGATGAAGGAGGAAGACAAGGAAAAGACTGCATTTATCACCCCGTGGGGGACCTTTCATTACAAGGTCATGCCCTTCGGACTCAAAAATGCAGGGGCAACTTACCAGCGAGCCATGGTAACACTATTCCATGATATGATGCATCAAGAGATTGAAGTCTATGTTGATGATATGATCGCAAAGACTCGGCCTGGAAGAAGCCATGTAGAAACCCTGAAGAAGTTGTTTGATCGACTCCGTGAATTCAAGCTTCGGCTAAATCCCACTAAATGCGTGTTCGGGGCAACATCCGGTAAATTACTCGGATTCATTGTAAGCAGTAAGGGGATTGAGATTGACCCATCCAAGGCTAAGGCCATATGCGAATTGCAACCTCCATCAACAGTGAAAGAAGTTCGGAGCCTCCTGGGAAGACTGAATTACATAGCCCGGTTCATTGCCCAACTCTCGAATCGCCAAGCCATTCTTCAAGCTCCTAAAGAAGAATGCGCGAGTCAACTGGGATGATGAGTGTCGAGAAGCGTTCAACAAGTTAAAGCACTACTTCGATGAATCCACCAGTTCTTGTCCCACCATCACCGGGGCACCCCTTGATTCTCTACCTCACCGTTCATAGTGAGTCATTGGGTGCAATGTTGGCTCAGGAAAGTCCTGTGGATAAAAAAGAACGAGCCATTTATTATCTGAGTAAGAAGTTCACTGTATCAGAGCTAAAATATTCGATGTTGAAAAGACTTGTGCGGCATTGGTGTGGGTATTGCATAGATTGCGACAATACACACTGCATTACCAGACATTCCTCGTGACTAAGAATGACCCCATCAAGTTCTTACTTGATCGGCCAGCTTTGGTGGGTAAGTTGGCCAAATGGCAAATTTTGATTTCGGAATTTGATGTGCAATACATGCCACAAAAGTCGGTTAAGGGTCGAGTGATCGCCGATCTATTGGCCGGAAATTCAGAAGTTTCTAATCACGATGATGGTTTCCTTGATGACCGTGTCTTGAGTGTAAATGAAGACTCATGGAAGATGTTCTTTGATGGAGCTGTAAACTTGTCTCGGTTCGCATGGGCGCGTTACGATATCCCCGGATGGACAGCACTATCCGGTAGCTGCAAAATTGATATTCCCATGCACTAACAATGTGGCCGAGTATGAGGCTTGCATCCTCGGACTTCAAGCCGCAATCGAGATGGGTGTGGCCAAGTTAATGGTATTTGGAGATTCGGCACTGATCATATTACAGACAGTAGGTGAGTGGAAGACCAAGGATGCCAAGTTGCTCCCGTACCACAAGTACTTAGAAGATCTGGTAAAGGAGTTTGAAGAAATTTCATTTGAATACTTGCCAAGGTCTCATAATCAATTTGCGGATGCACTCGCGACTTTGTCATCTATGTTACAAGTCACTGATGGGTTAGAGGTTGAGCCTTTGAAGATAGAGGTGTTGCCGAAGCCGGCTTTCTTGTATGATTATAACGGAAGAACCCGATGGAAAACCGTGGTATTACGATATCATGAACTACATTAAAAGGCAGGAATTTCCCAAAGGAAGCACTCCTTCCGATAGGAAGTACATCACGAAGATGGCCTCAAAATTCTTCGTCGGTGGTGAGAATTTGTACAAGAGATCCTATGATTCAGTTTTGTTACGGTGTGTGGATGCAACCAAAGCCACTCAAATCATGCAAGAAGTGCACGAAGGAATATGTGGTCCTCATATGAATGGGCACATGATGGCCAAGAAGATTATGAGATTAGGCTACTATTGGCTCACACTAGAAAGTGACTGCATCAAGCATGTACGGAGTTGTCATCGTTGCGGATCCATGGCGATAAGATAAATGTTCCTCCAACTGAGCTGCATCAATTTTCTGAGCCATGGCCCTTCTTAATGTGGGGCATTGATGTGATCGGCCCAATAAATCCGAAAGCTTCTAATGGGCATCGATTCATTTTAGTGGCCATAGACTATTTCTCCAAATGGATCGAAGCTACGTCATTTGCAAGTGTCACTGCTCGCAATGTTGCGAAGTTCATCAAACGTGACATAATTGCTCGTTATGGTGTCCCCGAAGCAATCATCACCGATAATGGGACCAATTTGAACAACAAACTTGTTGATGAGTTGCTCGGAGAGTTCAAAATCAAGCATTTGAATTCGTCTCCTTACCGCCCTCAAATGAACGGGGCCGTTGAAGCAGCTAATAAGAACATTAAGAAGATTTTGGCTAAGACAGCCGAGAATTATCGAGATTGGCATGACAGTTACCCTTCGCGCCGATGGCGTATCGGACATCAATCCGCACTTCCACTGGGGCTACCCCGTTTGCTTTGGTGTATGGCATGGAGGCAATTCTACCTGTAGAAGTGGAGATTCCTTCTCTGAGAGTTTTATCCCAAGTGGAGTTGTCTGAAGCTGAATGGTCGCAACAAAGACTTGAACAGTTAAACTTAATTGATGAGAAGAGACTGAAGGCGCTTTGTCATGGCCAAGCTTATCAGCAAAGAGTTGCCAGATCCTTCAACCGAAAAGTACGACCGAGACATTTCGAAGTAAATGATCTTGTTCTAAGAAAGCTGTTGCCAATTTTCCCTGATCCTGGGGGCAAGTTCGCCCCAAATTACAGTGGTCCATATGTGGTGAAGAAGGTACTTCCTGGAGGTGCCTTGATCTTGGCAGAAATGGATGGTCGCGTGTTCTCCACTCCAGTTAATTTCGATCTTTGTCAAGAAGTATTATCCATGATAGAATTTGCCATGTCTTGTCTTGAATTGCAAGTATTTTATGATAAATAAGATGCCTCGATCAATTGAATTGTTCAAGTTTGTCATAAATTTTGCATTCTTCTTCCTTAATGAATCGTGTGAGATAAATTAAATGTGTCAAATGAGATACCTTGGAATGATGAAGGGCAAGCCTTATTCCATACACTATCCCATACACTAATCCCTTGGTGAGTTGTGCAAAAGAATTCCATGCCCGCAAGGAAAAAGGTGATCTCGCAAATGGTACACGTCAACCAAGGTGATGAGAGGCCGTTTCTTCTTCTACCCAAAACACACAGGTATACCCATTGTTTAGCCCTTCGAACCCACACACATGAAGAATTTTTAAATCATCCCTGTTAAGGATCATCCCACATTGGGATGAAGTTTGAAATGAATGAAAGGAATTTTCTTACTCACACTTGCATCAATCTTTGAGTGTTCCTTTCGCATTGTAACTCATATGATAATTTAAAGTGCCTTAGGATGATGAAGAGCAGTCATTTCTCTATCCTACACACTTTCATCCATTGCATAACCCACTTGAGCTTATGAATTTATTTCATATTAAACCCAGTTGGTGATCATCCCCCACACTGGGGCAAGACAAAAATACTCAAGTAGCATGAACTAGAATACCGACAAAAATGGAGATTTTGTTAAAAAAAAAAAAAAAAAAAAAAAAATGCAAAAATGGGGCATGAAAAAGCAGTGTGCCTGGTAAAAGCAAGGCCGATGCCCAAAAAAAAAAAAAAAAAAAAAAAAAAAAAACTCAAATGCTGTTGCAATCAATGAGCAAAAAAAAAAAAAAAAAAAAAAAAAAAAAAAAAAAAAAAAAAAAAAAAAATCTCCGACAATGGAGAAGGAAAGTGGTGGAAATGTCAAGATGATCACCAACTTTGACCCTCTAAACATTTTTTGAGCCTAATGATCCTTTCATTTCACAACCCATGAATCAAGCCTACGTTACGTCCCTTGCAAAGTCTTTTCAGATTAGGGCACTTGAATTAACGTAAGAGTTCATATGCTTGAAAGCATCGCTTGAAGAAGTGCGAGTAAGATAATTACTTCCTTGTATGTTTCTTGACTTGAAAATCCCAAGACAGTTATGAAATGTCGTTTTTCAAATAGCCCCGGCTTAAAGAGTCCTCTTTGTTAAGCCGTTGACCAAACCCACATTATGGTCCCTTTTGAAGACCTCTCAGATTGGTGAAATCGTACCACTTGCGAGATTGCTCAGACCCTTGTTTGGCATGACGATGGTGAGATAGAGTGATTGACAAAATCCTGCATCAAAGGTCAGGATGAAATTGCCATTTTAATGAGGATGAGAGAAAAGTCCTTTCAGACCAAAGGATCCCTCATTTGACACATTCATGACACTCATGTGTTCATAATGGAAATTAGGTGATGCAAGATTAATGAAAATCATCGTGAACCTCCATTAAATTGATACATGTTTATGATTACCAATGCATGTTGTCTCTTCTACGACCATATTTTGCAGGAGACGTATCCCCGAAAATCGGAGATGTTACAGGTAAGTATATCTCTATCCATACCTTGAATATGTGTCATTGCACAGGTGATCCCTTTTAAGCATAGCGACACTCAATTGAGTTGTCCCTCAAAGATTTTTCTCCAGATTCAATCTGATTAAGGCGACCGAAGAATGGTTCGGGTCCTGGTCAGATGATTTCTGTCGCAAGGTTGGGCGATCGAAAAATGGTTCGGGTCCTAGCCAAGCAAAACCTCAATCTAGGCGACCGTAGAATGGTACGGGTCCTAGACAACATTTATTGCTCTAACAGGCGACCGTAGAATGGTACGGGTCCTGGAAAAGCAATCTCCACATTCAGGCGACCGTAGAATTACGGGTCCTGAAAAATCAATTTTCCATCAAGGCGACCGTAGAATGGTACGGGTCCTTGACAACACCTATTCCTTATTCAGGCGACCGTAGAATGGTACGGGTCCTGGAAAATGAATCCCCGTTTAGGCGACCGTAGAATGGTACGGGTCCTAGACAAAACCTTTCTGCCGTACTGGGCGACCGTAGAATGGTACGGGTCCTGGGAAAGCAGTTCTTTACAAAACATTTCTGCCGTATTGGGCGACCGTAGAATGGTACGGGTCCTAAGAAAGCAGCTCCTTTCTGCCATACTGGGCGACCGTAGAATGGTACGGGTCCTGGGAAAGCAGTTCCTTCACAAAGTCATGTTACTATTCTAGGCGACCGTAGAATGGTACGGGTCCCGGGACAGAGTAACACCCACTACCTTGAATTACTCTATCATCCTTAAAGGTAAGTTATTCCAGGTAGGTTCATCTATCATTTGCATTAACATTTACATGCATCATATAAATTGCATTAAAAAATGGAATTCACGTTCCAACAAAAAATCATTCATTGCATGAGCATGACCAAAATTTAGGTCTCAATTTGTCTTTTAAGGCAACCTCTCGTGAGCTCACCTTCAAAGAGGGGCAGCTGTTGACACCTAAATTTTTAGGGTTAATTTTTGCTATAAAATAAAAAAATCACATGGCATATAGTTTAGGGAAATTTTATTTTGTGTTATATTGCATTAGGATTTTTCACATATTTGGGTAATATACACTGCGAGGTGTATTTCGTGCAAAAAGGGAATTTTTTTGGATAGAATATGTGAAAAATACAAAAGAGAATATCACATGTAGTGCAATGATATATTCAGAAAATTATGCACGAGTGAAATTGAAATAAAATTTGCTTCAAAGATCTAAAATTTTCCCCTATAAAAGGCGTTGCACACGTACGGACAAAGGGGGGATTTTCGAAATTTTTGAAGAGCAATTACGTGAGGAGTTCTTGGGGTCTGGTGAGCGGGGATTCGAAAGAAAAATCAAAAAAATTGCTTTCTTCCGTTTGTCTTTGGTTTGTCTTGAAGAGAAAAAAAGTCAGAAAAAAAAAAAAGAAAAGAAAAGTCATGTCTGCAGAAGGGAAACAAAGAGAGAGAGAGTACAGAGACAAGGAGTGACGTGAGAAAAAAAAAGAAAAAAAAAAAAAAGGGGACGCCACTGTTCATCTTCCTCGCCGGGTTGCCCCGCCCGCGCCGGCGCCGCGTGCCAACGTCGTCGACCGCGCCGGCACCGCCTCCACCGGCTACCTCCGCATCTCCGCCGCGGCCGCACCACCACCGATCCGCCTCCACCGCGTCCGTCAGCCCCCCGTGAGCAGCGCCTTGCCACCGACCTGCAGCACGGAGTCCCGCCGCCCCGCCCGCGATGCAGACCCGAAGCAGCCGTCGTTCGTCCCACCTCGCCGCGGCAGATCCGCGATCCCACGTCCGGATCTCTCCACCGCAGTCCGAAGCTCCGGTGCTCCTGTCCCGACACCGCCGTGCCGCCGCGACGCCCGCACCAGCCCAGGCCCGCGGTCCTCTTCCGCCCGACGACTGCGAGCTGTCCCGACGACCCGCGCCGAAGCCCCCGGTGCCGCGCCGCCGTCACGCCCTCGCCGGAACCCTAGCCGGAGGCTTCCCTCGCCGGACCCACCAGCTTTATTTTATTTTATTCTTTTTCTTTTTCTTTTTCAGGAAAAAGGAAAAGAAAAAGAGAAGTGAAAGAAAATTTAGGTATTTTCTTTATTTTATTTTTTTAATTATTTTTGCTATTTTATTTTATCTTTTTAGTGTAATTATTCCTTAATCTGAAATTGAAATTCCATGACATGAAATTGCCTGGAAATTAGTGATTCTCAGTCCGATTTTCAAGCTCGAAATCCGACTCGCAATCACTTAAAAATTGCCAATCCGATCTCCCGCTCGAGATCCGATTCGTGATTTATGTGAAATTGGCCAACCCGATCTCATGCTCGAGATATGGTTCGTCAATTTGTGTATCAATATGGCTTGATTTGATGTGGTGTTGCTTAAATTAATTTTCTTAAAAAAATAGAAAATGTAGCTTTAGGGTTTGCATGTTCACAATAGGTATTTTATTTCGAATTTTAAAAAATAAAAAAATCAAATCAATTCATTTAGGTTGCTAGTTCTTTTAATTTGGATTGCATGTTTAATTATTTGGCAATTATTAATTTTGAAATTAAAAAAAAAAAGGAAAAAGGAAAAACATAAAAAAATCATCATGCATAATTCATGTAGAATTAGGGTACATTTTGCACGTCATTGCATATTAGGATAGAAATTGCACTTAAGTTAATTTAGATAATTTCTTAATTTACTATAGGTTTAGGTATTTTATTAAATGGATTGCATTTTAGGATTATCTAGGTTAAGATAATATTTTAGTTTAAATTAGGATGTGGCTCAACCTAATTCTTAATATAAATTAAATAGGATCTTAATCTAATTAGGTAATTTTCATATTTCACCTAATTTCGAATTTCATAAAAAAAAATAAAAAATGCCATAGGTTGATTTGTCTTTATTTTTTAGGATAAAAATGTATTCTTTTAGGAAAAAGAAAAATTGTCATATGCACGTCATTAGGGTTAGAATTCATTGAGATGCATGACATTTATTATTTTTGCTAGGCCATTCAAATTACATGTTATTAGAATTAGGTCATTTAGTTAATATTGCATTGCATATTGCATGATTTTCATTAAAAAGTGAAAACAAAATAAAAATTGTGTGTTAATTAGAAACCATATCTAGGGTTGTTGATGTGGATTTTAATTTAACATTGCAGATGCTTTCGTTGCTTTGAGGTAAGTCTGCAATTTATTCATTTGCTTTCTTGAGTGTTAAATTGGTGGTTTGTGCACCTGCATGGTCACCTCACATGTTAGGAAAATAGATTTAAATCAATCCAAACTGCTTGCCAAACATTTATTCAAAATAAAAAGAAAGGTACCGAAAGGGCGTTAGAGAATTTTAGCGTAACCAAGTCCCCGTACCCATAGTCTCGGGTTCGTAGGAGTAAAATAAAACTCCCATTATTTTACTTGGGTTTCTAATCGACCCACCAAAAATAGATTAGTGGCGACTCCTAATTGAAAATCAATTGCATGTTAAGAACTTAAACTTAAGTCGCGACAATATCATTATGGTATGGGCTTGGAGAGCCCGAGGTTCAAAGATTTTCTAGGCTTAACAATCCATTAGCCAAACCCTGACAAAGAGGGAAAAAGGTGGTTCATGCCTCGACAAAAAAAATTGATAACCATCAGGTTCCACTTTTAGTCATTCACGTGATTCATGTCCTTTGGATCTATACATGACGTTTACTTATTTTTCCTTTTGAACCATTATATGTGATTTAGTTATACACTTTTTTTTGTCCGAAAGTTCTATACACTTATTTAAAAAAGAGCTATTTAGCACTCTGAGGTGGTTAAGATTTCGATTCAAAAACTATCAAAATACCCCAAATCACTATGTCATTGCCTTACATGGCCTGGACACACTAATTATCATGTATCAACCATCAGCAAAATTTCGTTTTCCTTCCAAGCGTAAGAACAAATACTTAACATTTTGTCCAATGATTGATCAAGTTTTACCATTTTATTTTGTTCAAATAAGTCAACAAAATTTTCAGGCCATGAAGTCCAATTGTCAATTTTTTTTATTACGGGAACAAGCCACGTGTCGATTCTATGGTTAGCCACATGTGATTTTTCGAGTTCAAAATGCCACCAGTAATGAGTTTAGCACTCAGTCGACCAACATCGAGAATCTGTATAATTCAATTACCATAATGAAATGTGAAGACCTCAATAGCCCACAGCTAAAATGGATAGAGCATTTATTACACTCTGAGAAGAGCAAAAAGGATCCAGACGAAATAGTTATAGACCTTACGCCAATGAATCAGGACTGAACAAAAAGCCAAAGGCAGAATTCTATTGTTGGATGCCCGAAGATAGTTTTTTTTTTCTCCATGCCGGTCAATTTTAATAAATATTGATAAGTGTTAAAAAAAAACAATAAGTGAAAAATAGATTTCTGACATTTTCTTTGACATAACTTGTTAAAACTTACCAACAGTTTTATGAAATCACCAACTTTTTTATAAATTTGCAAATTATACCAATTTCGTACTAGCTTACTGAATTTGATTGCATAACTTACTGCCTCGAATTTACTAACTTTATATGAAATTACCATCATAAAACTTAGCATCTTTGATCATATCAAATAATTGCCTATTAGTTGTGGGTTGCCAACTTTCACTTAAGCTTTGACCCAAAAAAAAAACTTTCACTTAAGCTACTTACTAATTTTTACTTGTTCTTCTAATTTGCAACTTTTCTATTGGGTTACAAGATCTTATTGGAGTTACTTACTAACTCATTATAGAAATTGTCAACTTAATTAGAGCAACTTACCAGTTTTTCTTCAATTAAGTTACCAACTAATTTTAGATTAGCAATCCTCATTTAAGTTACTTACCAAGCTTAATTTTCTTTTAAATATTTTTCTTATCTTTTGCTGAATTTTATTTATCTTTCTAAACTATGCTTAGATTCACCAGTTCTTTTACAAAATTACTAAATTTAACTTAGGCAGCTTAAAATTTTTCAGGAATCATAAGATGAAGCTTCTATACATAGACTTACGATAATGTATGCATTGACTTATTTATTGAAAATAATCTTTGTAGTTACTTATAAATATTAGTTTCTTACATAGAATATTGACTCCACTCTACTTACCCATCATTCAAATGCCACCTTGATAAGTTACCAGCATCAAAAAGAGCTTTCCTCCATCTCTTCACTTTCTTCGAATCCTTCTCGAATTTGGGCTCGTGTTTAGCTAGAGCTCTCCGATAACTCTCTCTACCTCCTCTCACTTCTTTCGGGTCCACCTTATAAAACACCGGTAGAACAAGAAGGCCCTTTTGCTCCTTGCACTCCATAATCTTTGCCAACTCTTCCAAGCACCATGTTGAGGAAGCGTAGTCGTTTGAAAAAACGATGATTGCAATGCATGATTCTTTGATGGCCTTCATAAGCATCGATATTTGGTCTCCCTTTTTCAATTCCTCGCTATCCCGGAAAGTATATATTCCATTCTGGTGTAAAGCATGGTATAGATGACCGACGAAGTTGTTACGCAGGTCTGTACCTCTGAAACTCAAGAAGACATCATAAATCCTTTTAGGTTTTGATGAAGAAGCCATTTGAAGAAGGAATTTAGCAATCAAACAACAACTATCAGCTGAAGGTTTGAAACTGTAATTTCAGGTGGTTCGCTCACCACTTGATCTTTTCATTGATTTATTCTTATACTAGAGGAGAGGGGTGCATGACTATTTTCATAGTGGGGTCAACAAAGAAAAATATTAGAACTTTGGAAAATGACGGTGCTTAAGGATGGACTAAGATAGCTAAATATGTGTGAACACTTGCACTTATTATCGTTGAAAACACTTACCACCACGTCATTTAGATTATCTGATTGACTAGTATAGATCACCGTTGGTTCTAGTAGACTCAATTATTGAACAAAGTGACTACAACTTAAGGGTGGTGGGTTCTTTGTCATGGCTCATAGGCTCAAATCATTTATAAACTAATTACACTTGTGCTAATTCAGTTCTAAACCTTTCAATTTTTCTTATTGAGTCATAAACTTTTTCACATTTTACCAATTACGTCCATCCTTCTAATTTTGGCCGGAATTTGTTGATGTGGACGATGGCTGTCTTATGTATCACAGCTGACACGGACGTGAACAATTTTTAATAATGTTTTAATATTTTTATGATTTTTTATTTTTATTTTCTTCTTTTTACATTTTTATTCTCTTTTCCTTTTCTTTTTTTTCTTTTTTTTCCAATTGTGGCTTGCGAGGGTCGTCAAGCCCTCACCAAAGTCGAGTCCTCCCCAACCACTAGGTGAGGCTAACGAGGGTCACCAGAACTTGGCTAGCTTTCGGCAAGGGTTGCACGACCCTCACTTGGTCTCACCTAGATATAGGCCAAGCCAACCTCACCAGTTGAGGGTGAAGGCGGCCTCACCTGCGGCCATGTTGGCCTTATGGGCAAGAATCACAGGTGAGGCTAGCCTACCCAGCTGCAAGCCAAGGTAGCCTCGCTTACGGCTAGGCCAACGACCCTCGTCGGCCACAATTGATTATATATTAAGGTAGTGTGTTCACTATTTGATCTTGTTGATTTGTGCTTGCACTAGAGGACATAGATGCATGACTTTCTTTGGGTTAGGGTCAACAAACAATAATATTAGATCTATTAATAATATTATTACTTTGGATGATGGTGCTTAAGGATGGACCAATATATCTAATAGGTGTGAACACATTTGTCTTATTGACAAAAGTTTCTTTGTTTGATGTTAAATTTATCGTTAGATTTTAGATGAGTATGACATTCAACTTAAGAAAATTTTTTAATTGATGTGCCGGCTTGAGGAAATGGCTTTCCACCGCTTTAGGGTGCGCATGATAAAATTTTTGGAACAGAAATTGATTTCTGGCTAGAAATTGATTTCTCAATTTCTTTTTCAAATCTATTTCTGGAATAGATGTTTCAGAAATAGAGAAATCAAATTACGTTACTAAATGGATTTTTGTTCCAAACCTGTTCCAGGGAATAGAGAAACAGAGAAATCAAGAAACAGAAATTTTATCATGTGCAGCATTCAATTTTCTTTTTCTTAAGTATTCGCTTTCATTAGGTTAGCTTTTTTTTATCGACTCACTAATATGATAATTTTGCTGGCTTCCTCGAATTGGCGTTCACAATTTAAGTATATGATTGGTCCAACCCTCTTTCATCATCATCATCATTATTATTATTTTATAATCATAACTACCTAAAGGCCCTTAAAACATCCGATAAGCACCCAATAGGTTAATGGCTAAAGCAGTTTGCACGCAATAAATTAATGGCTTTTATAACAATATGCTTGAGAGAAATAAAAACTTGTTGTGCAAGTACATATATATGGATTCCAAACTTTGTTATCTGGCGAAATTGGACCATAGGGTTTCTTGATATACTTTCATATGACTTCTACGTTGCATATAATCAATACATATTTATAAAATTGCATCATACGTAACTTGATGTTATAGAAATAATGATTATTATCACTTGTTGAGCCGTCTGTTTCTTAAGTTTTGTGAATACAAGTTTCTCTAGATGGCAGGGCCCGTTGATATATGAGTGCATTTCATCTCTGGAGGTTCCATAGATGAAAGGCATCGTTCTTCCTTTTTCAGGTATCTTCTTTTCACAAGCCAAACAAGGAGAGCAATGCCGGGCAATAGGGCCAACGGTGACGAGGACGTCAATTATTTAATGAGAGAATTTATGATATCTCAAATTTCATATCGAATGGGAGAGGTCACATAATGTGATTTGTCAGTTAACACCCACTCCAAATGATCAACACCTTGTGTGGTTATTTCGAGTACTCATGTTGGTGGCCTAGACTATGGAACTAGGCTGGATGGTCACAATAACTTGACATCACATATTATGAAAAGAAAAAACTTGAGGGCCTTTATAGAAAATTCAGTAACTTTTCACAATTAGTCAACCTTGATTTTGCTCAAAATCGTAACCTTAAACTAAAATATCATATACAGGTTTATAAAACCAGGTATAAATGAATTGCAAAAACATTGATTAATCAAGAAAAATTTCTATTTGTCCCAAATTGATTCTTTAAAAATAATTCTAAGCACTAGACAAATATTCAAGCTTATGTGCTCTTTGCGGACCTAGGTCCTCGTATAATTCTTTCACAAAAGATGTTCTAAAAGTAGCACTCTTACTAATGTCACTAAACACAAATTGAAATGAATCAATTGGCTTACTACTAAAGTATAATGAAGTTCCAAAGATCCTTAAAGGCATTCAACTCTCAAATGGTAAACTAAATATTGTTATCAAATTTTGATAACATCAAAATCTCAATTTCTTTGAGTCTGACCACATAAGAATCTCTCCGTACCTTAGATACAAGAGCATAATATTTGTAAAATTGCAATAATGTTGAATATGATCAAATGTCCATCAACCTTAATATGTGCCTCAGGTACATGCACATAATACAAAATGAATTCATGCCTTGCAAGTCTAAGCATTTCACGAAAGAGATATCACATGCATACACTAAGCTTATTCACTTACACTTATTAACAAGATGTAGTACAAAACCTGTGTATAACGAGCTCACATACTTGTTAGGCCGTAAAGATGCCACAACTTTAGCAAATAATTTCTTTTATAAAATTCTGTCTTATATTATCAAAATTATCTAAGTCCTTCATATTTCAATCAAACATTTCAAAGGAGACAATCGAACAAAACCTTTAAGAGTTAATGGTGTTTTTTTTTTTTTTTTTTTTAAAACTCATCTTTAGGTCGTTAGGTGGAGAAGGCAACAAACAAGTAGGGCGTTTCACTACATTGATCAAATCCTCAACGTATAAAATACAATAATGCTCTCTAGGATGTGATTGGCAAAAAATACCAAAAAATCTGCAACCTATCATATTTATACCAATTCAATTTTAAATTTTTTAATTTGACAAAATTAGTGGTAAATTTTTTTTATATTGATACCAATTCAATCTATTCAACCAATTTAGCCTAGAACTTGCTACACGGATATCGACCACCCTATATGGCATGGCTAATGCTAAAGTAGGCATATTTTAAATTTTTAAATATCTTTTCGATTTTTGTATTAATTTTTAAAATTCCCCTTTTTTGTCCTTTTTTTCCCTTCTCTTTTCTTTGGCCTATGATACAAGGCCATGGCCAACAACTAGCCACAAGCAAGGGTTGGCAAAGGCATTGCCGCCCTTGCCCTTTGCCAACCCTTGCTGAGACCACAAGGGTCTAGCCCTCGCCGGCACTCATTTGTGGCTGGTAGGGAAGAGGAGGCGGAAAAGGAAAGGAAAATGGGAAAATTTTAAAAAATTTGATAAAAAAATTCAAACAAAAAATATAAAAAATTTTAAAAAATTATTCACGCCATCATCAACCGTGCCACATAGGATTGCCAACATTCACATTAGTGATTTCAGGTCAAAATTGGCTAAATAGATTGAATTGATATTAATGTGAAATGATTTATGACTAAATTGATTTAACTAAAAGGTTTATGACTAAATTGATATCAATATAATAGGTTTGGGACTTTTTTTGTTCTTTTCCGATGTAATCATATACCATGAGATGGTAAACATCCCATAAAAAAAAAAAAAAAGATTTTTGAGTGCCGCATGAGTCTCAATTAGTGAATCTACTTTGGTGATCAAACACACACATCACCATGTGTATTCTCAAAACTGGGATGTAAAGGATAGTCCACAATTACCCGAGCAATTTTGCCGATCTCAATATGTGAAGCATTGTGGTGGTCAAGCACACATTGAATCACGTGAAATTTCCAAATACAAATGCTCAAATAACATATGAAATTTTTTGTCTCTTGGGCAACCAATCATTCATGTTATCAGATGAGATTTCTTGTCTCTTCATCTAAGTTGAAACAAAGACATAAAACAACATGGTCCTTAAATAATCTCATAGTGCTAGTTCGAAGAATAAATTTTTGATGGCAGCATACTTAAAAAATGACTCAAAATATTGTATTTAAAAGATAAATATTTTCAAAGAACAATTTTTTTTTTCAAAAGTATCTAGTTTCTCATATCAAAGTAATTTCGCAGCACCTGACTTTTAGAAAATTATGCATGAATACAGTTTATCTCGATTTTTCGTAGCGAAAATGTACCAAGACTGCCAATAGAGAAACGAGGTATAGCATGTGGAGCATAATGCAAAAAACCGCACTGAAAGCAGAGCCCAATAGTCATGTCACGGGCCCACCTGCGCTTCTTTTGCACGTGGGGTTTGCTATGATGGGCTACGATCTTCTACAATCTCTCGCCGTATCACTCCACCGGGTTTGCGACCCATCATGCCCCGTTACAGACCCGACATTTTTTTTTTTTTTTTTGAGCAAGTAAACTAAGGTGCATTAATAGGAAGAGTTTTTAGTACAAACCATACTAGCATCAACATATAATAAATCCAAAAGAGCAGATGGAGGATTGTTAACCCAATTTCGAAGAGGGTACCCGATACGTTGAGCTTTAGCTAGCCAGTCAGCTACTTTGTTTGTTTCTCGATTACAGTGGGCTAAAGTGATACCTGAAGATTCTTCCATCTTGCGCTTGGCCCGGTCCACCAAAGGCTGAATCTCCCAATTAAGGGTATCTGAAGATAGAATCGCAGCCACTAGTGTAGTACAATCAGAATGTATGATTATCTCTCGTTCTGATCTTTTCGGGGCAATCTTTGAGGAGACAAAGTCTAGGGTTTCTACCAACGCTTGTGCCTCTGCTAGTTCAGCTGATTTCGCCTCGATAGATTTAGTAAACCCATTAATGATCCTTCCAAAAGTGTCCCTGCAAACACAAGCCACAGCTGCAGAATAGGGGCGTTGCTGCTGGGAGTTTGAAGCGCTGCCATCTTCGTCAATGCCCAGATCTGTGCGCGTAATTTCCTCACTCCTTGCTGCAGCATCTGATCTATGCAGATCCAACCGTCTCCTGTTGGTGGTGTAAGAGGTACAGCAATTTCCAGTATTTTCATATCGCTCACTCGACCCACAGGTACTTCGGTTACCATCGTCAACAACTTTTTTTCCCCGATCTAATGTTCATCTATGATTTGCAGCCACTGCGTTGGACGGAGATGGCATGACTGCAGCTTTTCTGCTGGAGATGGGTTCTGCATTTTGTTGGGCGTTACTGTGGTTAGAGATTGCAGCCTCATCATAGATGGGAATTTCCTGTCCTGTAGCGGAGGATCCATTGTCTTCTTCTTCTCTCAGATCTGGGTTTATGTGAAGGCTGTTGCTGGTTCCTCTCTTTTTTGTTCTCAATAATTTCTTTCTCCTTTGATTTTCATTCTCGGCGTCCCCAACTCGGACCTCCAGGCCCTGGCTTTGAACCCTGCCAACGCGAACTCGTGGGTGCAGAGGAACGTGAAGAACTACTCGCTCGGCGTCAGGATCCGCTATATCGCCGTCGGCAACAAGGTGAGCCCCGACAACGGAGGCACCGCGCAGTATGACGGTTACAGACCCGACATTAAAACGCAGCAAATTCGACCCATTTAGAGCGCAACCAAAGCTCTATTTCCCTTTTAATATACATTAATAAACGAAAAATGCCGATTCAATGCTTTAGTTCGAAATGAAATCTCTAATTTATCGAGAGATCAAGAGAGAGGCCAATAACCGAAAATCTTGTGAATATCTCGAACTTATACTCAATTAAACATGCTTTAAGAAAAGAAAATAGCCTTATGAAGGTTACCCATGCGTAAATATTGGCCTAATGATGGACTATTTATAAGGAATTCTTACCATTAACGCTCGGTTTCATCTAACCCTAGAAACCAAAACACCCAAAACTCGATTCGTGTGCTCCGATTAGAATTCATTCGAGATTAAAGCTTAAAAAAGACTAACTTTGCTGTGGGTAGCACGATAATGGAGCCAATTTGGACATATAATAAGAAATCCAGATCCAATTTGAAGCTTGTCCACACATGGTAATTCTCTCAGAAATTTCTGAAACTTCTAGATCAAAATTGTCACAATCCAATTCATATAACAACATGAAATTCATAGACTCGAACTGATATTCAACGTAGAACAGAACCTCTTCACTAATCTTGTGCATCAAGAAGTTAAATTGTCACATTGCACTACATGATATTCGTTTCTATGATTCTCACCAAAATCTATAAGTTCGAAATTCTTTATGCACGGATTAGATTAGGATATGAAATCTAGAGGGCATAAGAATCATTGCATGGGTAACAAAAAACATAAAATAAATAACAAGCAAGAAGGTAAATTTGCATAATATCATTTCTCAATTCATATACCCGTCACATTCTCACAACATACACCGAGTCATAGGTAACTAAAATCCCATTCTCACGAAATACGCTGAGTCTAGGCAAACTGAACAATGATCATGACGTCATTGACTCTACGATATTATGAATTCAAGTATATTCGACATAATTGATATAACAAGGAAGCTTAAATCTAGTCAATGCAATTCTTTGCTTTAGAAATCCATGCCAATCACGTGCAAATCATTTACCTTTTGTATCATCATTAGGGATCGCACATGATGTCGTCCAGAACTATGAAGCTTTGACACATCAATAGCATGCCTAGAATTACCTCAAAGTTTGAAAAAGTCAAGAAAAATCAAGCCACATTGCAAAATATGTAGATGACAAATATTAGCATCAGAAAAGTGATGCCTACATAGGGGTTATGCCATAAATTATCTTAAGTTAAACCATGAAATGGACTTGCGATCACAATTGCAACCCTCAATAAACACATGAGCATCTGGGCAAAAAGCTGATTTGGACATGCATGACGCTTCATTTCTCTGGTCCCTTGATGAACATCTGAGATTAGCAGCAGTAAATAACACGTGCATTGTTAGTTAGAGTGTGCATCGATCAATTTAAAACACTTCATGGAATGCTCGACGTTTAACTGCATCCTCTTACCATATAATGGAATGCTAATCATAGTCAATAACATTCACACATATTTTTATACTTAAGGGACTCTCCGAACATACTATGGTTATATAATGTTTTAACATCTTGAGATAAAATAATTAACAATAATTGTTTCTGACATCACACACAGGCAGTAAACTATCTTATTTTGCGCCCTTACATGTAGAATACAAAGAGCCAGAAAACTAATTCAACATTAATTTTGCGATGACTTCACCTCAAGAATGGGAACTACCCTGAAGTGCAGGTTTGACTTAGGTTATAATAAAATGAATAACTAACAGGAAAAAGAACAATGACCAATATAATTAAAATATAGTAAGAATCTAGAATGAAGAGAAATGATGTTATCAAACTTCATTTTGAAGACTTTTTCTAGTGCCGTCTTTGTGATTGACTTACCATCATACAAGGAAATCTATAACTATAGGAATATTCAGTCTTATGAGCATCATATCATACTACCACAGCAAGCAACATTGCCAACACCCTAACACGTGCCATTCCTTTGTTAACAGGCTATGATATACAAAGGTCGCACCATGCAGCGTACTAGTTATATGCAAAATTAATTAGCAAATCATTCAAAATGCAGCAGAGATGCATCAGAATAGTGTACATGATGTTCACAAAAGCAAGGAATCATAAGTTGAAAGGTCTTACCTAGTTGTGCAAAGGCATGAGAGGATTCAACAGGAAGAATCGATGCACAAAGATCTAACGAGAAGCCTGAGTATCTCATGATCTGTGAGGCTTTGGAGTTGAAAACCAAATATCAGCATTCAATATATCTATAAGACTCAAACAATTAACAGTTTCCACAATGTCATTAACAGCAAATAAAGGAAAAGAAGGGGAAACAAGGCAAAGAGAAATGATATTCATGTACGAGGGTTCTACAAAACATAGAAGAAACATGAACCAAGTTGATTTTATCATTGTGAAAACAAATTATTTCGAGGCCATAATTTCTTAATGTAATGAGTTTCCAAAGAGCACTGATTATCTCAGAGGCTTGAAAAAATTATGGTCTGATCAGTCTCTTGATTTATTACCAGCTGAAGAGCTCAAGGAGAATTGCTCAACCAAAAACCATATATGTTTAGCAATTCACAATAGGGATATTGCAAAATGATGTCTCTCTAATGAGGCTGATCATTGGATTATCAACTATTAAGATAATGTACTTCATCTTATTCGTAACCAAGGACATGACATCCCATTTTTCAAATGGCAATCTGGCCAAAAACACCCAGTATGGATGGAAAGCTACATGTGATAAACATGGCATCTGAAAATTGGCCAAAAAAAAAAATTGTGGGCATATGAAAGTCTACCTTTTGTTTACTAGATAAATTCCTACACCTTACTATTAGGGACATGACATCCCATTTCTCAAATAGCAATCTTGCTATATCTAGTCTAGAGAAAAGCTACATCAGATAAATAGGGCATTAGCCAATACATAAAGACTGGGCATCTGAAACTCTAGCTTTTGTTTACTAGCCAAACTAACCTATTCATAGCAACCATTGTATGGCTGAACACCGCTCCACTCCAGCATCCATACTTAGTCTGATTAAGTGTAGCCGCCATCTAAAGATAAGCACCTTACCCTTGACTTAGAAAACTCCTGAATGGGTTCTAACTTCTGAATGAATTGTTATCCAACCAAAGACCCACTAGTTCTATGCTTGTAATTTCATCAACCCTTTGTCATTACAAATCATTTGACTGGCTAGCTTTATTTACCTAGGTTGCGCAGATAATTCTCAGACCAAGGATACAAAGAACAAACGATTTACATTAAGAAGTGTGTTCACGCGCACATGTGTGTGTGTGTGTGTGTGTGTGTGTGTGTGTGTGTGTGTGTGAGAGAGAGAGAGAGAGAGAGAGAGAGAGAGAGAGAGAGAGAGAGAGAGAGAGAGAGTTGTTCAGCAAGATCTATAATCAGCAGAAGCGCCAGCTACTGCACTTCATCTAGCCTGTTGAGAGAACTGATTGGAAAGTAGAAAGAGAAATAGGCTTTTTGAATTCTTCTCAATCAACATGGAAGGAGAGGAGTGCTAGGAAGACCAAAGTATTAGATTTTAGAGGACTTTTTCCAAATGGGTCATTCAGGGAGATGTTGCTAGCACGCACAATGCTTGACTTCAATAATTGGTAAACTTTGGTTCAAAAAGTGGAATTGCTTTATTATGCTCATAAATGCCTCTTAAAAAGTGTATTTAACGATGGAAATGGATCCATTTAAATAAGAACTATCATTTCCCTCATGTACTCTAATGTAAATAGGTGATAGCTGGGGTATTATAACATTCTTTCGAACAGCCAGTTCAACAGGTTAAAATGGTTGATTGATGCTCATACCGTTAAGGTTTCCTGGTTCATAATAATCTCGCGAGAGAAGAGAAATTGCTTTCGATGCCATTATACCTCCCTAGCATCTGAAAACCTTTGGTCCGAATCCCTATTACTAAGAAGAAACAATAAAATAGTTGGAAACAATCATCAACCAGGCACACACTTAAAAGGGAAACATGGATGGAATTTTGTGGAAACCAGCCAATATTTGTCAATGATTCTGCACTTCTACCTAGCTCAAAAGCTTGAAACTTAAGACAGATTCTATTTGCAAACAATGTCCATATGTTGTGTGAGAGATAATTTAGCAAACCAATTGACAAAGCACTTTGCCAAAGAAGATACTATCCAAGCAAAAACAAGTTTGCTGATTGGAGAATATGTTTAGTTTAGGAAGTTTACATTTCAGTCCAAAGAATAGCAATTTTCAGAAATGTCTGTCGGTTTTCATGGAAGTAAATTATCTCTGAAGTGCTCCATTTGATTTAATTTACAGTAACTAGGCTCTATTAAGGGGCATTAACCTTGGCAAAATTCTTGCATCAAATTTAAGAGGAGTGTGTTTGGGGTAACAATGGCTTCAATTTTTTACTTCAACGGTACCTTTGGTAGTTGTATTTTCTATTCAACATAAAAACTAATGTCCTTTGAGAACAAACAACATGCTGTAAATATGGTGATTCTCAGAGGCTTTTAATTCAGATAGACAATTTCACTTCAGAGAGATCTTGACACCGGCAATCTGATTGAGAGCTTGTATACTAGTACAAAGTTTGAGTAAAAACTCAATGAGCTTTAAACAAGCTTAGGAAGCATGAAATGTTAGTAGAGTCGGGAAAATGAAAAATCATACTAGAAACACAAGCCATACACTAGAATTTAGCAGGCACATGCTCTCATGCATGCAAGGAGAGAAAATTGCAACTATTAAACGAGAGAGGAGATTTTATATATCAAGTACATTGCCCATGCCATATTAGAAAGCATAATTAACTTTGAGATGAACTATCAGATTTCTTTGCAGATTTCCCGATTCAAACATGATAACACTAAAGACATCAAAAAATCTCACTGCACTGAAAAAAAAAGTGAGGAAGAAGAGATGAAGAAACAAGGGGGACAGGGAAAAGGAACTAATGTTAGCTTAACTTGTAGCACTTCCTAGAACTATAAATCTTTTAGGGCATAAAAAAAGAATACGGAAATGTCTAACAAGTCACAAAGAATTCAAGGAAAAGGAAACAAAGCGGGGAAATTTAGAATTAAAATATACTTGACTTCTTGACACTTCCGGAAACTCCACTTTCTTCCATTTATACTAGAAAAGGACAGAAAAGATGGAACATAAGTTCCATAAACCTCCATTAAATTTCATGGTTATTTGGTGTAATAGTCAATTAGTGACAAACATAATCACTATGAAATCACATCCATTAGTTATAAACATAAGGAATCATAAATCTCCAATAAGCTTTAGCTATCAATTATCATATGTCACAATTACAAAGTGGAACTAGGTAGATACAAAATCAACAATAAAAGCAAGTTTCGAAATGCATGCCTCGGAGCTATTTGAATGCAACACCAGCATTGAGCCACAGCCTCCAAATTTATCATTTGCACAGACATAATATACTTCATACCTAAAAAGGGATAACAGACATCTAATCATTTATGAATAAAACAATTTTAGGAAAGTTTAGTTTTATTTCAGTATGACCAACATATGTACCAGTGATTGATAATGCTACTGCACCAATGATCTCGTAGAGAGATGATTTTTGGATGACTTGTATACTGTTACTAGGGTGGGATGGGTTCCAATCAACTACATCTTCCAAACATTGCATAGGATTCATGCTCACCGTCACAACTAGAGATTCATCCTCTCTATCATGAAACTATGCCATAATTAGGGCTAGTTTTTTAGCTCCAGAGGGAGGAAATTGAGCAAGGCGGTCAATTATCTGCAAGATGACTCCTCTTGCTTGGTTTCATATTCAGAAAGGCAATGAGCTAGTCCATGTTTTCCACAATGCTTTTGACTCATAATCATATCACTTAGGAGCAGCATGAACTATAAATCTCAAGCTCTCAAAGTCAGAGTTTTCATGGTTTATCTTTTTTCCCTAAATTTTTTGTTTCGATGGTAGGTCTCTTGCTTCTTCACCTTGTACTAGAACTTGTTCTTTCAAGACTAATTCTTAAACGGACAATGTCTGTAATCTAGATTAGCTACTTCACGTACTGCTCAGATCTCAATGAAATAGATCATGTTTCACTACGTTTTAACTTTTATTTCCACGACAAACATTGTATGAGTTCTAAACAAGCTTAGTAAACATGAAATATTAGATCATGGCAGCGTCATAATTAAGACTGAAACACTAATCATCTTAGTAGAAGAAAAAGTAACATATCACCTAGTGACTGAACTTCAAGGTTGTCCAGAGCAAGCTTTGCCTTATACGAGAAAGGCAAATAGATCTACTTACTTTTAAGGAGAAAAAAAAAAGTGGACAATAGGCAACTCAACAGAAAATCAGCATCAAGTTGCTAGCAGTAGAAACATTTCAGTATCAATATGCAGCTACTAATGGAATGAATCCATATCTTGTGGTTGGAAGATCAAGATCTTGCAGGTCCTGATTAATATACTGGTCACAAAATTTGAAGTAATGATTATTAATATATACTTATCTTGTAATACATATGCAAATCCCACCTAACACTTAAACTGATGTGGCTCTAACAACACTTGAGCAAAAAACAGCAACTAATTTGAGAAACTAGATGTTGCTCATTCCAATGTATTTTATTATTGGTACCTCGAAGTTTATCCTTCATTAATGAGGTTTCACTCAAACATTCAGGAAGCATCCAGGAGTTTTAGCTTCTCGGTCAATTTCCTTCATAAAAGCTATGGCACATTAGGATCAAAAGAGAATCCTAAAGTGTTGCAAAGGCCTAGAATTCAGAATCAACAATTAGCTTCTTGTGCGTTGTTTCTATTCTACTGAATAACTCATGTGAACTCCGTGTTTCGGTGATATTTCTTTTCATATCCACATTCCACAATGTCAACCAATGTTCATATTACTCTCACACTCCAAGAAAATTTGGTTTTCAATTCTCCCTAGTTGCCAAAGTCAAGATGTAGTCAAAGGACTCCCTTCAGCAATCTTTCCTGGTGGTTTGCCATCTCACTGCAACTTCTTCATTCCTCCATGGTTTTGGCTCTTCAATCGCCTCATAAAACATAGAGCAGAGCCCTATCCCAGTGATCAAATTTTCTCCGAATTGCACATCTGTATGATAAGAACATACTACACATCCATATTTCGTAGACGCCTCAAAAGCACCCAAATCCCTCCCTCCCTCCCTCCCTCCCTCTTAGCCCACAGCACCCGGATTGGCTCAGTTTTTTTTTCTTTTCTTTTTCTTTCTGAAGAGGGGATTGAACCAACCCATGTACACCCACTTCCTTTGAGACTAGACTTCACCGACTTCTTTTCAATAAATTGCCACCTATGAAAACAAAGAAAGAAAAGCTAAACCTTCCAGAGATTGTTGCTGATTTTGCAGCGTGTAATGTCAATAACCTATGAATTCACTATCAAGCATCCATAGACTAGGATTATGAAGAAACACCGATTCAGTGTTTTTGGAACAAATTCAACCACACATTTTCCAAGTTCCCATGCAACTATAGCACCATACATATTGAATTCAAAATCCAACTCAAGCATTACTCCAACTCAATCAAATTCAGATGAGCCAAACGTCACCTGTTTTATAACAAGTTACATGAGGCCCAGACCCTATGGAGAGAATCATTCACCCAAAGCTACATCACCAGTTTCCACGACTTCAGTCTGCAGTGGTAGTCCGTCGCCTCCGTTGGCCTGCCTCAATCGCCGTCAGTTCGCTGGGGACTCTGTTTGAGGGAGACGCACTTCTTCTGTCCATCGCCTCTGTTGGCAGGCATCGATCTTCCATTTTGTTAGAGCTTCGTGGTGTTAGATGGAAGATGAGCAGTCGTGATGCTAAAAGTGGCATCGATGGAGCTGGAAGTTTGCCTGTGGCAGAGGAAAGAAGGAGCTTACCGCGGGAAAATCAAAGAAAGCAAAGACGTTAACGAAGGGCTTATCTCAATCCAAACTAATGAGATTCAAGAGTTTATACTACTAACCGATCCTTAATCATGGTTCGACTTTCGTTCAAGCCTAAACATCAACCCACGGACTCAGATTAACAGAATAGAGCAAAAAAGTGCAGGAAACACATAACAAAAGCACACATAGATTTGGCCTCAGCAATGGCAGGATAATAAGAGGATAGTGGTTCACAATCAATGAAAGATTTCTATCATATGATGCACTTTCTTATAATCTCGAAATAAATCAAAATCGGAGGCAAATCCAAACAAGCTTGGTTCAGGCAATTATCGAATAGGTGAAGCGATTCTTAGCTAAAGGGGACTCACGTATGAGATTTCAAGTGTGACTTGTTTCGGATCATTTCAATCAGCAAAGATTAGACCCAGATCATGAAAACAGACTCATTAGATGCCAATTTTTGAATAATCACGACCTTTTTTCTATACGTATTTCTTTACATATAATAAAAACCGTAACAAGAGAAATGATGGCAACTTGAATATACCTGCTTGGCCACTAAGCAAATATAAGAGTAGAGATCCTTTGAGGTGTCAATGATGAAGAATCACACTGATAAGAGCAGATTGAGCAAGAACTCAACACTTCAAGCTCTTAGATCCGGAAATAGAGTCAAACAGAGGAATTTGGACTGGCTCTACAGGCAGTGAACTGGAATGCAAACGATAGATAGAAATGGGGAGTGGTATTTTGGAAGAGTTAAAACCAACAAGATAGAGGGAGATTATTTCATTGAGAGTTCGCCAGTAGTTATACTTGCACAATTCTAAATAGAAAGTCATTCATACTTCATAAGAACCTTAGATTACCATGGAGGAGTATTATTGCAACCATTCTCGAGGTGAAATATCGAAAGGGAAGTTAATAGGTTTCCTAAGCTGAAGATTTAGTGTGAACTCTCTCAAGCTCATACCAATCGCAACTTTGCAATTTTAATTTAATTGATTTAACAAACAATTCAATTCAATTATGAGTCATCATTAATCTATTGTAAATCAATTAAAAACCTAATTAAGATGTGAGAGAATATTTTACTTATGCGAACCAGATATTCACAGATATGAAGACTTGCTTACGCTAGAAAAATCTAACATGCTTTCAATACATTTTAATTTTAATTCAAATATATTATGCAAGTGGTCTTGATCAATTTTAAACCTAGATCATTAACATAAGCCTCATAGGTCACGGATTACTTAGGCTTCTCATTAGATCTAGGTGCTTTAATTCTTTCTGTTGAATCTTCTTTTGCCTTCAAGGCTTTGCCCAACTAGGTAAAGACCTTTGAACTCATGATTTTGAGCAAAATGTACATCGTGTATGGTATTATATGATACACGTCGTTTGGATAGGCAAGGCCTGTCACTCTAACGGTCCAATGATTTGTTTTCTATTCAATTTTTAAATTGAAATTCCAAAAAAAGGGAAAGAAATTCCAAAACACCCTAAAAATGAATTTAGAAATTATGACTTTTTTTTGGTGGAAAAAATTGCATAAAATCGAAATAGGATAATCTTTTTCGCTTATCAAAGACAATTTATGATACATCAAACACTTACTTATACTAGTTATAGTTGAAATTTTATATTCCAATGCTACCCTTGGGACAAAAAACTTAACTTGTAACATCATGTGGAAGATCCATTATCTCTCGAAAAGTTGATAATTGCTCTTGGAAAAAAAAAATTATTTGCAAATGCACCTTAAAAGATGGTGTTCAGATATCACCACTCCTCATCTTATTGTACATATGGTTTTCAATAACTTTTGCATTGATTAAGTTGCATAAAAATTGAGCGCTTTTACATCTTCTAACCGTTTAACAATATATTAGTTATTTTATTAACAAGTGTTTTAGGCTCTCAATCATAGTAAATATAGAAACATTTTTCATGTGAATACATAAATCACATATAAAACAACGGAAACGGCCCATATAATGAAGATCGTGAGCCAGCTCGTGAAATCTC
Organism: Eucalyptus grandis; assembly: GCF_016545825.1. Classification (NCBI taxonomy): domain Eukaryota; kingdom Viridiplantae; phylum Streptophyta; class Magnoliopsida; order Myrtales; family Myrtaceae; genus Eucalyptus; species Eucalyptus grandis. The sequence goes on from NC_052616.1 coordinate 34,178,698, forward strand.
ATGAATTCACTAGCCTTGTCGACTCGCTAAAAACCGGCGGCTCGCCCTATCTTGGGCCTCGTTTAGGTGCATCTGAGTTTGCTTTCTAAAGTCCTGGGCTTCGGATTGATTAAAGTGGACTTAGGCCCACTTACCCACTGATGGGCTATTGAATTTGCATCAGTTTGGGCTTGAAGTTCAGTGCCTTGCTTTTAGAGACCCAACATAATCAATCGTAATTTCACATAGCCCGGACCAGACAAGTGCAACTTGCTCAGCATTCCTTCATTTTTAGCGAACAATAAAATTTTTTGGGAAAATTCCATAAAGGAACCCTAAGTGTCCTCATTTTCTCAAATAGGGGTCCAAAGTGGACCTTATTTCAATTTAGGACTTAAAGCGGTTATACTTATCTCGAATAAGGACCTAGTCAAGGACATTTTCCTCTATTTTCCTCTATTTTTTTTTCTGGTTTTTCTTCCTCATTTGCTGATGGCCGGCCAATCACCGGTGATGCCTGCAGAGGGTTGGGTGAGGGTGCTCGCAGCACGCAAGGCCACTCTCGCCAAATTTGGTGAGGGTTGGCTTTGCCTAGGGCCAAAGATGCTTGATGCCCATCGCCAGCAACGAGCGAGGTTTGTCAAGCCCTTGCTGGCCGTGGGCAAAGGCTCACAGGCCCTCGTTGGCCTTGGGCAAAGGCTCACATCCTCAATGATTAATGGGATTCTTGAACTTTTTTTGTTTGTCCAATCAAATCCCTTAATTTTAAAAGTTTGGTCATTATAGTCCTTTCGTTAAGTGTATCACCACGTACATATTTGTAACATAGATTGCCAGTTTAGCATTTATTGGGCCAAAACAGTGATGTAAACTATCAACCTGCTCTCCCAAGTCAGCGACTATTTTTTCCTTTTTTTGTAACATATTTTTTTTCCTTATGTTTGAGAATGGACAAATGCATTAGTTTCGTATGTACTTATTTGTTGCTATGTATTTTTGGAAGAAAATGACAATTTCATAAACTATAACATCAACTGATATATGATGTGATTTAAAGTCTAATTATAAGTCTCACGGTAGTGTCAATTTTTAAAGTAGAGGATGCAAAGTGGTGTTGTGACACAAGTTAGTGACGATTTTTTTTTTTTTTTTTTTGAAATTTCGACAAATTATTTTCAAAACTACATCGATAGTTTTTCTCAATTTTTCATGACATATTTTTTAAAATAGTATGGCGTATTATGTGGGTTAAGCATACTGTTTATGCTTTAACAATTGTTATCGAATGAGAAATTGGATCTTGAAACGTCTTGTTAATCGACGAAATCCTCGGTGTTGTTTAATGTTTCCTTCACACGGTCACAAAAAATATTGAGAAAGGGCATTGGCATTGAGTGCATGAATTTCTTAGTACACATAAAAGGAACCCTTTTGCATACTTTTAGAATGGCAACCTAAAGCGTGGTTGCTATATATTCAAAGTACTGGTCATTATTTTAAAGGGGACAATGATCACCATACTAAGTAGAAGCAAATTATGAAGTGGAAATATCATCTTAGTAATAAAACATGAACCCGAGAAAACAAGATAAAAGAAATGTAATCTTCATCCACGCTGAACCAAGTAGTAATCCATTGGAATGATCATTAGATTGGCTTCAATGAATTGGCAATGTCGATGACAAATCGATACTTAACATTTGCTTTTAACAAGCGCTCCATGGCAGTATTCACATAATCCATAGGAATAACCTCAATATCTGCAACTATGTTGTGCTTTGCTGCGAAATCCATCATCTCTTGCGTCTCTTTAATCCCTCCAATGATACTTCCTCCCACGATCTTTCTTCCTATCATTGTAAGTCTTATTTGTTACTTTTCCCATCCGTAAAAAAACTTAGAGGTTACCTTTTACTAAATCTTAAAAAAGTGACGTTATCTCATCTTGAACACCAAAATGAAGGCAGTATTTTCTACGACGAACAATAAAATTTTAAAAGACTTGCTTAGGCCTACCTAAGAGAAGTGGCAAAACAGGTAGCTCAAGTGGCTTGTTTGGTGCACCAACCATGACAAGCTTGCCATTGGTTTTCAAGAGACCGATCAAAGGCAAAAGAGCATGCACAGCAGAGACAGTGTCGATGATTCCATCCATTGTATCCATTGCAGACTGCAGTTTATAAAAGATATTAGCATTAATCTATATTCATTTATCCCTGCCCCTATGCATTATAAAAGAAAATAATTTGTTGTGATCTTAACATACTTGCATCTCTTCTATATTACGGCTAACCAAGAATCCATCGGCTCCTAAATGGTCCACGGCTTCCTCCTTCTTATTAGGTGAGGTACTGATGACAGTCACTTTAAGGCCCATGGCCTTAGCAAATTTTACAGCCATGTGCCCAAGCCCACCAAGCCCAACAACCCCTAAGTGCATTCCAACCTTATCAAGCCCATAGTACTTCAGTGGACTGTAAACAGTAATCCCAGCACAAAGGAGTGGAGCACCACCATCAAGAGGCAAGTTGTCAGGGATTTTAATTACAAAATGCTCATCTGATACCATGATGTCTGATTAACCACCATGAGTGATGGTTCCATCATAGTACTTTGTACCATAGGACAGGATCATCTTGGGGCAATAATTTTCAAGATTGTCTTTGCAATTTGCACAAGAGCGACATGATCCAACCATACACCCAAGACCCACTTTGTCCCCAACTTTGAATTTTGTCACTTTGGTGCCTACTTTAGTGACCACACCAACAATCTCATGCCTACATACAATGACTAATTAGTAAAATTACTTCTTCAACAGTTTTTATTATTTTAGAAAAGCAAAAAGGATGACATGTTTAGAACTCATACCCGGGTATAACAGGATAAGAAGTTATTCCCAATTCGTTTTTGACATTGTGGAGATCAGAATGGCATATGCCACAGTACAATACCTTAAAAGTCACATCTTTTTCTTCAGTGGCCCTATAAAAAAAGATAATTAATGCATTTTGAGAAAAAAGATCTCACCTTTGTGGTATTTTCAGCTGCACCAAGAAAACAGAAACAAAGAAAAGAAAAATAAAGGTATATTACCTTCTTGAGAATTTGAAGGGAGAGAGATGTCCCGAAGAATCTCTGGCTGCCCATCCAAAAGCCTTCACTGGGTGTTCGTTCTCTGACGACATTGCCATTTCACCAAGCTTGACGAACAGTGCTTCAAATTAAATGGAAAGTGATTTTGTGATTTGTGTGTTTTGAGATATGAAGAGAAAGGTGATGAGAAGGGGGGGTGAGAAGCGAGGTATATAAAAGGCTTGGGAAGGCATAAGAAGAGATGGCGATGACGCACTTAGTGAGCAAACTGAACCAGAAAAGTATATCATAATTGCTTCCCACTTATTCGACCAATCCAACCTTAGCAAGAAATTTCTCTCTTTTTCTCCTTGGGTGTGTTCTGCCAGCCGCCAAAAAGAGACAAATATCATCTATAAAATAACGAGAAAAAAAAAAAAAAGAAGAAACAATATGCATCCTCTGAAATTATTTAAATGAGAGAGGCAAATAATAAAGTACATCCACTTTAACGGTAGGTGCTAATTTTTAATTTAAGGTCTTAATTTTCCTGGTAGTTGCGTATTCAAAACATTGCTATAAACAACTTATTTAAAATAATATGCATCCACAACAGTACCTCGAGCTCTTTGTAGTACCGGAACCACTCATAATGGTCACACCACCATAAAATATTTGACCTCTTTTGATCTCTTTGTAGACTTCCACCCCACAAAATTTTTGTAATTATAAACTTGACCTGTTAGAATATGAACGGACCAAATGACATCTAATAAGGCACAAAAAATTAAAATTTACATTTGAATTTTGCATAAAAGGAAAAGATAAGAAACATATTAAAAGTTCGGAATTTTTATGTATGGAATTTAGTCAAGTGATAAGTCTTTTTTTGTTGCCAATAAGTTACCAATTTTTCAAATGATGCACCAAAATCCTTTTTTTTCCCTAAAAGACTTTCTTTTCAATTTGATTATCACTTCTCCATTATCTTGTACGTTCAAATCTCTAACACCATCGCTTGAGCAATATACAATAGTAATACCCAATAAAGTGCGTCACATTTTAAAAAGAGAAAAAAAAAAGCATAAATCGCCAATATCAAAGGGTTTTATTGATTTGAGTAAGATAAAACATCCAATAAGCCCCAATGGACCGTTTTAGGGTAGTGCATCCGCATTTTAATTTTCTTGTTTATTTATTCTTGCACTAGAGGACATAGACGCAAACAATAATGTTAGACATCTATTACTAATATTAGAACTTTAGAGAATGATGGTGCTTAAGGATGGACCAAGATACCTAATAGGTGTCAACATAGGAACTTATGTCCACTGAAGACGACATAGCATGGCATCATTCATATTGTCTTATTGACAGAAGTTTCTTGGTTTGATGTTGAATTTTTGTTAGGTTCTAGATGAGTACGACATTCAACATGAGATAGATTTTTAAATTAATGTGTCGGCTTGAGAGAGGGAATGGCTTTCCACCTAATTAGTCTTTGTTTTCCTTTTTCTTAAATGAAAAATGAAGTATTCGCTTTCATTAGGTTTTGTTTTGGGCTGACTAATAAGACAAAATTTGCTGGCTTCGTCGAAATTGGCCTTCACAACCTCTGAGAGGCTGTTTTCTCTTTTATAAATAATAATGTAACATAAGACTACTCATCAGATATATAATTATATGCACAATTTAAGTATATGATAGGTCTAACCCTCTTTCATTATTATTTTTCTATAATCATAGCTACCCTAAAGGTCCATAAAACATCCAATAAGCCCTCATAAATAAATTATATCTAGGCCTCCGACCCGTAAGCCAGTAGCTAGACTTATAATAGTTTGCACGCAATAGGTCAATCTCTTTCACGCCAATATGCTTGAGAAAAATTATGACTTGGGTTGTGCAAATACATATATATGGATAAGACCATGGGGTTTCTTGATATTCCATGAATTTCATGTTGCATATAGTCAATACCTATAAATAAAATTGCATTATTCATGACTTAATGTCATATAAATAATGATAATTGTGCCTTGCTAAGTTGTGAAGTTTTTAAAGTTTTATAAGTATGAGTTTTACCTGATGAATGATTGATGAATGATTAATGAATGATTTTAGATGAAGTTGACTTTTTATAATTGGTTGGTTTTCATTAAAGGTTTCGTCCTTTATAGGATGGACGATCATACTCTATAATTCAAGTATGAATTTAGGGTATGGTACGTATACTAAAATATTGTCAAGAAATAAAATTAATACTCATAATGGGCGCTTAGCTACTGGCCTACTAAAAAAGAAAGAAAAGTAACATCTTCATGCTTACTGGCAGCGTGTTCAAATTTTAGCGTTAATTAAAAAGAACCCAGCCTTTCTGTTTGTTCCTCCGTCTTTATCCACGGGGGCCACATGACTATGACATTACCAGTACCCGCTACGCTCCCTGGGGAGAAAGTCTTACATAAGTTGGATCTTCCTATCCCAACATCATTTTATATTACCTAAAATGCCCGTGCTATGCACTGGAAGTGAAGGATTAATTTAGGTTACTTTTCAGAATTAACAAAAATGTTAACACTACACTAATCTTGTGCAAATCATTTTAGTAATTATTTAGATAAGTAAATATTTAAAGGAAACTTTGGCAAATATATGTGTTAATTTCTAAAAATAGACATTTTATTGCGTCATTTCGAAAATGTATAAATTATGTATTATAAAATTACAATGTAGAAATTACATTTCAAAACTTCAAATTACAGTAAATTTTTCTCATGAAGATATAGAAAATATAACATCATATGAAATTTCTCGGAGATCATTTTAACATTTTCCACGTGTATTATGATTGTCGTGCTTTTTGCTGTAGAATTTTTCTTTCATATAAATGTTTGCGAGTGAGTTGTAGTCCTATAAAAAGAAGCATTATCTTTTCCCAGATTAAGGAAAATCTGTCCGTGAGCAGTGGAGACAGAATGAGAAAAGGATTCAGTGGTTCTTTTTCGAAAAAAGAGATAAATGCGAAAGATGGGAATCCTTTGAAAAAGTAAAACCGATCGTGAGCTTCGAGCGTGGGATGGCTTTGGGTGATGCAAAAAGAGAGAATAGGGCGAGAGCTAGAAAGTGATGGAAAATCAGAATCAGACAAGATTCAAAAGCGATGAGCGGAAGAAAAAGCTGGAGAGTCAAAATGGTGTAGGATTCGGTGATCTTGAGGAGGAACAAGAAGCCAGCGACGCACGTAAGGAGACCGCAATTCACGCACTCTGCTATCTGCTCATCATGGTAAAGCCCGCTGATTCCTTCCCTCTCTTGTTCATGTTTTCATTTGATCAGGACCAAATTCCATGTTTGCCACTCTTGTGATTTATTTGCAGAGTCCCAAAGCCATGCATGTGTGAATCCTAAAGTGTTCGTGTGAAATAGCACAAGTTCGAAATTTCCATGCTTGTTTCTAGATTTCATGATTCGTTTCTCGCTTTGTTTTGACTTGAATTACACTATTTGTTAAACCTTGTAATAATAAACACTTCGTTGCATCATTTACAATTAGCTAGATCTATACCGAAAAATCACACTAAGTTCTTATTATGGTATAGAAAATTTACCATCATATCGAATTTCTCAAAAATCATTTCAACATCTTCCTTATGAATTATAGTTTCCATACTCTTTGTTGCAGGATTTGGCGTAGTGTTTGTGAGGGATTTTCGGTCTTAAAAAAGGAAGCAGTTTGTATTCCCATATTGCACATGATAAAGCAATCAAGTTGGTGTTCTTCGACCCAACAACAAAAAAAAAGAAAGTCGGTGTACAAGCCTTGCGAAAAGTTTAGGCTTCATGCATATTAAAAATATATGATATAATAAAAGTTTATGTATCGGTTAACAAAATCTCATTAAAGTTGTCTCTATATGTAGTGTATAAATAGTTTATATTTGCTTTACCACATAACTCTAATCTTTTGGAGATTGAAATTCCAAATAATAAAAGTATTGTGGACTCACATAGAAATTGGTACAACTAAATTGTTAATCTACATATTGTCTTATGCTGAATTATGTGGATCAACTGTTCACAATCTGTAGTTTCAAACAGAACCTGTAAGGAACCTGGAACCGCTCACCCCTACATACCACCACATTATTTAGATTATCTTATTGACACAAGCTTCTATGAGGTTGACAAAATTATTGTACAAAACAATGGAACAACTTTAGGGTGGTGGATTCTCGTGAGCTAAGTCATGGGCTCACTAATAAAAACTACTTTGTTGGCTTCCTCGAAATTTCATCCCCAACCGTTGAGAAGTCTTTTTCTTGCTATATAATAATTTACCACATGATCCATCAAGACATATATAATAACACGCACAATCAAGTGTAACAGCAAAAGAATAATATTTAATCTATTAATAATAGTAGAAATTTGGAAAATAATGATGCTTAAGGATAAACTAAGCTATCTAATAGGTGTGAACAAATGGATTTATTTTCATTGAATACCGCATATGATGGCATTATTCCGACTGGCTGATTGACACAAAATTTGTTTTGTTTGATGTTGGATCATTGTTAAATTGTTGATAAACTTGACCAGTCAACAAGCCATATGGCCGACAAAAGTGGTGATTAGAATAGATCATCTAGTGGACTCACTTATTGCACGAATTGACAAACAACTTAGAGTCGTGGATTGCCGTGATCTAGGTCATAGGCTCCCTAATAAATTATAGTTTGTTGGCTTCCTCAAAATGGATCCCCAACCTATAAGTAATTGTTTATTCTTTGCTAAATAATAATTTAACACGTGATGACTCAAAAGATATATAATTATACACACATATAAGTATATCAGAAAAAGAACAATATTCTATTAATAATAGTGGAAACCTTCGGAAAATCTTGGTGTATAAGAATGGAACAAGATACCTGATAGTTATAAACACATGGACTTACTTTCACTTAAAACTACATACCACGACGTTATTCAGATTTTCTTATTGAAACAAATTTCTTTGTTGAATATTTAATTTATTGTTAGATTGTTGATGAGCTTGACCGGTCAACATAAGATAAACTTTTAATTAATTACCAATTTCGAGGGAATGACTTTCATCTGTTTAGTTTTCATTTTTCTTTTTATTACATGGAAAATGAAATATTGCCTTTCATTAGATTAGCTTTTGTGATAGGCTTACTAATAAGACAAACTTCGACGGCTTCCTAGAAATGGCGTTCCCAACCTTTGAGTAGTTATTTCCTCTTTGCTAATTAATAATTTAACGCATGCTCATAAAATACATAATTATATATGCAAAATTTAATTATGTCATAGCTCAATGATATGATATGCCTTCAATCAAGGTATATTATCTTGGTTAGCTTGATGTATGTGGCGGTTTTGTGAGTGATAATTGATGTACCTCTATATTAGTGGACTAGACACTAATCGATTAATTAATTTATTGTCATTATAAAATGAAAGGATCTATAAAAACTGTGGTGGCACCATGGGCACCAAGATGGTAGGTTTGACGGTCAAAGGTTTTGGGTATCGAACCTATAATATTTTCTTAATCAAGAGCCAATTGTGTGTTCTCTTCTAGTCTTTACTGTGAAGAATCTCTGAATGATATATCATGCGGACATGTGATTCGGCTTGGAGACACGCCATTGGACCGACAAAAGTGTGACAAATAATAATCATGTGTGAATAAAGAAAATGTTTTTTTTTTAAATAACATATTACATAAATGGATATGTTTTTTTTAAATGACATATTATATAAATGAGCCAGCAACAACTCATCATCAATAGTTTGTCTTTCCGAGAAAATGTTAGATGCTTTCAAAGCATCATGTGATCAACCACCCAAGTAATTATTCTATATTAAGTGCTATGAACTTTTAAATATGCTTTAGAAAAAAAATTATGAATGTTTTTGGAGCACTAAAACATTCTCTATTTTCGCACATGCACTTTCTTACTGCAATTATTTTGTCGCTTCAATTTGGCCTCGAAGTTTGGACAATTTTAATTTCTCATCAAAAGTGCCATATGCCACCACCACAAGTCAAATGTGGAGGCAAGTTTTAGAATCTAATAAGTAAAATATTATTAAATGAAAATATACGTTGTAAACTAAATCTGAATCGTAAAGTTGAAGACATTCGTATTGAGACTAGTATTTTGGACTGTTCAAAGTAAATTTTGTTTTGCACTAAGTTCACTCAATATTTCTGTTCAATTGATAATTGTACCACTAATGCATACGGGTTAGCTTCTAGAATTTCACCATAATAATATCATGTCTAAATTTAATCCATTAAATCTTAATTGTTAAAAGGATTATTATGGTATGAGACCTATCTATCTAATGTGTATGACCCAATATTCCATGGTAAATCGTATCCGTGGAATAAAATTTTCAAACGAGGGGGATGATCGTAATGGTGCAAGCAGATCAAATTTAAAATTGTGTTTCCATTCGTTGATCGTAATAGATGATAATCAGTTTTTGGATTGTGGCTAAGAGTGAATTCCAATTTGTATCCTATGTTCTAATTTATAGGTGGAGAGGAATTTGTTCAGTGATTACTGCAAAAATTGAACTTAATCTGCGGAAGATCATAAGTTTTCATTGTAAATTCTTATCCTTCAATTCCTTGGGAACAAATCCAAGTCAATAATTTGAATCAAGTTGAGCTGAGATTGACACGTCAAAATTTGATTTCATCACTAGAACGTGTGAAGTCCAGCTGAGCAGGAAAGTTTACAATTTCTCCTTTTTTAGACAAAAGGCATTACCCATGAATAATAATTAGTGGTCGAAATGTGAAATAATATTAAAATGTAATTTTTATGACGAGCAAAGTAAGAAAAAAAAAGTTGACCAAAAAAAAGACAGAAAGAAACTGACAGTTTGTAGTTTGAACAGAGGGGAGTGACTCAACTCTGAATTTGTGGCAAAGTTAATGTAATAATGATTTCCAGCCAAGATTGATAAATCCTCAAAATATTTAAGACAAAAGTTGACAAACTAGAAAGTTCATAATTGAATTGACTGTTGTATAATAAGTTAGAATTTTTATTCTAATAAATGAGAACAACCAAATTAAGTAAAATGATCTCATAATAAAAGAATCTGAAAGAGTTAAAAGTACAAAAGAAAACAGTGTATGCAAAATTATGTATAAGTAAATTTAAAAGAAAAATGTTGAAGAAATCCGAAAATGCCTAAGAAAATTGAAGAGGGGCCAATGTGTTGGCACGGAGGGAATGGGTGTCATGAGTTTGATATCGTTTACAAGCAATGGATTTTTTTTTTCTTTTTGAGTACTTATATTTTTAATATTGCGACTTGCACAAACGATACCAGCATATATATGTGTGTGTCATTTTCTGTTGTAATGTTTCAAAAATTAAGGATGCTGTTGTCATTTTCAAATTTGACATTATAAAAAAGCTCATATTGTTTCTAAGCGTATTGAAACAAGCTAACCTCAGCCAGGGCAAAATCGATCACATGATATTAATATGTGCAGAAGCAATTATTTTCCGAGTAGAATACATTTGGGCTGCAATGTGCATGGCCCCAACAGCTAAAACGCAGCAAACAACCCAATTAAAATGTGTTGTTTTATGAGCATGAGGTAAACCCATTTGGATCCATTTATAACCGGCTTTGTTTTTATAAAACCCTATTCAATCCATTTATAATGGGTTAAAATATTTTGCTAACTCTTTTACCGAAGAATCTCATGCCAACCACTTGACAAGTTCTCTACAATTACTGGTCTCTCCCCCTCGGAGAAATTGTATAAATTCGAGTCATCTTGAATCTTGATCATCATATAGAGAAACAAGAACCAAAAAGAGAGAAAAAATTATAAATATATAGTACATGTCAGTTGCAGGAAATTTTACATAATCAACCAATCTATAATTAATGCTAGGACATAGTATCCTCAAATGGCATAAGTATAAAGCCACTTTTGTAAATCATTTTTATTATCAACGATATATGCCGTATTTATTAAAAGGAAATACTAAAAATGCATACCAATACATTGTCCATCACCTTCAATTCCTCCGACTTCATTTTATCACAACCTGTAGCATCACCCATTGCTTCAGACTTTCATCCAAAGACCTCTACACCTCCTCCATGACACCAATGGTTCTGCAGCATCATGCCATTCATAAAAAGCATTATTTCTCAATTTTGCTAGAGATATCAATCAAATTGTTCGCCGATCAACTGTGAGAACAGCGATTCCTCTTCCATCTCGTCTTCATTCATCGTGAATCTTCATCAATCCACCGTGATAGCATTTGAGTTGGTGCTTGCCCCGTTGAATAGAGGTTTTAGAGAAATCTTGAACTCTTCAGGTGCGTTTGATAACCATTCTACTCTCGAGAATAATTTCTGCTAAGAAATAGTTTTGATTTTGTTCCTAAACAAGTTTTGGAGAATTCGAACGTGTAAGTAACTATACAAAATTCTTATTTTCGGAATAGAAATAGAACATGAATGTGTTTAGTATAACCTTCAAATTTTTTGTGAATTAAAATTTTATTTTAAATTTTTAATAATTTTTTGAGATTTCCTTTTTCTTTTCTTTTTCTTTTCATCTCTTCTTCTTCCTCCTCTAGTCGGTTGCTGGGCCTTGGGAAACCTCATTAGGCCTCGGTGAGGTCAGCCTTGCTTGGCCACGATGAAGGCTAGTGAGGCTCTAATGAGGTCGACGGCTATTGTTGGAGGAGGAAAAAAAAATAAAGAGAAAAAAGAAAATTTATTGATTTTAAAAATTATTCTTGAAAATAAAGAAGTAACTTTTTTCGACTTCTTAATTTTGTTTCAAATCCATTTCATGACCACTGTTTTGTTGTTGGGAATAAAAAACAGATCAGTAATGCTTCTACCCTTTTCAAACCCGCGGTCCTCTCGTCCCTCAGCGCTTCTTAGCATCACAACCTTCGCTGAATAAGATCTAATCATTTCCTCCGTACCACTTGTTTCCTTTTTCAATGCTTCAACTGCCTATTTGAGAGTCTCGGCTTTGGGTCCTACTTTTGTGGACTTCAATGCTCTAGGGAGTTCCCGATTCAATCAATTTGAATGACATGACAACTCAGTTTCATGAATTGATTGAAGATTTGTTGCTCCATTCCCTTCAACACCTTAAATGAGTCTAAAGTGAAGTAAGAGAGAAGGGTGGAAACATTACGGATTTGTCGCGGAGAGACGGTTAGTACTGCGGGTTTGAAAAGCGGATAGCTATTTCACTTATGTATTAGTTACACGTATTCATTTACTTTGCAAGAATGATTAAAAATACAGCTAAAAAAGGTGTGAAAATATTATTCACATGAAAATTGAAATTATTCCCAATGAGTTGTGGGGAAAAATGTCTTATTCAGTAGCAATAAGAAGGCTCTACACAGACTGTATGGGCACCCAATTCACTTGTTACTATCAGAAACTTTGCCGCGAGTGCAGGAGATAACTAAATATATTAGCCTCATTCTGGACTTGGATATCTCTTCATACAGCTATTTGCGGGTAGAGTCAAGTAGTCATGGTTGTAACTAATGTAATAAACTGTCATTTAAAATTGTTAATGGTTGTTAATACGCTTGTTAAGTTGCATTCTAGATGCCTAGAAAATGTCAATAAATCGTGTAAAATTTTGTACTTATAGATGTAATATTAACTCCATTCTTCCCGACACATGTAGCTCAAACAACGCCCTCATTAGGGGAACATCATCATATTCAAGTTTTAGGTCTGACTCCGTTAACATACTATTGAGACTCCTATTACCTTAAAAATTTAAGTAATTAACTATTGAGTTCTTTAGTCATAAGAATCTTCTCCTAATGACCATCTTCTACATGTACTTCAAAAAGCTGCTTACATGCTTCTCTTTCTATTTCTTGCGGAGTAAAGGCCACAAGTCAAAATAGTCAGATCACTCTCCAATGAAACCTCTTTTATCATTTCCACACCGCAAAAGACACAAGATATGTCTATATGACTATCTTTTGAAGCCTTCATTGATAACCATTGTAATTTATGAATTTTGTGGGGGGAGACATCACAGCCATACATGTATGCTATGTTATAAACATCTAACACAAGCTAGCAAGTGATGAATATGAAGAAAGCTTTATTGCCAATGAGATCACAACATGACACGACTCTAAAGAATGATGAGTCTAGACCTCTTGGATATCAATCATATTCACATGTAAACAAATGATAGAGTGCTGTTTTACCCTACATATGATAACAGTACTTTCTAATAGTCAAAGAATCACAACATTCCTGACCAAATGTCAAAAGAGTCAGTTCTTCAAAGTTTATACCTCTGACCTCGAAACAGGACCAATTCTTCAAATAAGGCCAGAATGAAGTCGTGCTTTCTAAACATAACGCCAAGATAAAAAGTAACTCAAGGGCAAGGAGTGTCAGCATTTCATGGACCAAGTAAAACAGAAGGAGAAAAAATCTAACATAGTTTATGCAGACATTTTGGGAGACAACTCTCTAGTCTTGACATAATGTGCAGGTTTAAGGAGACCAAGGAACATGAATAGTCCACCAAAAAACCATAATCTTTTCTCTTAAAGCAAAAAATGAAATGCCAAGCATAACTTACATGTGTGGAAAGTGTTGAACTTGGTAAACACAACCTGAAACCTACAACAAGCGAACTAATTTCAAGTATGCATCGTCGTGAATATGAACTAAGATCAAGCTTTCATCCTTAGAAAAAAGGAATTCTAAAAGGGAGTGCCACAATATTACTGTCAGAGATACTGTGAAATTCATCTTCAACATGAATCCATTGTGGTCAGGAAGACTTAGGCAATTGGGAGCCCAACCAAACATTAGCAAGACGCTAGAAAATAGATGGCACAAGAGTTATGGACTTCAACCCCACACAACACAAAAAAATCCACTGGAAAAGCAAAAGAATTCTTAGGGAGACAGACCTCTTAGGATAGTGAAAACTGCAAAATGAAGAGTTGACTAATCACTATTAAAAGAAATAGTTTCCACTTCTCGTGCCATACATAAGGGTGCATTGATAACTGATCAATGTGCTAGACCACTGAGAATTTATTGTGTTCTTATGACCACCAATTTCTATCACTAGCATCTGCTCAACTTGGACAACACAAACAACATGAGAGTACTAATTTTGGCACCACAGATAAAGTAACCTCACTCAGTACTGTCGATTTGTCGGAGAGATCCAGCTAAATTGTGAGAGAACATTAGGTGAAGTCGAATTTCATCTAGAGATGAAGAAGCTTTTGTATCTCCTGGACCTAATGAAGAGAAGAGAGGCTCTAAGAATGTAATAGAGGAGAAGAGTTGATGGGATTTTTCAGAAAAAGGACCAACTTTCAATTTCAAATCAGAAAAGAGGAGGCAGGGAAGGTACCTTTTTTTTTTTTTTTTTTTTTTTGGGTGGGCTTCTTTTCTTTTACCAAGTGGTACTTACTTCTCTAGGGCGGGTTTCTTTTATTTTACCAAGCAGTAGTTCTCTCTAAATGCTGCAATTTCCATCTCTCTCGCATGGAAAGTAGCTATTTCCAAGGCTTTGAGTTCTCACTTAATTCAATTCTGCATAAGGGATATCTCACTTATGGATAGTTTTTTTTTTTTTTTCTGGTGGGATCAGAGCCATAAGCAAAATGATAATTATTAACATAAATCCCTGCATGGAGACAATGCATGGCAATGCCATCCAATGCAAGATTTCTTCCCAAGTCTCCAACATTCCACATGCCCAACTCACAGAGCTGAGAAATACTTGAACTCCTTTAGCCTCCTAGACTAAACTAAAGCTGATTAAAAAAGCCATGGATTCCACATGAATTCATTGTCTATTACATCATAAAAGCAAGCCCGTATTAACTAGTGCTCGTGTTAGCTGATCTACTCTCATCAATGCTTGACATAATGAGCAAATTCAGGATGCTTACAAGTTCATGACAGGAGAAATAACCTCAAGCCCTTGCTACCAATAATCCCCACAAGAGCAACTGCCACTCCTAAAGTGATGAAAGCAGCTAGAATCTCTCGCAACAATCTCACGATCAACAATTTTTGCAGTAAGTTTAATTGCAGAATGACAATCCCCACAAATGCAAAGATTCTTCATTACAGTTATCGTACTACACTCGACGGTAATAATCAATGCAAATGCAACATCAAGCCTTTCACTATGGTAAAATAATGACTCTTTCTTCTGTTTGTCTTCCACATCATGGAGAGAGAACCTCTTGTCTGGAACAAAACCCAATTCCTTCAACTTCATATTCAACCAATCCAGCTTCCAATATATGTTCTCACTCAAAAGGTGGGATTTATCCCTGGAAAGAAACAAATGCTTTTACCCCTTTATAGTAACCCAACTTCTACCTAGTTGCTTCACAATCCCTTTATCCCTCATAGTCACTCTTAATCGTGAGACATCACCCCATCTATTAGCAGAAGCATAGAAGTTGGACAGTAAAATATAAGTAGCACTACAACGTGGTTCGAGATCAAGAATATAGTTTGCAGCTCTTTCTGCCAAATCTAGGTTAGAATGCATCTTGCAAGAACTAAGCAAAGCAAACCACACTTGGAGTTAGTTTTAAGGGGCATGTTTCTCACAAAATCCTCTACTTCCTCTAGCTTTCCACATCGTCCTAGCACATCCACCATATATGCATAATGCTCATACTTCAATTCAATGGAAGTGATCTCACTAAAATATCTAAACAAGCATCTCCCCTTCTGTAACATCCCATAATGACAACAGGAAGAAAGTAGTCCCGTAAGTGTGATCTCATCTGGTTGTACCAGTCCACGTATCATTTGGCTAAACAACAACATAGCCCACATCCCTCGGCCATGTTGTGCAAACCCACAAATAGTGGCATTCCATGTGACGATGTTCTTCTCCCTAAGTGTTTTGAACACTACAACAACATCATCAACAGCTCAACACTTATTAGACATGACTACAAGAGAATTGCCAACAATTATATCACTTCCCAATTGCAGCTTTACAGCTGAAGCATGGACCTCCTTACCTCGATCTAGAGACTCTAAATTACGGCAAGAATTTAAAGTGCTTACAAATGAAGATTGATTAGGAAGAACAATTGTTCTCATCATGTCACTACAGACCTTCAGGCCATCTTCATGCCCACCATTCAAGCCATAACTAGTTAGAAGAGCCGTACATTTGACCATATTCCTATACACTGCTTCATAGAAGACTTGGGTTGCTTTCTCAATTCACTTGTAGTTAGCGTAGAATGTGATAAGAGAAGCACATACAAATACGATGAGGCAAAATCTTGAATTGAAAACGTGACCATGAATTTGCACACCAAGAGGAAAAGACAATGCATTTGGATAGGCACTCAATGCACATGTCAAAGTACTCGGATTAAATACAACACCAGACTTGAACATTCTCTCAAAAACAATTAAAGCCTCTTCACTCTTACCATTTTGATCAAGCCTGCCAATCATTGAAGTCCATGAAATCACAATTCGAGATGGCATTTGCTCAAACAATTTCACAGCATCGTCCACCCTTGCATTCTCACAATACCCATGAAGCATTGCATTCCACGCAGCTAGATCTCTTATGGGCATTTGCTTGAAAAATCTCTCTGCCGCTCAACCTGTCCAAATCGAAAGAACCCATCTATCATCGTTGTCCATGAAACGACACTTGGCTCGAGCATTTCATCGAAAAGCTCTTCCGCCGTTGTCAGATCCCCGCAGTCTAGGCAGCCTTTGATCATCGTGTTCCAGCAATTGCATCTCTCACGGGCATTTCGTAGAATAGTTTCAAGGCGTCATCAAGGCAGCCAATTCACACGCGACCCACAATCATCTTCGCGAACGAACGAACATCTAGGCATTAAAATATGTCCAGAACCTCTCGAGTTTCATCCGGGTTTTCGTTCCTAAGGTGTCCAGAGACTGCGGGAACGTCACGGGTCGCATGACTCGCACGTCTGAAGAAGCGCTTGGAGAGATGGGTGCAGGTTTCGGACGAACCGAGCCATGAAGAAGGGAATGAACGTGTGTAGGAGAGAATCGTTCCCACCAAGCTGCTTCATCAGTATCCACGGCTTCGGTCGGCAGCGGCGGTCCATCAACTCGGCTCGCCGGTCCCCGCCACCGTCAATTCGCTGTTCATCGCCTCCGTCAGCAGATGGCGGTCTTAAATTCACTAGAGCTCCGTGGCATCGGACGGAAGGTGATGGTCGGTCGCGATGCTGAAAGCGGCGTTTGTCAAGGCACCTCATATTTTCTCGGCGTCGGTGGAGTTCGAGAAGTTCGCCTATTGCGGAGAAAATGAGGATTTAGCAAAACAAAGAAAAGAAGATGAAAGAGAAGAGGACAAGAAGAAAGCAGAAAAAAATAAATTAGGGAGCTCACTTACATATGAATTGCTTCCTAAGAAAGTTTATGGATCATCCTTTTCTTCGTTGGTCAAATTGGAAGTCAACTTAGTCTTGATTCCCTTGCTTTGAGTGGGATTATGCCCATGCTTTCTCTTTGCCACTTCGTCTTTCTCAATTCTAATTTGATAATCTTGCAAGTCTTTCTCTAGATCTGTTCCAGTCGAACTATCTTTGGGCATAAACAAATTCTTAACTCCTGAATATGTCGATTCATGACTAATTTCGTAAAGCAAAGCTGGATCGATTGATGGATTATCTTGAAGCACAAATTTTACATCGCCCTCCAATTGCTTGTATATTATTCGAAATCCCCACTTTTTCAAGTATTTACCAGATACCGTAAGGCTAAATTGAACATGACTCCCATCAATTCGACCAAAATCGACTACTCCCCACAATTTTGGTGGTGTGAAAAACTGGAGCTGGATATGATCCACCTTCAAAGGTTCGAGGAGGAATGGACAAATTTCCGACATTTTTCCATTAACATGGGGAACAAAACGATATGACTCTGCACTTTTCTCCTCATAATTATCCTTATAGAGAGCGACGCAGAGAACAAATCCAAGAAATTTGCCATACAATTCTTTTGAAGCCATGAAAGAAATGGAATCCTTTTCAACAGGGAGAACCCACTCTGGCATCTCTCCTTGAGGTATTCCAAAAACTGAAACAAAGATAGATCATTAGAAAGTACCCACGTTTGTTAGTTACTACTCAAATAGAAAAATTCAATTTGAATTTAGTAAGTAATCCTTAAGAATTCCACTTGGAATTAGATCTCTATAAACGAGTAGAGATCCATTGATCCTTGCTTGCATTAACGTACAAGTCTTGTATGATAGAAATCATTCCCATAAAAGTACAGTAGCCAACTCCATTACATGCATACAATGCAAAATCACTTTATATTTGCTTGATTTTCTTAAGCCTCCAATTTTGCATTTTATGCTATTGCAATATCCAACAACGCACTAGATCTAGCATAGAATCCACATTGATATGCATGTGTGTGTGCATGTGTGCATGTTAGAGAGAGAACCTAACCTGATTAGGTGAGCTAATATCAGCAATGGTCAACCCTCTATGGACAAAATCATGAACTGAAGTTAAATCTCCATAATTTTGTAGAGATTTGCAATTATCCGTCCGAAGACCTCTCAAAAATGGCGGCAGCTCGGGAATCACCTGTAATTGATGGCAATTTATAGCTCGAATATAGGACAAATGATGACGTTTACTGATGGATGTAGGAAGGCTTGTAATTTTGTTCCTCAACAAATTTAATTCTGTCAAGAATGGAGAACATGAAAGATTCTCAAGAAAGTCTACTTCAGACAAATAACATCCCCAAAGGTCTAACCGCTGTAAACTTGAAAGTATGGTCTTCATGCATGGATCGACTAAATCCTCATACTTTGGAAACTCGACTAAATTTGTGCAAGAACTAATATGCAAGTTTTCAAGGTTTTGTAACTTATAAATGCTAGATGGCAGATGTTCCAAATCCTTGCAATCATGTATATGCATTTCCTCCAAAGAGACAAGATTTTCTATTGATGCAGGAAGTTCTTTAATAGCAGTCCCTCCTAACCTAAGCTGTTTTAGGCCTTTGAGTTCATGTGAAATATCAGGGAAGCTTTCAAATCTTGTGCAATCTTCAAGATTGAGATATTGGAGATTTTTTGACTTGAGCTCATTTGGAAAAACACTAAGTTCAGAGCACCCTCGAAAATCCAACACCTGTAGCTTTTCATGATATGCAATAGACTCATGGGCTTCCACCAAGTTTTTGCAATTCTGGAGATACAATTCCTCGAGATTTGGAGTACACGAGAGATCAAGCATGCAAACCAGCGACTGACATTGACTGAAATTAATGTACTTCAAATTTTGGAAGTCCTGCAAAAATAGCAAAATCGAGTTTGTTAAACATTTTGAAAGCAACACAAAAGGGTTGCTTGTATGATGACGTCGCTTCCTTACATTTAAACCATGGAATTCCTATTATGAGAATAGGTTGCTAATAAAGCATGTCCAGTATGTATCTTTCAAGATTATATATTAGGTCACCAATTGTAAATATTGAGTAATTTGTATATTTCATGTAGAGGAGATCTGCCATGGAATCCACAAATAGGCCCTATGCTGGTTGTTGTACATAGACAGGGGAGTCAAACTCATGAAATGATGGTGATTTAATATCAAATGTCATTCACATTGTCCATGGCTTTATAATTTTATTTTGATAATATCATACTTTATTTGCAGGGTTTAGTTAAATTGAGGTTATAAAATTGGCTACGCAACACATCGGGGAGATTGGGTTTGTTGGGGAAAGGATATGTCATAATTACATGTCCTCTATATTGACCGGGTGACTATGTCATTATTACATATGCTAAGGCCACAACACTCTTCATGTGGATGGAAGCAAGGAGCTTAGGTAGACCAAGCAAATCGGAACTTACTATCTAGGTTTCCGAGTGAAATTCTTAGCCTATTAATTAACTTTTCATTTTTTTTGTTGTAATTACATATTGTATTGAGAAATGAGTCAACACTTTCAAACTACTAGAAATATATTTGGCAAAGCTTGCCCGAAGTGGTGTCACATGGCACACGCACGACCAAGCTTTACATAGCAATTTAGTTTCCATCATCACTTTAGCAAAACAGAGATAACTCTTATCGTTTTACATTTTATATGTTATTTGAAAGAATTGAATAATATATAGGTACACGATATGAAAAAAAATTCACAAATAAAATTGTGTAATTATTTAAAAAATTAGAATTATTACCATTGAAAATCCCAAGTCTATATGTAGATTTACTCCAAATTACTTTTCATTTACAAAAATCCTAAACTAGTACCAATATGACATAGTTACCATAAACTAATTTTCCTCTAGCAAAAAAATCTCAAACTAGTATTCTTGACCCAAATCTACCCTCCATTAGTAGAAGAAACTTAGTTTGGAATAAAATTATGTCGTGTGTCGTGTGTCGTGTGTCGTGTGTCATGCATGTGGTAATCACAAAACTCAAGTACAATGTAATGTAGTGAACGTGCCCAATGTAACCCACATGACAAAACTATGCCATGTGTCATGCCATGTGACAATTATAGAAGCATGATGAAGTACCAGATGTCGAGTGTGGATGCAGGCCCCATGACAAAACAATTAATGTGTCATGCCATGTGATAATCACATAAACAAAGTGAAGTGCTAGGGGATGAGCATAGGAATGAAGACTATTTGTTTTGACTTTAACTATATATATTATAAATGAATGCATGATGTAAATATTATCACAATGTAATTACGTAAAAATTAGCGAATTTTGGAATTCTTTGAAATCATGCAAAGGCAATGAAACCAACTTTGAAAAACATTCGGAAGAAGATAAATATTTCATATACTCAATCAAATATCCAACTCTGACTTTCTATTAAGAAATTAGTGGTAATCCCTACTAGATTGCCTATATTGATTTAGGTGTGCACACATTATGGGAAACATCCCTAATAAATACTCTAGTGTGTCTACTTAGAAGTTCTGCTCCTTAAGAAATGACTGAAACAACTAACGATGACTTGTTTTATAGATTGAGCTAATTTTATTGATGCTGGACAAATCCCCATAATTTAGGTACGCGTATTAGGTAAGGCTCCATCACTTGATGACAATGTGACCTACCACTCGGCCAACTACTCTTTGGGTGTTTTTAATTCTATATACACGTCGACAAGTAGGTTGGTCATACTTTTGTTTCACTTTTATTCGATCGCTATACACTTTTTCTGTAAAATAAAAAGTTTATATGTAAAACAACCGACAACAAATTTCATTTTGAATTTCTTCACTAGGTAGATTTGACGTGATTTTGAAATTTATTTATGTCAATAGTTAGAGATATTAGGTTTAGAAAATATATAAACTTTATCTATACTATTATACAAGGCAAGATGATCTCCTACTTTAAAAGATTTCAATCTTTTTCTTTTATATTCCTTCCATCAATTATCCTCAATAAATTATTTTATAGTTATAATATCATGGACAAATACGTGAAATTGATTATTTTATTTTTTATGTCTCACATATTCATATGAGAAGTCAAACTTCTAACTATGCAAAGACCTTCATAAAAATATATATTTAGGAAATCTTTTTGTTGTGTATTTTATTAACAAAAATGTTTCCATTGAGTATTTTTAATAAACTTGTTCGCTTAATTTTTGAAATGCCAATTTTGCTGCACTTAAAAATATTTCTAACGTATGTAGTTAGCATCATCTTGAAAGAAAATAGAGAAATATTTTCTAAAACATGGGAATAATACTTGCTTTTGTGTACTAGTATCTATAATACACATATACGTACACAAATGAGGTAGATAAAAGGTCAATGTAGGTAAATGCTCACCTTGAATTGATTTGGCAGTACAAATATACTGCAATTGCTCATATCAAGTCCCACTAATTTCTTTCGACCAGAGGCAAATTTTGGAATCCAATGAGCACATTCAGCCCATCGAAACCATCTTAGCTCATTAGGAAGACAAATAGGACCTTGGAAAATATTGTGCACATTGCACAAAATGAGCAATCTCATCCTTCTCATTTTTGTCAAAGCATCTGGACCAATACATATCTTTGTCGGCTCAGGTGACTGCAACACTATGGCTTTTACAGCACAATTTCCCTATATAGACAAGACTATTTAGGTTATGCATGTTTAGTAATTAGAGTGAAAAAAAGATAAGGAGTTTGAGGGTATTTTGCAAGTCTTACCATGTTGCTTGACAAAACATCGACAACGTCATCATACAGCCATAGTCTACTTCGTCTCCCAAGATCATCGCTTTCTTGGATCACAATATCCATACCCATCAATTGAATCAAGTCATGCATTTGTATGTTCCCGGACTCAATTCTTATCAAAGACCTCTCCATGAGAATCTGTAATCCTATTATTGCTTTAAGATCGCAACTGTCGAGAACTTTCTTTACATACTCACTATCCCATCCCTTAAAGAAGCAAGCAATGTGGAGAAAGATTTCTTTCACTTTTGGCTCTAGTCCATCGTAACTTATTTTAAGCACATCATTGATGCCTTTCTTGGGAGCTGTAGAAATATCATCCAGTGCACTTTCCCATTCATATTCTCTTCTACCACGTAAGAAAGAACCTAGCACCTCGAGTGCTAAAGGAAGGCCTTTAGCGTGATTTAGAACACTATCCACTAGACTTGTCCTGATTTTAAAGTTGTGGTGCATCGAAAAAGCATGCTTACTAAATAGCTCACGAGCATCATTGTCATCCAACTCTCTAACTTCATACACATGATCTTGATCTATCCCGAGATAAGTTAGCAAATGGCTGTCTCTTGTAGTAATAATGATCCTACTCCCATTGCGAAACCACTTGCCTTCTCCTACTAAAGCATGTAACTGGTGCAAGTCATTTACATCATCAAGGATGAGGAAAACTTTTTTGTGACAAAGTCTTTCTTGTATTAGATTAATACCTCTATCCACATTGGACACTACTAATCTTTCTCTCAATGCTAATGTCTCAAAAAGTAATTTTTCTTGCAAAGCAATTAAATCCTTGCAATCTTTTGAAATTTCTCTAACATTTGCCAAAAAACATGAATTCTCAAATTGTCTGAAAATATCATTATAAACAGCTTTGGCTAAAGTCGTCTTTCCTATGCCTCCATGTCCCCACAACCCCACCATAAGAACATCATTAGACTTAAGGTTTAACATCCATTTCAACCTAACCACTCGAGATTCTATCCCAACCGGATGCATAGCAACATGCAAAAGTGTCCGGTTTAGATGAGTGGAGATTTCTGTCACAATTCTTTGTAGAAGCTCTGACTCATCTTTGGAGCAAACGAAAAAAGTTGTAGCACAGTTTCAGCAATTTGAATAAGCAAATAACAAGTAATTACTAACCAATAATGACAAAAATAGTGCATCACATTTTCACATAACCACAACCAAGATAAAAATGTATTCCCACCAAGTCAAATTAGAACTCAAACGAGCTCCACACCAATCGAAACAAGTTCAAGGTTCAAGTTTTAATCTTTTCATGTTCTTTTGATTTATATATGACAATTTTACTTAATTTTCTTGTCAAACTGTTATATATAGTAAAAAAAAAATTATTCAAGACTTCGAACGATGGTTGAGAGTTTGATTCGAAAATTATTAAAATATGTCGAAGCACGATGTCGTTGCCTTACATGGCATGTACACACTAATTATTCTGTATCAAGCATTGCAAACTTTCTCATTCCTTCCAATGGGATGAGGTAAGTGCGGTAACACATACGTAAGATCTTGTCCATTGATTAATCAAGTTTTAACATTTTATATTGTTCAAATAAGTCGGTAAAACTTTTAGGCGATGAAGTCCTATTGCAAATTTTTTTTCCGGGAAAAAGCCATGTGTCTATTCTATGGTTAGCTGGGATTTGAACAGGTGGGTGGTGATTTCTTTCGAACTCAAAATGCTGCCAAAAACGAGTTTTATGACTCGGTTGACCAAAATTGGAAATCTGTGGAATTCTATTTACTAAAATGAAACGTGAAGACCTAATTAACCCGCAGATAAGATGTCTACCACTTTTATTACACGTTGAGGGGGAGAACAAGGATCCATAGAAAAGACTTGGAGACCTTACATGGATGAATCATGGCTTAACAAAAGCCAAAGGTAGAATTCTGTTGTTTGATGCCCTATAATTGTTTTTTTTTTTTTTTTGTGCTGATAAATTTTAATAAATATTGGTAAGTGTCAAAAAATGTCAAGAAAAAAAGATCAGTGGTTTTTCCTCACATAACTTGTTAGTAACTTACAACATTTTTATTAAACCGCCAACTTTTTATTATAATGCTACTTACCAATTGTGTATTAACTTACCAAATTAGATTTGCATAACTTGCGGCATCAAATTTACTAACTTTCATATGGAATCACCAACATAAATTAAAGTAAATTACCAACATTTGTCGTGTTAAATAATCATCTACTAAGTTTGGGTTACCAACTTTCACTTGAGTGACTTGTTCTTCTAATTTACTAACTTTTATTATTGAGTCACCAACTTTGATTTGAGTTACTTGCCAACTACTTAAAAAAAAAAATGATAAGTGCATTAGAAGTTCTAAAACTTATCATGAAAATGCAATTAAGTCCTAAAACTTTCAAAATGTACAATTAAGTCATAAAACTTATCACAAAAATTCAATCAAGTCCTAAAACTTTCAAAATGTTCAATAAAGTCTTAAAACTTGTCTTGAAAGTGCAACCGAGTCCTAAAACTTTCAAAAAGTGCAATCAATGGAATGACTTAAATTGAACCATTTTAATAAGTTTTAAGACTTGATTGCATTTTTTAAAAGCTTAAAGACTGAATTGCACTTTGTGACAAGTTTTAGGACTTAATTGCACTTTTTAAAAGTTTTTGAACTTAATTGCATTTTCATGACAAATTTTAGGACTTCCAATGCACTTATCCCTTAAAAAAAAAACTACTAATCTTTATTAGAGTGATCAATTTTCTCTGATCAAGTAACCAACTAATTTTGGGTTATCTATTCCCATTTGAGTTACTTGCCAAGCTTAAGTTTCTTGCAATTATCAACTTTTCTTCGCTTTTTCCATTTTTTTCTCTATTTTAACTAAGTCTTAGATTTACCAACTCTTATATGAAATTACTAACTATAACTTAAGCCACTTAAGAATTTTTAGATATCACAAGATGAAGCATCTATAGGTATATATATATAATCATGTGAGTAGATCATTTATAAACAATATCACTAATTAATTGTAAATTTAGCTTCTTACACAAAATATGGATTCCACTCTACTTACCCATCTTTCAAATGCCAACCGGACAAGTTACTGGCATCGGAAAGAGCTTTCTCCCATCTCTTCAATGCCTTTGAATCCTTCCCTAACTTGGACTCATGCTCAACCATAGCTTTTGTACCTCTCTCTAGGTGTTCTTACTTCTCCAGGATCCACTTTATAGAACAAGGGAAAGACTGTGAGATCTCTTTCTTCCTTGCAGTCCATGATTTTTGCCACCTCTTCCAAACACCACCATGAGGAAGCGTAATTCTTGGAGAAAACAATGGTTGCAATATGCGATTCCTCGATTGCCTTCATAAGTGTCGGAGCTATTTGCTCTCCTTTCCTGAGCTCCTTGCTATCAACATAAGTGTAGAATCCATTGTGGTCAAGAGTTGTGTAGAGATGATTGAAAGCTATTTCAGACGTCCTCACCTCACGAAACTCAAGAACACATGGTAAATTCTTTCAGGTTTCAATGAAGAAGCCATTAGATGGTGGAGTTCAACAATTGGCTATGAGTATTAGCTCAAGATTTGGCAAAGTATTTTCAGGTTGTTCGTTCACCATTCAATCTTCTTGTTAATTTGTACTCATACCAAAGGACAGACATGCGCGAATTTTTTGGGTAGAACCAACAAAGAGTAATATTAGAACTTTGGAAAACAATGGTGCTTAAGGATGGACTAAGATATATAATAGCTGTGACCACATGGAATTATTTTCAGTGAATGTCGCATATGATGGCATTATTCGGATCGGCTTGTTGACAAAAAGTTCATTCTATTTGATGTTGGAGCTATTGTAAAATTATTGATAAACTTAACTAGTCAACAAACCATATGGCCGGCAAAAGTAGTGAGTATAATAGAAAGCTATGGTCCTAGTGGACTCAATTATAGCACGAAGTGGCAAACAACACTTTTACTTTTTTAAATTTCACGGCCAACGAGGGTTGCTGATGACCCTCACGGAACCTAAAGAAAGAAAGCAATATACAAAACAAAAATAAAAATTCAAAATATTCAAAATATTTAAAAATTGATCACGTTAGTGTCCGTGAAGCCACGTCAGACGATTAGTGTCCACATCGGATTTTCCAACGAAGTAAATCAGAATTAGCATCCAAGTGATCAATTTTACTTTGATGTGGCACTTAAGTAAGTGAAAAAAATTTGGCACTCAAGTAAGTGTTATACGAAAGTTTAGGCACTCCTATGTTTCTTACCCCTTGAAATGGCATTTCCAATGTCTGAGTAGTTGCTTTTTTTTCTTCCTGGTTAAATAATATTTGAATACATGATGAATCTAAGATATATAATTACATGCGCAATTAAGTATATCAGAAAATAATAATATTTTATTAACAATAGTAGAACTTCGGAAAATCTTAGCGCGATAGGTGTAAATACATGCACTTATTTTCACTTAAGACCACGTACCCCAGCGTTATTTGGATTGCCTTATTGAAACAAGTTTCTTTGTCTAATGTTGAATTTTTTGTTAGATTGTTGATGCACCTGAGCGGTCAACATAAGATAAACTTTTAATTAATTAGCAGCTTTGAGGGAATGACTTTCATATGTTTAGTCTTCTATTTTCTTTTTTTGGGTTAGACTTCATTTTTCTTTTCCTTAAATGGAAAATGAAGTTTTACCTTTCATTAGGTTAGCTTCAGTCATAAGCTAACTAGTAAGGCAAATTTTGACAACTTCCTAGAAATGGCGTTCCCGGCCTTTGAGTAATTATTTCCTCTTTGCTAGTTAATAATTTAATGCATAGTCACAACTCACAAGACATATAATTATATATGCAAAATATAAGTACATCATAGCTAAGTGATATGATATGCCTTCAATAAGATGTGAAGGTCTATCATCTTATTTAGTTTTATGTGCGCAGACTCTTATATGGCGAATTTGTGGGTGAAGGTCAATGTACCTCGATAATTGTGGACCAGACACCAATCAATCACTTGGACCAATTATTTGTCATTATGAAACGAAAGGTGCTATGAATCTGTCGTGGTACCATGTGCACGGACATCGTCGGTTTAATGGTTAGGGTATTTGGGTGTCCATGTCACGCCCCGATCCTCGAGCACGCATACATCCTTATCTTTTGGTCAATTTTATAATGCAATATCCCAGGACAATGTATTGCCGACCCTTTCATTTATTAAGCACATGCGGAAGTAGTTATAAATCCCTAGACAATAAAACAATGGGATAGAAAAGCAGGGCCATATTTTTCATATTGAAAATTATAACCAAACTTTTATACAAAACACAAACCAGAATACTTCACAACTTTTTACTCTATCTCTATTCACATCAAAATGGAGATCTCAAAAAGAAGATAGAATCTCAATCCATGGGCCGTACTCAAGGCCCTCTGGATTATCTTCTTCTTCCAAAATCCTTCTTCTCAAGTTTCACCTCCGAGTTCTCCTTCTCAGACTCCTCCTCATCAGCTCCTTATCGGGGTCCTGAAATGGTTTTTTTTCCCAAACTGGGATGAGACTACGTCTCAGCGAGTTCTACCCCACTAAGCCCGATTAGTAAACCATTATACTAAAGGCTGCCTAAACACGCAAAGGTCAGAAGACGTACCTTAGCATCAGATCCCACCTGCATGTTAGTACAATTCACAATAGGCACCCAAGTAATCATATCACAGATCGAAGCATCGATCAAATCGACCTAGTCGATTATATGCCAACAAGACCACTCACGGTCATTCCCAATCGGGCTCAATCAATTCACGACGTCAAATCACAATGATCAATCGGCCAGTCGATTACATGTCGATGGACCATTCTAGGTCAATTCGATTATTCCATCTCAATCATCAATTACGAACTACGATCCTCATATCACATCTTAAGCAAAGGTGGAAGACACGGTCCACCACTCGACAACATTCAATATTCATCGCTTACTGGTCCCACTCGACCACTTTTAATATTCACCGCTTTACGGTCCCACTCGACCACTTTCGATATTCAATGGCTTTACGGTCCCATTTGACCACTTTCAATATTCAATGGCTTTACGGTCCCACTCGACCACCTTCAATATTCAATGTCATTTTGAATCAGCGAGCCCACGTGCATTCTCCGAGGTAATGCATCAAATTACCGAGCCCACGTGTCCTTTTAGATGCCAAACTTAATCACCAAGCCACATGCATTCTCAAGGCGACATACTTCGTCACCGGAGCCATGTGCATTCTCGGAGGTGATATATCTAATCATCAAGCCCAGGAGCATTTCATGATGATTCATCCCATTTCTAAAGTAATTATCCACAATTAAATCAATTCGGTACAATTTAAAACTTAATTAAATAAACGGACTGCGCCACGGCGATCATCATGAGATTTCAGTCGTCGGCCATCTCAAACTTAATTTCCGAAAAATAAATAAATAATTAATTAATTTCGAAAATTATTATTTAATATTAAAAATTCCGTTTAGCTCAAAATAAGGTCCAATTAAATAAACGGACTTCACCGCGGTCATCAGCATAATTTTCGGTCACGGGCCATCCCAGGTTGAATTTTCAGGAAATAAATAAATAAATAAATAATTTCGAAAATTAAATAATTAATATTAAAATTCAATTTAGCTCAAAATAAAGTTCGATTAAATAAACAGACTTCACCACAGTCATCAGCATAATTTTCCGGTCACAGGCCATCTCCCTTGAATTTTCGGAAAATAAATAATTATTTAATTTAATTCCGAAAATTAATATTTAAATGCCCAAAAATCTCACTTAGCCCGAATCGCCAAATTAAAGCCCGATTAGGGGTCAGAAAATTCCCGAGATGCTTCCAATAAATAGTAGACACCGTCTACTTGTTAATTGCACAATCAATTTATCTAAATCGCATCACAATTGACTAATAATTGCTAATTAATTCTAATCTAACAATCTTAACATAATTAATTAAAACTAAACCAACATTAAGCATAATTAGCCAACTAATCCAGGATTAGTGAGATTACTCACCAAATCGCGCGCAAATCGGATCAATCCGACGGCGGCGACGCGAGGAACGATTGTTCCCAAAGCACGGCTCGGGTTCGGGGCCGGGAAACGGCCCAAAAGCGGGCCCGAAGATGCTGAAACCCACTCCGTGGGTCTGCTGGACGGAGCCGATCGGGGCTGCTCCGGCGGCTAGGGCGGCGAGGGGAAGCCGGCGGAGGGCGAGGGGGTCGCGGGGGTGGTCCGGCGGGGCTAGGCGGTGGCCGGAGGTGGCCGGACGGTGGCTGGTTGGTGCGGAACAGGGGCGAACAGCGGCTGGTTCGCGCGGCCTGGGCGTGCGCGGACGGCGGAACGGCGGCGAGCGCGCGGGTGCGGCGCGGGCGGCGGTCGCGGCGACGGAGCTGCAGCTTCTGGTCTTCCTCCGCTTCTGGTTCGCTCGAACGGAAGGGGGAAGGAAATGTCGAGGGAGAGAGATGAGAGAGAGGAGGGGAGATAAACATTGACTGGTCAAAGGGGAAAAAGAAAGAGAGAGAGAGAATGGGCGGTGGGGGCAATTCGCACGAGGGGGAGGGGAGAGGAGAGAGGAGAGAGAAAGAAAAGAAAGAGAGGGAGAGAGGAAAAAGAGAGAAAAAGAAAAGGGGGGAGAGAGAGAAAAAGAAAAATAAAATGCATACTTCCTTTATGCAAATTTTCCTTTCTCTTTCCTTTTCCTTTCTATTTTCTTTTGGTCTTCAATTTTTTTTTTTGATAATTTCTTTCTTGAAATTTCAGACTACGTCAATAAATTGACGAGCGATGAGATAATTCCTAAAAAAGGATTATGACATGCTTAAAATTCGATTCCCGAAATCGAGTTGATTTCGTGGTTAAAAATCGATCGGGCGTGATTTTAGTCCAATCCAACAAATTGAGTAGCTTTTAGGGATTTTATTGTAGATACATCCCTTAACGGCTTCACCCAATAGGTTAGTTAACTCGTGAGTGATCGGCTCGAGAGAAAAGGTATCAGAACACGTCGACGAAATGCCCATTTCACTTTATCGAAACGGGGTCGAATTTCAGGATGTCACAGTCCAACCCAATAATCTTTCTTTAATCAAAAGTCAATTTCTAATTAGCCTATTGAAGTGTGTCTATTTTATCAAAGTGCCGGTCATTTTCTCAAAAAGTGTGTCATCAACTTGAGATTGTCTTAGATGACCCATATGCACGGTAAGAGTGTGCACCAAATAGCCCTGGCCTGAACCGTCCATGAAAAAATCTGATCGGCCATCGGAGGAGATTTTTTTTATAAAGCCTGGTCAAATTAAATTGAAATTGAAAAAATATGAGGCCATTTAAGTATTATTAGTGTGGCTGCCATTTAAGTAATATTATTGGTTGTCTAACCCAATAATATTTCTTTAATCAAAATTCAATTTCTAATTAGCCTATTGAAGTGCGGCTTTTTTTATCAAAGTGCCCGCCATTTACTTAACAGTGTGTCATGAACTTGAGTTTGTCTCAGACGACCCGTGTGCATAATAAGTGTGCACCAAGTAGCCCTAGCCCTGAACATCCGTGAAAAAAAAACCAATCGGCCATCATAGATGAATTTTTTGAATAAAGCTTGGTCAAATTAAATTGAAATTGGAAAAATATGAGGCCATTTAAGTAATATTAGTGCGGCTGCCATTTAAGTAATATTATTGGGTGTCCAACCCAATAATCTTTCTTTAATCAAAATTCAATTTCCAATTAGCCTATTGAAGTGCAGCTATTTTATCAAAGTGCCCGCCATTTTCTCAAAAGTGTGTCATGAACTTGAGATTGTCTCAGACGACCCATGTGAATGGTAAGAGTGTGCACCAAATAGCCTTGGCGTCGACCGCCCATGAAAAAAATTAATTGGCCACCGAAGGAGAATTTTTTTTTGAATAAAATTGAAATTGAAAAAATATGAGGCCATTTAAGTAATATTAGTGTGGCTGCCGTTTAAGTAATATTATTGGGTGTCTAACCCAATCTTTCTTTAGTCAAAATTCAATTTCTAATTAGCCTATTGAAGTGCGGCTATCTTATCAAAGTGCTCGCCATTTTCTCAAAAGTGTGTCATGGACTTGAGTTTATCTCAGACGACCCATGTGCATGGTCAATGTGCACCAAATAGCCCTAGCCTCGACTGTTCATGAAAAAAATTGGTCCGCTATCGAAGGTGCATTTTTTGAATAAAGCTTGGTCAAATTAAATTGAAATTGAAAAAATATTAGGCCGTTTAAGTAATATTATTGGGTGTCCAATCCAATAATATTTCTTTAATCAAAAGTCAATTTCTTATTAGCTTATTGAAGTGCGGCTATTTTATCAAAGTGCCCGCTAATTTCTCAAAAGTGTGTCATGAACTTGAGTTTGTCTCAAAAGATCCATGTGCATGGTAAGTGTGCACCAAATAGCCTTGGTCCCAATTGTCCATTGAATAAACTGGTCGGCCACCGAAGGTGCATTTTTTAAGTAAAGCCCGGTTGAATTGGATAAAAATTGAAAAAATATGAGGCCATATAAGTAATATCAGTGATGATTTACCATATGTAATCAATTTAGTCTCAGACTTATGATTCACCAGAAATGACTTTATGACAACGGGGAGCAACGCAACATAATATCCGTAGCCTCAAACTTCCCAGCAGTATCACAATTCAAAATAATCAATTCAAGCACTTTTTATAATTTTATTAAATTAATGTTTCGTGTCACCCGAACATAAGATTTCAAGTGGGCATCATGTACGTGTTGATGTAGTTCCCTTTAATTACCTTACAATTTTAGTTCTTGACGTGGATTTACTAATCGAATTAAACCTTTTGACGTGCTTAATTAAGTCATAATAATAGTTTGTCAACTCAAAAGCTTCTCTTCAAACAGTCGGGACACGTTAATTAGAATGGATTTTGGAAGAGAAAAATAAGAAACACGTTAATGCGATCTTCTAGAATAGGAGATTGATTTAGTAGAGATCGACTGTAAGGGCTAGACTAAGGCTGTAATGATTTTGGTCTTTAACTAGCTACTGGGAGCAAGGGCGATGCCTTGATTTAATAATAAAGGAGGTTTCTTTCTCTCTCTTTGGAATTTGGTTAATTCGACCTGCACTCTTTTCCTTCGTGTTTCTTTTTTATTTAAAAGGTAACGTTGATAGAAATATAGGACGTGACGCTAGGAGCACAAAGCAAAAAACCACATGGAAAATGAAGCTTAGAAGATTATTCAGGCGCCAAAACCGCTTCATCCGTGCGTGGGCTTGCCTTGCGCGGTCGTAGGTAGGGGTGTGCAATTGGATCGGGTTTACCCAGTTCCCGGTCCGGCCCACCCGGAAAATAGGGTCAGGAACCGGTTCCAGTTAAAACCGGTCCAGGAACCGGTTCCCAAAACTCAGACTCTGTTTAAACCGGTCTGAGAACCAGTTCCGAGGGATTACCCACCCGGGAATCGGATCGACCGGACCGGTTTGGGAACCGGTTGGAGAACCGGTTTTACGCCATCCCAAAACACAAAACCCTAATTTTATTCTTACTTTCTATCTTTACCCGTAGACGCAGAGAACCAGAGACTTCCCTGAGCTCCTCTCCCAAAATCGCGAAGCCGACGCCGCCTCTACCGCTCTCATCGCACCCCTCGCACTCGCACCACCGCCACCATTCCCCTCCCGAAATCGCGAAGCTGCTGACCCCCGCTAAGCTTGCACCCGAGCGCCGACGCTGCCTCTGTTCG
The DNA here is from genome assembly GCF_016545825.1 of Eucalyptus grandis. Taxonomy (NCBI): domain Eukaryota; kingdom Viridiplantae; phylum Streptophyta; class Magnoliopsida; order Myrtales; family Myrtaceae; genus Eucalyptus; species Eucalyptus grandis. Next base: position 34,211,872 of record NC_052616.1, read on the forward strand.
ATCTCGCCGTTCCACCTACTGCTGTTGCCTCACCGACGCCCTTGACTCGCAGATCTCACCGTGCACTGTTTCCCGAGCTCCCCTGCTGCCGATCTATCGCCGCCCCCCCTTCGCGAAGTTGCCGCTGCCTCGCTGCTCTGCCCGAGCCCTGTTGCCGACATCTGCTAGTTCGCTCACCACCTCTGGGTGCCACCGCCGCTGCGACCAGGACGCCAAAAGCCGACGTTCTGCCGTGATTCCATCCTCGGCCGGTTCGTCCGAGCCCCCGCACCACCACCTCCCTCACGCTTGGGTCCTCGCTCGCCGACGCTCGACAGATATGCTCCAACACCCAACAGATCTACTCCAAGCCTACTCCTGAGTGACGCCCCTACCGCCAACAGCCCAGCTCCACCAAGCTGAGCACTCTGCCGCTTTGCTAGGCCGAGCACTCCGCCGCCGAGGTCGCCCTCAACTCCCTCTCCTCCCGTGGCCCTTCTCACTCCCTCGCCGCTCGTATCCTGGTGAGCTCCCTCGACCACCCCTGCTTCTTTCTTTCTTTCTTTCTTTTCTCATTTTTTTTTTGGTTTGGCGAAAACGCCACAGCTCGAGTTTCTATTTCTCGACTCCATCGCTTTGATAAGAGATTTCGAGGGATCGGGGCTTGTGATCGGTGGTCAATGCCGCGCATTTTAGCGGCTCGTTGCCATTGGGTTTCGCTATTGAGAGTAGCTGCGATCAGCTTATCTTTTGTTCCGTTCGATTGCTCTAGAATCTAGAACATAAAACTGGTATTGATTTGTGGATTCAATTTTCTCTTCGCTCGTGCGTTGCCATTAATTTTGCTTTCAGAATTAGGGATATGATGACTCGGAAAAGTTGGTTTTGGGTTCAGTGACTGATGATTGATGTTAGGATTGTTGTTTGGATTGTACAATGCTAACTTTTGGCTTTCATTTCTGGTGGTTTATGGCTTATTATAGCACATAATAATCTAGGTTTTGTGATGAAATTAGTGAACTTAGGACATAATACCTTTTCGATACAAAACAGGTTGGATTGTACTATGAAGAAGCATCGGCAGCTCTGAATGTGGCACCTTTGAACCAACATTTTGACAAGGGCTAAATATCCCACGTGCAGCTGAAGGCAGCTTTGTTCTATGCAAAAGCATGCTATATATATGGTTTAGAACTGCATGAGAAAGGAGATCGCTGAGGAGATTGCAAGGCTGAGTAGTGGGATTAGTACTTTATCAAAGGCCAAGAAATCTAGAGTCTAGATTGCTGTTGATGACGTTCATTTCCTGTCGATTGCCGCGATTTTAGCTGTGCTGTGTACGCTAGCTTCGATTTCCCTGCTAGTTGGTTCAGGCATGCGTAGGTCAAAATAAGAGTTGAAATCCAGTGATGTGCTTATGCTCATCGAGATTGTAAACGCTTTATTTTACATGAGTATTAAACGCTTTATTTTACATATGAGTTCCGTACATCAATTTTTGCAAAACAGGTTCCAATATAAACAGGGTTGACCCTGTTCAGGACCGGAAAAATAGGGTAGGTCGGGAACAGGTCCAATGCAAACATGGTCGGGTATGGGATCTAAAAAGAGAACCCGTTATAACGGGGTTGGGAAGGGGTCAGTCTAGACCCTACCCACCTGGACCCAATCACCCCTAGTCGTAGGGTCTTTTTCGATTTCTGGTGGGGTCGCTTGACCCGGTTAGGACCCTTTCCAGACCGGGCGTTAAAAACTCAGCAAATTAATCATTTGAAAGTGCAACTGAAAGCTCTATTTCGATTTTATTATACATTAATAACTGAAAATCCATATTAAATGCTTTAATTGGAGATGAAGGCTCTGATTTATGAGAGAGATAGATCAATAACAAAAAAATCGTGAATAAGTCCATAGCCAGTCAAATGCATTCTTGAATAAATGCATAATAACTTTGAAATTACACTCACTCATGCGGATACCGGAGTGCCAAACTTGGCACAATGCCGAAGGTTAGGATAGTGACACTTAAATGCCAAAATCAAAGAAAAAATGGATTACTTAAGTGGCCAAAATGCTAACATAGCAATTTTCCGACGAGGCAAGTGCAAAACGATAACATTTTGCATGCTGACATAGTTAGACAAGTGCAAAAACGATGTCGTTTTACTAGTGACATGGATAAATAATTAACATAAAAATTAATTAAATTAAATTTAACACTAAATTTATTTTTATTAAAAAAGAAGAGAGATAAATAATTAATATAAAATTAATTAAATTGAAAGATTTAAGTTTGAATGCTCTTGCATCATTAATTGTCCAAAACAACAACCAAAATGGTCAAATTGCAAAATATCATTTCTAGTTCACATAGCCTTCAATGTTTGAAATTCTCATAGCATAGACCGAGTTATAACACGAAATTTGCCAAGAAAATTTGTCATAGAATGAGTAACTAAAATCCCATAATGATATCTAAAATAGGCAACCAAAAGAATCAAATTTATGAAAAGCCCATAAACTGTGAATTATATGCACTATACTTGTAATTTCAATGAGAACATGCATCAAGTGAATTCTTAACCCATATAAAGCTGCTCTTTCATCGCACATATGAGGAATCCACTGATCTAATTCTTGTATAGAATTTACAATACCTAGCCTTGAATAAAAAAACACATCTGATTTAGCCAATAATCATTTTTGAATCGAGCAATATAAATAAAACCATAGGCATATGGAATTAAGAGAGAAACGGTGACCATAACCTATTTATGTAGAATATTTTGATAGACCCATTCGATACAAGTTATTAAAATATTGGTCTTCAATAGTCAGTCAACCTCGTTATTATCATAATCGAGATATGCAAAGCCCTATGTAATATGATCACATAATCATAATTGCGATATATAACGTTCTCATATATATATATATATATTATGCAATTAATGTCATCCCGCATATTCTAATAGATTATAGTCTAAAATTACCATTTTCCTGTTCGTGTTAGACTATGAGTTTTATAGACAAATATTTTGATCTTTTCAAATGTTTTAATAGATTCAGTACTAACTAGAAAGAACTCAAAATTAGACATTTTATAACCAGAAGAAAAAAGGGCTCTCGTGCAGGATTGAACAATACTGAAAGCACACTCAAGGAAGAAGTAATTGCCAATTACCTCTTGATCGAGCAGAACATTGAGTTTTTCATGTACTCTTGGAGCCACCACGTGTCCAATTAAATCATTGAGATTTTCCCACAATTTTATGCTAGGCAAAGTCAAGAATGATCACCACATTAACTAACCCTACAATATTATATATTCAAGTGGTACCATAAAGAGGCATAAATCCAATCAATGCATTCTTTGCTAGCAAATCCGTGCGAGTCACATGCAAATTATATACCACTTTTATCATCATTAGGGATCACGCATGATATTGTCCGAACTCTAGTGCTCAGACACATCAGTAGCACAACTAGAATTAACTCAAAGTTCATAAAAGCTTAAAAAAGAATAAAACAATAAGCATATTAAAAAATATGTTGACAACAAAAATTAGCATTAGAATATGCCCACGTAGGGTTATGCCGTAAATTATCTTAACAATCTAAAAAATTAACGTCGAAGCACAAAATGAACTTATGAGTGTAGGTGTGATCCTTAGTGAACACATGATCATCTGAGCAAAAACTGATCTAGAAAAGAATTGAGCCTCTTCTCTTAGGCCCCTTGAGGAAATTATGTGATTGGAAAAGCGGGAAATGGCCCCTTAAAGCTTAATGTTAGATGTTTAACTACATCCTCTTATCACACAATAGAATTCTAATCATCGCTAGTAATGTTAACACAAGTCTCTATACTAAAAAGGCTATTTGAACATACAATGATCACGAAATGTTTTAATATCTTGGGACAAAATAATTTACTATTTCTGATACCACACATAAACAAGAGAATATTTTATTATGCTGGAATCAGCACCAATGATGTTATGTCTAGATTTGTGCTTTACATGTAAAATACAAAGTGTCATGTCCCGAACCTCGAGCACGTGCCCATCCCTCAGCGGTCGATAAAATTTGCGACGTCCCAAGACATGTTGCCGATCCATTCGATTAATGCACATGCGGAAATGAATTAACTAATCCCCTAACAAAAATAGACCTGAGATAGAAAAGCAGAGGATAACAAATTTCAAATCAAACACATTATTAAAAACCACAATCTGGTTTACAAATAGAGGTCAACTCTAGGGTCTAAGTACAAGAGGTCTATCTCAAAAAGAACTTCTGAGCCACCCATGCTCTTGACCTTTCCGCCTCCAGTTCCAGGTTCTTCACACTAGGGACCTAAAAAGTTAAGCCCACGACGGGGTGAGACAATGTCTCAGCAAGTTCACCCTCTAAACCCCGACTAGGAAGGAAATATGATTAGAGGCCGTCTATGCACACAATACAAAAGGCTTACCTCGCCTCAGTTCCCTCTTTTATCATTTCCACACTGCAAAAAACACAAGATATGTCTATATGACTATCTTGTGAAGCCTTCATTGAAAAAGTAACCTTTGTAATCTATGAACCATGTGAGAGGGAATAAAGACATTGCACAGCCATATATGTATGCTATGTTATAAACATCCAATGCAAGCTAGCAAGTGATGAATCTGAAGAAAGCTTTATTGCAAATCAGATCACAACGTGACACGACTCTAAAGAATGATGAGTTTAGATCTCTTGGATATCTATCATATTCACATGTAAACAAATGATAGAGCTCTGTTTTACCCAACATATGACAACATACTTTCTAGTAGTAAAAAAATCGCAACATTCTTGACCAGATGTCAAAAGAGTCAGTTCTTCAACATTTATACCTCTAACCTTGAAAGAGAACTAGTTCTTCAAATAAGGCCAGAATGAAGTCATGCTTTCTAAACATAACGGCAAGATAAAAAGTAACTTAAGGGCGAGGAGAGTCAGCGTTCCGTTGACCAAGAAAAACAGGAGGAGAAAAAATGTAACACATTTTATGTAGACATTTTGGGAGACAACTCTCCAGTCTTGACATAATGTGCAAGTTTAAGGAGACCAAAGAACATGAATAGTCCAACAAAAAACCATAATCTTTTCTCTTAAAGCACACATAGCTTCAAATGAAATGCCAAGTGTAACTTACATTTGTGAAAAGTGTTAAACTTGGTAAGCACAACCCGAAACCTACAACAAGCAAACTAACTTCAAGTAAGCATCGTCATGAATATAAATTAAAATGCACTCTAAGATCCAGCTTTCATCATTAGAAAAAAGGAATCCTAAAAGGAAGTGCCACCATGTTCTTTGTCGAGATACTTGTGAAATTCATCTTCAACATAAATCCATTGTGGTCGAGTAAGACTCAGGCAATTGGGAGCCTGAGCCAAATAATAGGAAGACGTGAGAAAATAGATGGCACAAGAGTTATGGACTTCAACCCCACACAACACAAAAAAATCCACCAGAAAAGCAAAAGAACTCTTATGGAGACAGACCTCTTAGGATACCGAAAACCGCAAAATGAAGAGTTGACTAATCACTATTAAAAGAAATAGTTTCCACTTCTTGTGCAATACATAAGCATAAATCAATAACTGATCAATTGTGCTAGAACACTGAGATATTATTGTGTTCTTATGACTACCAATTGGACAACACATAAAACATGAGAATACTAATTTTGGCACCACAAATAAAGTAATCTCACTCAAGATCTGTCGATTTGTTGAAGAGATCCAGCAAAACCGTAAGAGAACATTAGGTGAAGTCGAATTTCATCCAAAGATGAAGAAGCTTTTGTTGCATCTCATGGACCTGATGAAGAGACAGAAAGGCTCTAAGAATGCAATAGAGGACAAGAATTGATGGGACTTTTCAAGAAAAGGACCAACTTTCAATTCCGAATCACAAAAAAGGAGGCAGGGAAGGTACCTTTCTTTTGTGGTGGGGGGGGGCTTCTTTTCTTTTACCAAGCGGTACTTACTTCTCTAAGGCAGGTTTCTTTTATTTTACCAAGCAGTACTTCCTTCTCTCTAAATGCCACAATTTCTACCTCTCTCTGCGAGAGAGATGGAAAGTAGCTATTTCCAAGGCTCTGGGTTCTCACTTAATTTAATTCTGCATAAGGGATATCTTACTTGTGAATAGCTTCCTTTTTTATGGTGGGATCAAAGCCATAAGGAAAGTGATAATACTCAATTCTCAACAAAAATCCCTGCATGGAGCTAGTGGATGGCAATGCAATCCAATGCAAGATTTCCTCCCAAGTCTCCAACTTTCCACATGCCCAACTCATACAGCTGAGAAATACTTGAACTCCCTTGGCCTCCTAGACAAAACCAAAGTTGAAGCCATGGATTCCGCATGAATTCATTGTCTATTACATCATAAAAGCAAGCCCATATTAAATAGTACTTGTGTTAGCTAATCCACTCTCATCAATGCTTAACATAATGAGCAAATTCAGGATCTTTACAGGTTCATGACAAGAGAAATAAACTGATGCCCTCACTACCAATAATCCCCACAAAAGCATATGCCACTCCTGAAGTGATGAAAGCAGCTGGAATCTCTCACAACAATCTCACGATAAAAAATCTTTGCAATCAGTTTAATTGCAGAATGACAATCCCCACAAATGTGAAGATTCTTCATTACAGTTATCGTACTACCCTCGACAGTAGTAATCAATGCAAAAGCAATAGCAAGCCTTTCACTATGGTAAAATAATGACTCTTCCTTCTGCTCATCTTCCACATCATGGAGAGAGAACCTCTTATCTGGAAAATAACCCAATTCCTTCAACTTCATATTCAACCTATCACGCCCCGAACCCCGGGCGCGCGCACATCCCACTACGGTCAATCAAATGCGACATTCCTAGGTAGTGTCACTGACCCCATTCATTTATTATTGCGCAAGCGGAACATATTATAAAACCCCTGACAATGAAATACAGGATAGAAGAGCAGGAAGCAAAACCACAACATAACACTTTCATAATTCAACAAAATTACAAATAGAAGCCTACATCCAAAAGTCTACAAAAGACCGGCTCTTAAAAAGAAACTATCCTACAACATACAAGTCGGACACATTCTCCAATCCTTATGACTTCTCCTCTGCAACTCCTCAAGGCCAACCAAAGCTATCTAGTCGCTCCGTCCACCAGGGACCTGAAATTTTAATCCCCAAACCGGGATGAGACAATGTCTCAACGAGTTCAACCCTCTAAACCCCTATTAGAAAGAAAATACACCCCGGGTGGCCTAGCCACGTCACACAGAAGACTTACCTCGCCTCAGTTCCTTCCTGCAGGTTAGCGCAATTCAAATCACTCAATCACAGATAGTAATATGAACTTAAACAACCGGAACGCATTCTCTTTCATATAACCAACAACCGCGGGGGTCCTGATTATAAGACTAAATCGTTATGACACGTCCCATTCCATGCCACACAATTCCGTCCCATAATCTGACACATCAATGACACTCAACATGCATTCCAATTGTTATTCACTGCCACACAAGGGCATAGCTTACTCGCAGTTCGGCTATCTACTGGTATATAGCCAGGCATCGCCTCCCCCCATGGAGCGCGGCTTCGTCAATACATCGACGGCGTTCCCGAAGGAGCATGGGCCCAAAATCAACTACGACCCGCATCCATCGCGTGGGCATCCCATATAGGGGCAAGTCCGGCTCAACAGCCCAGGACGATTCCTCTTAGTTATCACACAACCAAAGCATACTCGGCCCCAGGACACTTTATATTTCACTCAATGCTTCCACTTAAAATAGTGATCCCAGCCATTTTTCTTCATATTAAAAATATTCCCGAAATTACACACGTGTGTGGGGACACGCTAATTTCGAATCAAAAAGCCAATATCTCACTTTTTCAACTCCACTTTTTAATATAATCATTAAAATCCAATTTTTGCATCAAAACCCGACACTTGGGTTTTTATGAATAAAATTCCTATTTATCACAATCAACACTCAATTTGCCACATCCATTCATCAAATTCAAATTCTAAATGCAAAGGCGATCGGCATGAAATTCTCGAGAATTTAAGGTCCCAAAATAATTTTCGAAATTTTTAAATAATTAAATTTATTCCGAAAATTAATTAAATAATAATATCCATATCTTTCACGATCCACACTCAATTTATAATATCCAATCATCAATTTCAAAATCGATTACACAACAAAGAATCAAACACGAAATTCCGAGAATTTAGAGTCCCGACAAAATTTTCGGAATTTAATAAATAATTAAATTTATTCCGAAAATAATTAAATAATAATATCTTAATAATTTCGAATAATTAAATATTATTAAATTATTAAATAATTTCGAAATAAATAATATTTAATCCCAAAAAGTAATTCATTTATGTCAAATCACCATTATACTAATATAAAAATCAATTTAACCTTAATTAAACATACTTTAAGTTAAACCAACCTCTTAATTTAATTCAAAATTAAATAAATTAAATTAACCACCTAAGCTTAATTAACTTAAGCTAAGCATACCTAAAGCATAATTAACCCTCTAAGCGAGGTTTAGTGAGCTAAACTCACTGGATTAGCGAGCCGAGCGAACCAAAACGACGAGGATGACGCGAGGATCGACTTTCCTCAAGGCGGGCCAAGCATCCGGGCTCAGGAAGGCGGCCAAAACGGGCCAAACATGGGCTGCCATACCCATTTTTCCAGCCACTAATTTGGGGCCGAGAATGGTGGATCCGGCGCCGGTTCGGGCGGAGGAACGGTGGAGAAGAGCGGCGAGGGCTTGGACGGTCTGAAGGGGAGGTCGACGGCGGCGGAGGGAGCTCCAGCGAAGGCCCGAGTTGCTCGGACGAGCGGCTGGAACGCAGCCTAGCGCGGACGAGGGCGACGGGCAGGTGAGCTGACCGGTGGAGCGGCGTGCGGGCGGCGCGGAGCGACGGTGGCGATGGCGTGCGAGCAGGAGCGGACGGCCATGGCTGCGGCTTCTTCTTCTCTGCATTTTTCTGGTCTTCGCACCATGGAAATGGAGAAGAGAGGCAACGGGAGAGAGAGAGAGGGAGGAAAGAGAAGGAGGGGGCCCTTTTTATTTTCTTTTTCTCTTTCTTTCATCCAACAAAAATGACCCACCACCATGACATCACATGGTGTCATGGTCTACTATCTCCAAACCTCCCACAACAATCTTCAATGGGTCCAATTTCATTTTCCGCTGGGGCCTAAAATCTTGTACACTAACTTCTTCAATTCCACTTGATTCTCTTCCAATTGAATCCAATTGAAGTCCATAAAATTAATCCAATGTCACCACACTTCAATTCACATCTTCACTTGTCTGTAGAACCAACTTAAGTCCCAAAAGCGCGACCAAATGCGAGCCTACTAATTTCTCGAGTCAAATTAACCATTTTCTGATTTAATTGCTGAAAAACTCTGATTGCATGAAAAATCTTCCAAAGATGAGTCGATGATCCTAAAATGATTTGTGACACACCATGACTTCCAATTTCTGAATTCGATCTCAATTTCACGGTTAATTTCACTTTGGCACGATACTAGCGCGGCCCAACCTACCGGGTAGCCTTTAGAAATTTTCATGCATTTGACCTACAGTTGATCATCTCAAGCCACAATGTACACACATTGGCGACTTTCGGTTGTCGGGGAAATCTCAAGGTTTCAAATACGAACACAGGGTACCCAATCGACAGAAAAGTCGGTCCAGTGCCGATCGACAAGAATTGTGAAATCTGGTGGAATCACCCACGCTTGATCACATGCCTCTGTCGAGTCGACCTATCTCCGATCTCTAATCGATTTTTAATTGTGCCGTAATGACCCTTGCAGATTAGCTCGGTCGAAAGGTCGCTTCCTGGTCAAATTCTCGAGTCTGATGCATTAGAAACTCTTAACGGCTTCACCCGATAGACTAGTTTTCACATGAGTGGCCGACTCAAGGAAAAGAACTATATGCGTGCCAATGAAATGCCTGTCTCAATTTATCGAAAATAGAATTGGAAAATCGAGATGTCACAACTCTTCCCCTCTTATAAAAATTTCGTCCTCGAAATTTAAACATTTACCGATTCTTAGACAAAAAGGTGGGAGTACAAATCGTCTCATATAATCTTCTTTCTCAAAGTTGCTCCTTCGTACCAATACGCGATCACTGCTATCTTGCCCAAACTACTTCGGATACAAAATACTAAACACTTGCCCACTTAAAATTGCAAAGGTCTTCAACACAAAATCTGCAAAGCTAAACTAGCGATTCTGAGCAGTCTCTAAACCTAGCGATTCTGAGCAGTCTCTAAACTATCTTTGATAATTGCGACTGAATCACTGATTTCTGAACCAACTCTGAACCTGCGATTTTCTGATCTCTGATCTCATCTCAACTGACTAAAATCCTATACACTCTGTTATGCACTGATTAAAAAAAAAACTATCTAACTGATCTACTGAGACTGGGAACCTCTGGTCAAGATCTAATATATAACTCTGGCACTAATCTTGGCAACTGCAATCACTGACTACTGTACTGACCCTGACCTGTGATCTTTCTTTCCTTGACTTCATCTCAGCAATTGAAATTCTGCATTCTCTGCTATGCATTGCTTAAGAAAGAACCATCTGAAAGCTCTGCAAATTTGGAACATCTGATCTAGATTTGAAATACAATTCATCTTCGGCACTCCATGCAGAGGATTTATATGATACACACACACTTCGGTGTACCCACTTTGTGACAAGACAGAATCTCCAATTTCCGAAATCGAACTTAGATTGGCGGTTAATTTCACTCCGACACGCTTTTAGTGTGACATAGGCTACTAGGTAGTTTTCAGAGCTTTTTAGGACAAATGACCCGTGGTCGATTTTTTTTTAGCCACGATGAACCCACTCAACACATTGGCGACTCTCAAGTGTCGTGAAAATCTCGATGATTCAAATACGGACACAGGATACCAAAACGACAGTAAAATCAAATTAGTATCAGTGGACGAGAGTTTTCCAATTTAGTGGAGTCACCCACGATCGGTCATTCCTCTTAGTCGAACCGACCTATCTTTGATCTTAATTCGATTTTTAACTATGCCGTAATGATCTCTAAAGATGAGCACGATCGAGAAGTCGATTTTTGGTCGAATTCTCAAGTCTATTTGCCTTAAAGTCCTTAATAACTCACCCAACTAGTCTAGTTACCTCGTAAGTGGCCAACTCAGAGAAAAACACTGTAATCGCGTCGATGAAATGCCCAATTTAACCAATCGAAATCAGAGTCTAAAAATCAGGATGTCACACACTCAAAACAAGGTCTATTCGTACTGTCTAGTCAACACTGAAATTGCTATGATGAGCTTCCCATAAGATATCTTCTTTAATCTCTGCATCATCAATTACACACAATCATCCTCAGAACCTTAGCGTTCTGTCTTCAAAAATCTGAAAATCAACCTCTCTCTCATCTGCATTCTCTTATAAAGTCTCCTGAATTTCTGAATCTGTCCACTGAAGCGCTTTGATTCTGATCTGTACTCTCGGCTTAATTCGGAGGGTGGTCATAAGATTCAAAAGGTGGCCTACCTTAGATTTGAAAACCGAGTTTCGAACTTTCTCAAATAAGATCCAACCCTTGAGTACCAACTGTGCAACTAAGGACTCTCGACTCAGTGCATCTACGACCTTACTCACCTTTCCAGAGTGATACGAAATATCATAGTCATAATCCTTAAGGAGTTCCATCCAGCGATGCTGTCTCATTTTCAACTCCTTATGAAAGAATACTTACTTTAGACTTTGATAGTCATTGACGATATGAAATATTCCTCTGTACCGATAGTGCCTCTAAAATTCCAAACGAACATAACTACTGCAAGTTCTACGATGTGCGTTGAATAATTTAACTCACAAGATCTCAATTGACGGGACGCGTATGCAATAACTCTATCCTGCTGCATCAACAAGCAACCAAATCCTTTAAACGACGCATCACTACGGATCTCATAACTTCTAGGACCAGATGGAATGGTCAGCACAGGTACGGTAGTCAGCTTTTGCTTAAGCTCTTGAAAACTACACTCGCACTTACCTGTCCACACGAACTTTTCTTCCTTTTTCAGAAGTCTTGTCAACGGCGATGCTAACACTGAAAACCTTCCCACCAACCGTCTGTAATACCCTGCTAAATCCAGAAAACTTCTGATCTCTGTCACTGCAGTCAATCTCAGCTAACTAATCGCTGCTTCAATCTTGGACGGGGTCTACGGAGATTCATTTTCCTGAAATCACATGACCTAAGAGCGCAACATGAGTCATCCAAAACTCACACTTGCTAAACTTAGCATAAAATTAAGGAGTCCTCAAGGTCTGATGTACCATCCCTAACTGTCTCTTGTGCTCCTCAGCACTCTTTGAACACACTAGGATAACTTCAATGAAAATGATCACAACTGATTTAAGTACCATTAAACATTCTGCTCATTAGACCTGAACAAACATCTAAGGTGTCCATCAAACCACACGGCATTACAGTGAACTCATAATTGCTGTATCGAGTGCAAGATGCTAACTTCGGTATGTCTTTTTTCCTGATCCTCAACTGATGATACCCTGATCTCAAGTCGATCTTGGAGAATATAGACGTACAAATACAACGAATCAACTTTGTTCCTCACGAATAGAACGGGTGCTCCCCAAGGTGATGCACTGGAACGTATGAATCCCCTATCCAACACTTCCTGCATCTACACCTTCAGTTCTTTTAACTCAGGTAACGCCATCTGGTAAGGAGTCTTAGGGACTGGCTCTGTTCCGGGTACTAATTTCATCACGAACTCCATTTCTCTTTCTGATAGCAAACCTGACAGTTCTAGGCAGCCTTTGATCATCGTTTTCCAGCAAATTGCATCTCTCACGGGCATTTTGTAGAACAGTTTCAGGGCATTGTCATGGCGGCCGGTTCACATGCGACCCACGATCATCTTCGTGAATGAACGAACATCTGGGCATTGAAATTTGTCCAAAAATTCCCGAGTTTTATCTAGGTTTTCATTCCTAAGGTGTCCAGAGACTGTGGGACCGTCACGGGTCGCATGACTCGCACGTCTGAAGAAGTGCTTGGAGAGATGGGTGCAGGTTTCGGATGAACCAAGCCATGAAGAAGGGAACGAACGTGTGCAGGACCATATGAGATTTGGGAAAATGGCGCGAAATCTCATCATGACAACACACGCGGGACTTTATCTCGTGAAATAGTAAAATTATTGGATGATCAAGGCTGGCATGATGAAGGCATTTAATTCCGTAAAATTGGAATTTTCGGCTTGCTGTTTTGAGGAGCATAAATGTGCCTGAACAATTTGCAGATGACTATGATTTTCTTCAAAGTCAATAAACAAAAACCCTAAACTATTACACTAGTTATAAATTATCATAAACCAAGTTTTTTACCATAAAAAATTCCAAATTGATATACATATGATAAATTTACACTTAGTTAATTTTCATGAAATTTTACCATCAAGTTACTAAGTTGGATAACATGTAACAATTGATAGATGTACCAATTTAGAATTTTATCCTCAATTTATCACAAACGTACCAATTTGTGATTTTTCTTGATATTAACTCAATTCAATGGAAATTAATGAAGGACAATTGACTTTGTTTAGAGTTTTTTATGATAAAAAAATTAGTTTAAGATATATCATAGTTGTATCAATTTGAAATTTTTGGTGGTCAAAAACTTGATTTATGATAAATTTATCATAGGTATACCAAAATTTGAAGTTTTTCGTAATATTAACCTTATAATTTAAAGCATCTCTAGATTGAAACTAAATCTTGAAAGGTAGAGTTTTATTTATTTATTGGATACGAGGATGGAGACAATGCTAAGTTGCTTCAATCTGGTGGTTTTAAAAGGGTGAAATTGTCTATAAAGTTTCAAGGTCTTCCTCCATCCTTGGTGAACTAAGCGACAAAGAATGTAGGCCCTTGATCGAGAACATTACAATTAGAATAATTCTGTGACATCCCATATTTTCGGTCATGTTTTCTATTGAATAAATTTGGTATTTCATTGACGCATCTATAGGGCTATTCTCAGAACTGATCATTCTAGAGATAACTAGATTATCTGGGGAAACTATTGAGAATTTTAAGGCAAATAGACTTGAGAATTCGACTAGGAATCGGCTTCTCAACCGTGCTCATCTGTCGAAATCATTACGGCACAAATATAAATCGATTTGAGATCAGATATAGGTTGGTTTGACTGAGATGTGTGGCTAATTATGGGTGACACCATTAAATTGGAAAATTCTCGTCGACCAACACTAGATTGATTTTCTTATCATTTTGGTGCCTTGTGTCCGTATTTGAATCCTTGAAATTTACACGACAATCGAAAGTCGTCATTGAGTCGAGTGGGTTCATTGTGGCTTGAAGAAAATTGACCACGGGTCATTTGCACTGAAAAGTTTTGAAAGTTACCTAGTAGTCTAGGTCACGCTAAAAACGCGTCGAATGGAAATTAACCGTGAATTTGAGTCCGATTTCAGAAATTGAAGATTATGTCATGTCATAATAAATTCTAGGAACGTCGACTCAGTCTCAGAAGATTTTTCAGAGATTCCGAGATTTTACGGAAAACCATTCAAACGTCGTGAAAAATTAACAGAAATTCGAATTGGCAAAATTGAAGAGATTTTTTACTGTCAAGCCAAGCTATTTGATGATGGGGACTTGTAGAAATGTTATGGGCTTTTTCTTCGACGAAATTGGACGCCAAATTGGGGAATTTGGTAAGGAAATTAAGGTCCAAATTAGTGAAATTCGGAGCAATGGAAGAGAGCTGCATTTTTGGCTTCAATTTGGATTATTGGTGGGATTAAATGTTGAGAAAGTATTAGGGGACATGAAGATAATCTTGGGGGCTGGTGGGGACCAAATTAATGATGAAATGAGATATTTATTTTGGTTTTTGGCTTCAAGCTTCCCGTGCACGCTACCGCCAGTCCATATCTTCGTCGAGCGATCTCTCGCTTCAACAAAAAAAAAAAAAAGACGGGCCTCTTCTTCTCTTCTTTGAGACGAACCGCACGCTCAATCCCCACCGCATCCGCCGCTTCCTCACCCATCGAAGACTCCACCGAAGCCTCCAAATTGAATCCCAATGCGGACCTCACTCCACTGATACGTCTCCACGTTGAAGACTCCACCGAAGCCAGCTCACATCTCCCCTCTCCACCATGTTTATTTTCCTCCCAAGCCATGCGAACTTCACCCCACGTCCGGAGAAGAAGACTCAACGCGTCCTCAACGGTCAACTAGTGGAGTCTCTCCACCGGTTGGTTGACCCAACAAAGCCACCGAGCAAATCCACCGAATCAACCTCTTCATCCACGCGGCAGTCCATCACCACCGAAGTCCCTTTGCTCGATTTCTTCAGCCCATTAACGCCGTGGACTTCATCCGCTCGAAGACTCCACCGCTAGCTGCTTCTTCGTCCGTTTGTTCGCGGCCGCACGCGCTTGTAGCAACGCCCGAAGCAAGCTGCCAGCAATTCCGCAGCCCAAGCCCCGCATTCGAGTAGCTCAATTCAGTAGCCCATCTCGCGGGCCCAGCATCCACGCAAAGTGTTCAGCCTAGCTCGCATTGGTACAGCCCGTTCTCAGCACCTGAAGCCCAAGAAGACAGCCCTTGTTCAACCCAGTAAAGCCCAAGTAATTCCAGCTCAGCCCATTGGATCTCGGCCCAATTTAAGCCCATCTTGGGCCCGCAAAGCAGGCCCAAGCCCACAACCAGTAGCTCTGCAGAAGCCCAAGACCAAAGCTCAGCCTTGCCGAGTTGTGTTTTGCCGGTTCTAGGCCCAGCCCGAGTGTCCGTCGACGCCGCCGAAAATTCGAATTCGGCCGCCGTCGCGGTGTCCTAGTCCCCGCTTTTAATCAAGTGAGTAATCTCACTAATCATTGCTTAGTAGACTAATGATGCTTAAAGGTTAATTAGATTTAATTAAGTGCAATTAGGTGGTTAGATTAGAATGGATTAGTGATTATTAGTTAATTGCATTGCATATTAGTTAGGTGGTTAGTGTACTTAGCTAGAGAACTGCCTATACTATTTATTGAATGCATCTCGGGACTTTTCCCGACCCTTATCATGCTTCAATTAGGCATTACGGGCCTAAATTGATTTTTTAGTATTTATTTATTAAATTTTCGAAATTAATTATTTAATTATTTATTTTTCAGAAATTAGGCAAGGATAGCCGATGACCAAAATTTCGTGCTAATTGTCGTGGTGTAGTCCGTTTATTTATTTGAGCTCTACGTTGTGCTGAATTGAATTAATTGTGTAATTTGAGGAATTATTCCTACATTGATTAAGATTGAGTAATTGAGTTGCGGATGGCCTAGTATGATTATTTAGCGTCAATAATGCTTTGATGGGCTATTAAGTTGAGAAGTTTGTGAGAGTGAATTGAATATACTCTTGGCTAAGATCCATCGGGTACGTTAATATCGTGTGAAAATTGAGTGAGTTGATGAGTATGTGGGGATTTATCCCAAAATTGATTAGTGTCGGTATTCAATTAGAATTTGACTGTGAGAGGTTGTGAGTTGAATCTCGAAAGTTGCCCAAAGTATGGCTGTGCCAGTAGGGCTGAGTTCTGCGACTGAATTTGGAGTCGGTCGCGTTGGGCCGTAATCTGCCACCTGATATGGGTCGCGCCTGATAAGACCGTAATCTGCCACCTGATATGGGTTGCGCCTGATAAGGCTGTAATCTGCCACCTATTAAAGGTCGCGCCCATTGGGCCATAATTTGTCACCTAAAGATAGGTCGTGTCCTGTGGACTGTAATTTGTTGCCAAGAAATTTGATAGACTGTGCTCGTGAAGCCGTGAATAAGATTTGAGACTGAATAAGGGAGATGACCGGGGAATGGTCGGACTAACATGTAATCGACTAGGTCGATTGATCGAGATATCGATCTGTGATGTGATTACTATGGTGCGTATTGAATTGTGCTAATATGCAGGTGGAATTTGAGGCCAAGGTAAGTCCTCTAACCCATGCGTGTATAGGCAGCCCGGTTAGCGTATTGGTTTCCTAATCGAGTCTTAGTGGGGTAGAACTTGCTGAGACGTAGTCTTATCCAGGTTGTGGGACAACATTTCAGGACCCTAATGAGGAGCCTGAGGAGAAAGAACCCGAAGAGGAGCACCTAGAGGAGAACCCCGATGATGATTCGAGTATGACCCATATGAGGACTATGATCCCATCCTCTTTGTGAACCCTGTTTATAGGTGGTTGAGTGTGAGACTAGACCTTGGTGAATAGTATGGTAAAATACTATGAGGTGCTTATATAAAAGTGTGGTTGTGAATTTCAGTATGAAAATTATGGCCCTGCTTTTCTATCCCAATGTTTTATTGTCTGGGGATTTTTAATTGCTTCCGCATGTGCATATGAAAATGAAAGGGTCAGCGATATGTGCTGGGATATCGCAAATTTTTTTTATCGACCAAAGTGAGGGATGGGCGTGTGCCCGAGGATCAGGGAGTGACAAATTCCAACTGATCAAGTTTGTTATTATTTACAACTTGATAAACTCTTATTGTCAAAATTTTACTATGCCAAAGAAGTTGATATTAAGGAGATGCATAACAAACCAAAATTTATGTTCCAAAAATAATTTTTCTATTCCAGACTTATTTTTAGAATAAAAATCTGTTAGATAAAATTATTTCATTTTTCTATTTCTGAAATAGATTTTTGTTCCACAAATAAGTTTGGAACAGAAATTAGAAGTAAAATTTTTTTACTTTTATATTTCTAGAACAGAAATGAGAAACAAAAATTATTCTCATCGTTTGTTCTTACTATAAATCGGTCATCCATCTATCACCGTTGACTACCGTCCGCCGATCGCCACCACTTATTGCTCGCGCCAGCCGTAGGCCGCCATCAATCGCCCGCCATCACGTCGCCGCCACCACCGCCACCGTCATTGGTCGGTTGTCGATTGCTGCCGACCACCACCGGTCGCCGCCGTCCGAAAGAAAGAAATTTTATGTTATTATCAAACGAATTTTTATTTTGAAAGTATAAATTATATATTGTTATTAAACGAGTAATTTTGCTTAGAAATTCATCTATAAATAAATAAATAAATAAATCTATTTCTCTTCCAAAAATTAATTTTCTTGCCGTATGGTTATCATTCGCGCCTAAATGCTCGGAATTTGTATAGAGGATCAAAGCATACTCATAGGGCCAAGGTTGCTTGGAAGAGGTTCTTTTGGATTGGAGTATTGTCTCTTAGAATATAACATGTACGAGGATATTATTGTGGTGGGGCACAAGATAGACCAACATGCTTGGCCCTGTGGCTAGGCACCAGGCCATTAGGGGGTGAATGATAACCATTCTTGCTAGAAATTGATTTCTGTAGAGAAATAGATTTTTCTATTTCTATTTCTAGAAGAGTTTTTAAGGAAAAATAACCGTTTGATAACTACACAAAATTTCTTTCTTTTGGACGATGGTGATTGGCGACGACCGGCAACTGGTGGCGGCGGTGGCGGCGACGCCCAACGACCGGCGGCAATCGGCGTCCGGCGCCCGGCGTCGACTGGCAGTGGTGTGACATCCTGAATTTCCAATACTGTTTTCAACTGAATAAATTGGGCCTTTCATCGATACGTCTATAGTACTATTCTCAGAGCTAATCACTCATGAGATAACTAGACTATCTGGGAAAGTCACTAAGAGATTTTAATGCAATGGACTTGAGAATTCGACCAAAAGTCGACTATTCGACCGTGCTAGTCTGCAAGGGTCCTTACGGCATTGTCAAAATCGAGAAGAGATTAGGGATAGGTCGATTCGATTGAGATTTGTAATCAGAGTGTGGGTGATTCCACCTGATTTGCAAAATTCTCATCGATCGCACTAAATCGATTTTCGTCGTTTTGGGTACCCTATGCCCGTAATTGAAACCTTGAGATTTTCATGACCATCGAGCGTCACCAATGTGTCGAGTGGGTTCATAATGGCTCGAAGAAAATCGACCACGAGTCATTTGCACTAAAAATATCTGAAAACTACCCGGTAGTCTAGGTTACGCTAAAAACGCGCCTAAGTGAAATTAACCATGAATTCAGACCCGATTTCAGAAATTGAAAGTTCTGTGATATCACGATCTATTTTAGGAACGTTAACTCAGTCTCAGAAGATTTTTCGTAGATTCCAAGATTTTTACGGAAAATCGATTTGGACGTCGTGGAAATTAACGGAAATTCGTACGGGCCGAATTTAAGCGAATTTTGACTTGCAAGCCGAGCTATTTGATGAGGGGCACTTGTAGAAATCATGTGGAATTTTTCTACATCAAATTTGGACATCAAATTGAAGTATTTGGATGGAAATTAAAGCTTAAATTGAAGAATTCGGAATAAGGCATGGACAGCAACTTTGGCTTCAAAAATGGGATAATTGGTGGTTTATTTTATGGTATTATTGAGCAAGAAAGTATTAGGGGACATACAAGATATTATTGAAGACTTTTGGGAGCAAGCATTTATGGAATTTGAATCATCTTCTTGATTTTTCTTTATCCTTACCCCGCCGGTCTCCCTTGTGCGTGGATGACAACAGCTCATCCACACGCCCCAAAGTCCCACGGTCTGCCCTGCTTTTCTTTCATTTTTCCTCACTGAAGCTGTCCCAACTCTTTCTCTCTCTGTTTACAATCCACGAAGCCAGCAAAACCATCTCACCTACAGCTCCTCTGCCACTAAATTGCTTCAATTTCAGTAGCTCCATGGCCTGTGTTACCATCGTCCACGACACCCTCTCCCCTGCTTTGTCCGAATTCCTCATGTCAGCACACCCACCGACCCACTCAGCTTCTCCACACATCCAAGCTCGGCTCCTTCAGTCAACAATAGCAACAAGCGAAGCCTTTGGTTGACCGAGCAGCCTTGCCTTGCTTCCATTTGGCAGCGTCTGCTCTTTGTTCGGTCAACAAAGCCGAGTTGAAGACCACCGAGCGAAGCTGCTTCTCCTCTTTGCCGCGCCAATTGAAGCCAGCGAAGCCCCATGCGGATCCAGTAACTTCCACCGGTTCTGCTCCACCATCTCTTGTTTCTTCGGTCAATCTCCAGCCAGCGAAGCCCAAGCAGTTGACTAAAGCTGCTGCCCGTGTATCGCCCAGCGAAGCAATTGAAACGAGCCGCAGTTGACCGCTCATCTCTCCACGTCCACGCGTCTCCGCAGAAGCTCCCAACTCCCATCTCCACGGGTTTTCCCCTGCAGCCTAAACCACCGATCCTTCTGCGAAGCAACTGCCAGCATCGTCGCCCTTAGTCAAACCACAGCAACTTCTCCAACGCCAGCCTTCGATTGTTGACTCCTCACATGGGCTCATCTCCACGAAGCAGCGGCCACTCGTCCGCATGAGCTCCCCCAAGCGAAGCAGCACCTCCAGCGAATTCGGCCCAGCACGTTCGCACGTCTTCAGCCCAACGTCTTCTGACCCAGCAGCTCCTTTGAGCCTATCTACAGCTCGGCCCATAAGAAATCAGCCCATTTCAGCAGCTCCATTGAAGTCCAGCAAGCCCGGTGTTTAAGGCCCAATCCCAGCTCACTTGAAGTTCAGCCCAAGAGTTCAGCAACCCAAGCCCATGAAGCAACTAAACCCAAGCTCAGGCCCAAGTTCAGTCTAAGGCCAGAAATTTCTGTGGGCTTGCGAGGCTTGTAAGCCCGGCCCAAGTGTCCGTCGACGCCACCGAAAGTTCGGGTTTCAGCCGCCGTCGCGTCGCCGTCACGGTGATCCGGTCCCCGCTTTTAATCAAGTGAGTAATCTCACTAATCCTTACTTAGTAGACTAATGATGCTTAAGGGTTGATTAGATTTAACTAAGTGCAATTAGGTGGTTAGATTAGAGTAGATTAGTGATTATTAGATAATTGTGATGCATGTTAGGCAATTGAATTGTGCAATTAGCAAGTAGAGACATACTACTATTTATTGAATGCATTTCGAGATTTTTCCCGACCCTTATCGGGCTTCAATTACGCATTACGGGCCTAAATTGGATTTTTAGTATTTATTTATTAATTTTCAAAATTAATTATTTAATTATTTATTTTTCGGAAATTAGGTAAGGATAGCCGACGACTGAAATTTCATGCGATCGTCGTGGTGCGATCTGTTTATTTATTTGAGCTCTACGTTGTGCTCAATTGAATTAATTGTGCAATTTGAGGAATTATTCCTTAATTGAGTGAAATTGAATGATTGATCGGCAGATATTCGAGTATGGTTATTTAGCATTTATAATGCTTTGATGAGTTGTAAATCGGAAGGAATCGGGAGATTGAACTAAGAATACTCTTGGCTAAGACCGATCAGGTACGAGGTATAGACATACGTGGTTCGGTGATAAGGAAATCACTGGTGAAAATGGCGCCTTAAAGAACGCACGAGTGCTATCTATTACCTGCATCAATAAAGGCATACGTGGTTCGGTAATAAGGGAATCACTGGTGAAAACAGCGCCTTAAAAAACGCATGACTGCTCTGCTGTCTACTGTATGCCTCATTACAGACATGCGTGGTTCGGTGATTAAAAATATCACTCGTGAAAACGGCGCCTTAAAGAACGCACGAGTGCTGTCCAGTACATACGTCACCTTGGCGAAAACGACGCCCGAGAGCATTACTGTAACTCTGTGACTGAGAATGCAAATGGGAGGTTTTATATTGAGAAGTGATTGACTTGGAAATGGTCTAACTGACATGTAAATGATTTGATCCGTTGTCGTGAATTGACTGATAGAGTGAAAGTGACTTTGAATAGTCCGATTGACATGTAATCAACTAGGTCGATTGATCAAGATATCGATCTGTGATATGATTGCTAGGGTGCCTATTGAATTGTGCTAATATGTAGGTGGAATCTGAGACCAAGGTAAGTCCTTTGACCCATGCGTGTATAGGCAGCCCAGTTAGCGTATTGGTTTTCTAATCGAGTCTTAGTGAGATAGAACTTGTTGAGACGTAGTCTCATCCCGGTTGTGAGACAACATTTCAAGCTTGTAGATGAGCCAAGGAGGAAGAGCCGCAAGAGGATAATGAGCCAGCAAAAGATGAAGAGTTTGAGGGAAATAAGCTTAGTGAAGAAGAGTCAGAAGAGAATCAGGATGATCCTGAGTACAACCAGGATGATGACTGAGATCCCATACTCTTTTGTGAATCCTGTCTAAATGTGAATATAGTGAGACCATAATGTTATGAATAGTCTTGTGAATAGACTTTGAGTTATGCCACGTATAAAGGTTTGGTTGTGGATTTCAATATGAAAAATATAGCCTTACTATTCTATCTCATTGTTTTATTGTCTGGAGATTTATAACTACTTCCGCGTGTGCATATTAAAATGAAAAGGGTTGGCGATACTTAATTTTTGGATATCACATTATAAAATCGACTAAGGTAAGGGATATGTGTGTGCCTGAGGATCGAGGCGTGACAAGCGGCGTACGCGGATGATAGTCGGCGGCAACGAACAATGAGAAAAAAATTTTATTTCTGATTTCTATTCCAAAATTAGAGAAGTAGAAAAATCTTACTTCTGATTTCTATTCCAAACCTATTTCTAGAACCAAAATCTATTTCAGAAATAAAAAAATGAAATAATTTTATCAAACAATTTCTATTCCGAAACAAGTCGGAATAGAAAAATTGTTTCTAGAACAGAAATCGAGATTGTCATGCACCCCTAGGTCGCTAACCATTAGGGATCACACATGATATAGACTAGAATTAAAAAGTTTAGACACATAAATAAAATGCCTAGAATTACCTCAAAGCTCGAAAGCTCATAAAAATAATAATAATAATCAAGCTTGATTACATGATAGGTTGATGACAAAAATTAGCATAAAAAAAGTTATGCTACATAGGATTTTTCCATAAATTATCTTACAATATGATGATCAAGTTAAAGCATAAAATGGAAGATCACAGCTGCAACCCTCAATAAACATATGAACATCGGGGCAAAAACTGATCTGGACGTTCACGCTTTCTTTATCATGTCCTTGATGAAATCCTGTAATTGGAAAAGCAATAAATGGCGCATGCATTGTCAGTCAGAGTGCGCCAAATCATTTGAAGACAATAGAATTCTAGATGTTTAACTACATCCTCATACCATATATAGAACGTTAATTATCGTAAATACTATTCACAGGGATCTCTTCACTTAAAGAGCTCTCTAAACACACTATGATTATGCAACTTTTTAAGGTCCTGAGACAAAATAATAACCATTAACTTTTCGAGATTACACACAAACAACAAGAGAATCTTACTATGCCGAATCTGCAACAATGATCTCACATCCAGATTTGTACTTTAATGTAGAATACAAAGAGTCACAAAACTATAGTTTGAAAGTAATTTTTCCATGAGTTCACCTTAAGAATAGGAACTACCTTGAACTGCAAGTTTGACTTTAGGTTTTAGTCAAATGAAGAGATGGCGACAGGATTAAGAACAATGAACAAAATAATCAAAATAAACCAACAATCAGGAACAAAGAACAAGTATGTTGTCTAACTTCATCTCTAAGACCTTAATAGTGCCTCATCGTCATTGGCAAACACCATACAAGCGAATTTATAGCTGTAGGTATACTCAAAAGTCGCATGAGCATCATATCATACAGCCACAGCAAGAAACATTGCCACAGCACCCTAATCCATGCCATTCTGTTGCTAAAAGGCTAAAATACAGCAAGGTCACGCCATGCGCTACACTTGTTATACGCACAAGTAACCAATAATCGTTCCATCTGAGATAGCTAGTATAAACACCTAGAGGGGGGTGAATAGGTGCACAAACAATTTATCGAAATACGGAAGCGATTCTTAGCATATGATAGAAAGGAAATTCTCTCTTGATTAACAAAATGAAATACGATCGAGGTAGAGAGAGTGAGGAAGAGAAAATTGAACACAGGATTTATAGTGGTTCGGCTTATTCCAAGCCTACGTCCACTCTTCCGCACTGACAGCCCACCGGCTGGATTTTACTATGATCAAAAGAGAAGTTACAGCACAGCTTTGCCTTGATTCCACAGTGTAGATGTTCTACCACACCTCCTCAAGGTTTCTCACAAATATAGACTGTCTTTTGTATACAAGTATTCACTCAAAGGATTTTTCTAAACAAAAATGAGCTTCAGACTTTGGAATTCTTCTATCGCGCACTCCTTGAACAACTAAGACAATCTTCCTTATATACTCCTTTATGCCATCATACCCGTTGGCACTTACCAAAGGAATTCCTCCAATCTACCCGTTTGACGGAATCAATTAGGAAGATTGTTCAAGCTATTAAAGGAACGTGTTGATAGCCCATCAATCCTGTTCGTCCATACAATCAGGATCTCGGTTTCCATAAGCAGAACCTTCCAATAATATTTAGGCAATCACCGGATCTTCATTTATCGAATCAATCTTCGATCAATCAAAGGACTCCGTTTATGTCTTCTCCAGCCACGAGATCTTCTCCAGTTGATAAGGTTAAATCCTTAACGAAACATCCAGATTCGGGATAACCTTTCTTCAACGGATTAGAGACTGTCAATGAGGATAGACTTTGAGTCTTGAGTCCGGGCTGTCCGGAGATCTTCAGACTTTAAATAGCGTAGTCCGCAAGCCTTGAGACTAGATCGATGTAGAAACGTTTTGTCAACTTCAAAACACTTCAAGAAGATTTCTCCAACAATCTCCCCCTTTTTGATGGTGACAAAACTTTCCGCAGATTGGGATATCTTTGACCCGCAAAACATTTCTCAAACACATATGCATATCTTATAGAGATAAATGGCTAATGAGAATAACACTAGAATGCAACCACAGAAAATAGGTTAGTCAAGATATGATGAAGCCATTCATAAGATATCAATATTGGTTAATAGAAGTAGTCAAGTCCAAGTCTAGTTCAGTTCTCATCCAGACACAAACCAAAGTCAAACAGATTCAAACCACAAAACAATCCAACAAAAAAGTTTAATGAATGAAAAGTTTTTGATCAAATCTTGCATCTCTCCCCCTTTTTGTCATCATTAAAAAGGATGAGATGAAGTCAAGATTGCTTGGGAACGCGGACAAGCCGGAAATCTTCCATAGGCGGACGATGCCTTCCAGCCTTTTAAAGTCTTCCTTTAGCTGTGCAATCTCCTCACTCTTGGCATTGGCCTGATTCTGAACAGAGAGGGCTTGCATCTAATCATTCAATGAATAGGAAGAAGCTTGACCTTCATTCTTCAAGCTTTGAACTTCGCATCCCAAGGCATAAATCTGACCTCGCATCTCCAAAAGAATATCCATGATTCCGTGAAAATCTGCTCCATTATCGTTTGAGTACTTGCTTCGGCTCGATCTCGATGGAGTAAATGCAGACGATGGTAGATCAGCATAATCTTGCAGGTTTGACGATGAAACTTCATGACCTTCCTCTGGAAACTGAGATGCATAAACATCCTCTAGGTCTGCTGGTGATCGACTGACTCCTTCACTTGCATCAGGACATGAAGACTTCACACCTTTCTCCCGATCTCCCCCGTTTCCATGCCTACGGGTGGAGAAGAGTGTTCTTCAGTTCTCCTTCTTCTCTTCTTTCTTCTTTAGGTCTTTCCTCCTCTGTTTCTTTTTCAGCTTCTATTTCTTCTTCTTCCTTCTCCTCTCGCTTCTTTCGTCATTTGCTCCGATTCTTTCGTGGAACAGACGACTTAAATTCTTCAAAGCCAATGCAGAGATTGTGATGTCTTCCTCATCATCTTCATCCTCAACAAGGAGAGCTCTTCTTCTCTTGGATGGAGCAACCATGGGCTCCTTCCCTTTTCTTTTAGCCGCGGAAGATATTTGATGAGATTTTGCGGGAGTCTTCTCCTTGAATTTCTCCAACTCCTTGCTCAGTTCCTTCATACGCATTTTGGTCACCATTTTCAGACCTACCACCATATGATCGCATGATCGAACACAAAAGATTTGTGGAGGCTGAATATTCAGATGTCTGAATAACTTCGTAACAAGGCTTGGGTAAGGTTGTTGACCTCTGTCCTTCATCATTGCTCTATACATGTGAAACATCACAAAGTGTGAGGGAGAGAAAACCTTTTCTAAAGAGAATGGCATACATCGCTTGGCCTCGAACTTGAAACATCGGTCTTGGAAGTTGATTTCGGTCGGAGGCAATTAATCACAATCTTGTGAAGCAAGATGTTGAATGCACCCATCCTTAAGTAGGTGATCTTTTCATCCGTTCTCCCGTCCTTCACCGGTTCAAGTGTGGCCCGAGCAATGGAAACTTTGATTGGCTGATATCTTCTCTTTCTACTTCTAACACATCCGGCAAAGATATTCATATCCACAACATAGTCTTGGTCTTTAACGCTGAAAGAGAATCTATTCGCATCTAAAAAGCTTAGATTTGAATAGAAATATGCAGTTAATTCAGCATATGCCTCTGTAGAGTCAGAGCATAACTTTTCAAGTTGAAGATAATCTGAACTTTTCCTCAAGTTCATATTCACTTTGCATCCAGAAAATCAAAATCCACACTCCTAGGTTTATTACCCCACGCTTCAGCAATTTCGAGTATAGATCCTTTTGCTCCTTTGATCCGAACAAATCTCCCTTTTTCCTTGATTTTCAACCGCAACACCCATTTTCGGTTGAAATTGACTCGTATAATTTATCATCATCATTCCCATCTACAGATTCGGCCCCAAATACCACAAGGATCACTTGGGATATTTGCAAGGGTTTCCTCAGCCACCCATTTTCGAGCAATTCCCAAACTTTCCATTTTTCGCAGAAAGATATATTCGTTCCCATGTCCTTTGTCTTTAAGAAAATCATCAATGTAGTTCAAAGGAGTACGAATTCCTTTTAGGGCACGATATAACCGGTAAATATAAGTGGGCTTTTGAACTCTTACTGGGGTCTACATCCTCGATGATTTCTTCCGTTGTTCATGATCAACGCCTTGAGGACTAGATGGAGGAGAATAACACTGTTGAGAATGTTGTGGGCTCGCTTGCCGGGAGTCACTTCATCTTCGTAAGATCGAAGTGCGTAGGCCCCTCACTCATCCGCCGTGGTCCCCCGCTTGCGATTCTTGAGGACTTTCTTGAAGATGACATCTTTCTCGTTTTTGGAAGATTCCTTGCTTGACTTTCCCAGGAAAGATGACAACTTTTTGAGGATTAAACGAAGAAGACAAACGGGAATGGAGGATTGATGCTTTCTAGGGTTTTTTTTTTTGAGAGAAAAGTGAAGAGGGATCGACAGTGAACGATCGTTTAAAAAGAGGGATAAACGAACCGTCACAAAGGAAATAAAAGAATGCCTTTTCAAAATAACTGTTTTTTCCGCAAAAATAGCCATTTCAAAATAACTTCCTTTTTGAAAATGAAACGATGCAATATTTACGTCAATTAAATATAGCAACAATTTAAACACAGCCTGACAATCGTACCTTTTCAAGATGAGATTCAAGGGAGAAAGACTTACAGTCTGACGGACGTACCAAGACTGTCTTTCAGATAAAGTCTTGTAAGTCTGAGTCGGGAAGTCTTTAGACTTTGATATCCTCATACCTCAAAATGTTGAGTGGGAACGTATAGACTCAAATTGATTTTTTCTCCAAAGGCTTTGTGAATATATCTGCTAGTTGATTCTTTGAGTCAACAAATTGAATTGAAACATCTCCATTTTGAACATGGTCTCTAATAAAGTGATGTCGAATCTCTATATGCTTTGCTCTTGAGTGGAGAATTGGATTTTTGGTGAGGTTGATAGCGCTGGTATTGTCGCAATTAATCTCCGTGCATGAGTCTTCAATTTCAAAGTCTCTTAGCTGTTGTTTTATCCATAGAATTTGCGAACAGCAGCTTCCTGGCTACATACTCGCTTCGTTGTTGAAAGGGACACAAGTGCTTTGTTTCCTTGAAAACCAAGACACCGTCCCGCTTCCAAGCAACCGGCAAGTTCCCGAAGTGCTCTTTCTATCAACTCGCAACCGGCCAGATCTGCGTCTCGAATATCCTGGAAGATTAAAGTCTCCTTCTTAGGATACTAAAGACCGATGCTTGATGATGAAGCAACGTATTTAATGATGCGTTTCGCAGCACCGAGATGGGATTCTCTAGGATCCGATTGAAACCTAGCACGAGATGCAAACACTCAACAAGATGTCGTCTAGAGGCAGTAAGATAAAGGAGTGAACCAATGATGCTCTGTACAGCTTTTGATCAACTTTCTTCCATTCTTCATCTTTGTCTATCTTCAAAGAACTTGACATCGGTATGTCGGTCTTTTTGCACTTTTCCAGTCCAAATCTTTTGACAAGATCATTAACATATTTTTCTTGATAAATAAAAGTTCATTCCTTCAATTGTTTTATTTGAAGACCAAGAAAGAATGTTAACTCTCCCATCATACTCATTTCAAATTCATCCCGCATAGACTTAGAAAATTTCTTGCACATATTTTCATTAGAAGATCCAAAAATAATGTCATCCACATATATTTGAACAAGTAAGAAACTTTTGATCTCCTTTTTGATAAATAAAGTCATATCTATTTTACCTTTTACAAAACCATTTTGTATTAAAAACTTACTTAATCTGTCGTACCAAGCTCGAGGTGCTTGCTTTAAACCATACAAAGCATTTTTCAGTCGAAGACCGAAGTCCGGCTTCTTTGGGTCTTCAAACCCCGGTGGTTGTTCCACATAAACTTCCTCATGAATAAATCCATTTAGGAAGGTGCTTTTGACGTCCATTTGGAATAACTTGAAATTCTTATAACAAGCAAACGCAAGTAATAGTCGAATAGCTTCTAACCTTGCTACTGGAGCGTAAGTCTTATCATAGTCTATTCCTTCTTCTTGCGTATATCCCTTGGCCACGAGTCTTGCTTTGTTTCGTACAACTTTTCCTTTCTCATTCATCTTGTTTCGAACACCCATTTAGCTCCAATAACAGTTTTACCTTTTGGTTTGGATGTCAATTCCCGACATCATTAATGCTGAACTGTTCGAGCTCTTCTTGCATAGCTTCAATCCAGCTTTCATCGATAAAGCTTCTTCTATGCTTTTTGGTTCAATTTCAGAAACAAGAGCCACAAAGACTAGACTCTTCTCGCCTTTTGGATCTGGTGCGAATTCCTTCATTAATTTCGCCGATTATAAGATCTTTGGGATGACTGGACTTATGCTTCCAGTTACTTGTTGATTTTTCTGGATGATGATCTCTTTCTTTGTTTGGATCTTCACGAACATCCCGACGCTGGTTTTCCAGTCCGAGATGCTTCTTGAGTTGTAAGCTTTGGAAGATGGAGCGGGTTCGAGACTCTTCTTGATGAGTCGACTTGATTCATCTTGCGTTGAGTCTTGAAATTTGACATTCATTGACTCCTCCACAGATCGGCTCTTCTTGTTATAGACTCAAGGCTTTGCTTGATGTAGAATATCCAAGGAAGATACCTTCATCTGATCTTTCTTCAAACTTACCAACTCGATCTTTTGCATATTTCAATATAAAACATTTGCAACCGAATACATGAAAGTATGAAACAATAGGCTTCTTATCTTTGAACAATTCGTAAGAGGTTTTCTAAAATAGGTCTTAAGAAGACTCTATTGATGATATAACATGCTGTTGAAACAGCTTCAGCCCAAAATCGTGAAGAAATCTTGCTTTCAATTAAAAGAGTTCTAGCCATTTCTGAAGAGATCTGTTCTTTCTTTCCACAACTCCATTTTGCTTTGAGGAATATATGGAGAGGAGAACACATGATTAAAGCCAGATTCATCACAAAATTTTGTAAAATCTTGATTTTCAAATTCACCTCCATGATCTGTTCTTATACTTGAGATAACACATCCTTTTTTATTTTGAACCTTTTTAGCAAACTTTTCAAAATACGAGAAGGTTTCGGACTTACTTGCAAGGAAATATACCCAAGTAAAACGGGAGTAATCGTCCACAATTACTAGGCAATATTTCTTACCTCCAATATTCTATGTTCTGGTTGGTCTGAAGAGATCCATATGCAGCAACTGTAGTATATGATTAGTAGAGACATGATTTATTGGCTTAAATGAATTTCTTACCTGTTTTCCCAGAATACATGGAGTGCATGGATCAGTCTTTTGATAAGGTAATTTGGGTAGTCCTCGAACAAGCTGTTTTGATGAGATTTTGGCTAATTGCTTCATGTTGACATGACCAAGCTTTCTATGCCATAAGCTTGCTTCGTCTTGAATTGAGATAAAACATTGCGATTCATTTGGTTTCACATCCAGAAGATAGATGTTTCCATGTCTTCGACCCATGAAAGATCGAGTAGAGTCTTTACCGATTCCGTAACATATTCCTTCTTGAAAGAAGATCTTGAAACCAAGTATCACAAAGTTGACTAATGCTTTGAGAAGATTGTAATTGAGTCCTTCCACTAAGGAAACATTACTTATTGTGAGATTTCCAATTTTCATAGTTCCAAATCCCACAATACTTCCTTTGTTGTTTCCTCCAAATGAAACTTTTCCACCATTTACTTGAGCAAGCTTTATAAAACAATTTGAGTCTCCTGTCATGTGTCTTGAGCATCCCTTTGTCAAGATACCACTTTACCTTTTTCTTGACGGTGACCTGCATTTAAAAAAAAGAGTCTCAAGCTTTCTTTGGTACCCAAACTTTCTTGGGTCCTTTGGTGTTAGTAACATAAGTATTAGCCCATAATTTCTTAACGGGTTTCCAAACCATAGGACACTCTTTTTCAAAGTGATCCGGACTGTTGCATTTTGAACATCTGAGAGCATTTCTACCTACAGATTTTACAAAAACTTTCTTGAAGTGATTTTTGTAAACCTCTCTCGAGAGTCTTTTCTTAATTCTTTCTTTTACTTTAGGAAAATCAATCAAGGGAATTGTTTCTGCTGTCATACCTAGACCGGACTTATTGAAGTAAGGTCTTTGTGTTGAAAGAATTTTCTCAAGTTTTTCAGACCCTATTGAAAATTTCTTTGAGATATTTGATAAGTCTGTTTTTAAAAGAGCATTTTCTTTTAAAAGATTATCTTCATTTTCTTTAAGAGTGGAAACAAATCAAGTCTAGACTTTTAACTCTTTCTACTAAAACATTTTCCTTTTGCTTTAGAGCCGAGTTTTCCTTTTCGTTCGGAAATTCTTTTGAGATAAGTCTTAAGACTAAAACACGGTTCATCAATGTATTTAGAAACTTTGACAAGAATTTTAAAATTACTTGCCTCAAATTCACCGTCGAATCGAGTCCGATCCAGTCCGAGTCCGATTGTCGCCATCGACATAGATTGGCATATTCATTATCACTTTCTTCACACTCGTGTCATTCCGTGTTTCGGCTTTGAGAGCTTTTCGAAATTTTTCAGCCTTTCCTTTCTTCTTCTTCGAAGAGGACAGTTGGGTCCGATGTGTCCCTTTTCTTACATTCAAAGCAGACTATGTCTTTGTTTGGTTCCTCATCATCAACGGACTTGGTCCGCTGTCTTTGAAAGCTTTGATTCTTTGAGTTGAACCTTCTTCCTTTTCTATTCAGTTTTCTGAATCTTCTTATCATGAGAGCAAGCTCCTCATCGTCCATATCTTCTTCGTAATCTGTATCATCGAATCATCATTTGATTTTAATGCAATGGATTTCTTACCTTTTGGATCTTCATCTTCATTGATCCGTTCCACTTCATAAGATCGAAGAGTTCCAATTAGCTCGTCGACGAGATAGTGGCATAATTCTTTGCGTCTCTCTTATCGAAATCTTTATGTGATTCCAATCCTCGGAGAGTCCACGCAGCAGCTTGTTTACCTTCATGGGATCGAAGTTGGTTGACCTTGATTTTCAAGACCATTCACAATATCTCGAAACGACTAAACATGTCGATATAGATTCTCCGGTTTCATTCTCAAGGCTTCGTATTGACCGAGAAGAATGTTGATTCTTGTTTCCTTCACTCGACCTGTTCCTTCATAGGTGATATGCAATCGTCCCAAACTTCTTTTGCTGTACCACAAGAAGATATTCTATTATATTCAGTTGGTGATAAAGCACAATATAAGGAGTAAATTGCTTTTGCATCGAGTGCTTGTCTCTTGATTATTTCTTCCGAGACATTCCGCCGGTCTCATCAGTTTCTTTTCCTCTTTCGAGACTCGATGCAAAGTGGTAGGAGTAATTCCTTTTTCTACAACGTCCCATTCCAGAGGATCCTTTGATCGAAGGAAAGTTTTCATCTTGTTCTTCCAGATGTTGTAATCCTTTCCATCAAAGTAGGGTGGTCCGGGTATTGCTTTGCCCTTCCATTAGCCCCGGTGCTAGCATACTAGCCATGGATCTTTTACTACGAAGTAAAACACTTCAAATAAAGTAAGTACAATGTGCTCGATACCAATTGAGATAGCTAGTATAAACACCTAGAGGGGGTGAATAGGTGCACAAACAATTTATCGAAATACGGAAGCGATTCTTAGCATATGATAGAAAGGAAATTCTCTCTTGATTAACAAAATGAAATACGATCGAGGTAGAGAGAGTGAGGAAGAGAAAATTGAACACAGGATTTATAGTGGTTCGGCTTATTCCAAGCCTACGTCCACTCTTCCGCACTGACAGCCCACCGGCTGGATTTTACTATGATCAAAAGAGAAGTTACAGCACAGCTTTGCCTTGATTCCACAAAGTGTAGATGTTCTACCACACCTCCTCAAGGTTTCTCACAAATATAGACTCTCTTTTGTATACAAGTATTCGCTCAAAGGATTTGTCTAAACAAAAAGGAGCTTCGACTTTGGAATTCTTCTATCGCGCACTCCTTGAACAACTAAGACAGTCTTCCTTATATACTCATTTATGCCATCATACCCGTTGGCACTTACCAAAGGAATTCCTCCAATCTACCTGTTGGACGGAATCAATTAGGAAGATTGTTCAAGCTATTAAAGGAACGTGTTGATAGTCCATCAATCATGTTCGCCCATACAATCGGGATCTCGGTTTCCATAAGCGTAACCTTCCAATAATATTTAGGCAATCACCGGATCTTCATTTATCGAATCAATCTTCGATCAATCAAAGGACTCCGTTTATGTCTTCTCCAGCCACGAGATCTTCTCCAGTTGATAAGGTTAAATCCTTAACGAAACATCCAGTTCTGGATAACCTTTCTTCAACGGATTAGAGACTATCAATGAGGATAGACTTTGAGTCTTGAGTCTAGCTGTCCGGAGGTCTTCAGACTTTAAATAGCAAAGTCTGCAAGCCTTCAGACTAGACTGATAGAAACGTTTTGTCAACTTCAAAACATTTCAAGAAGATTTCTCAAACACCATCTCTACATGATGTACATGATTTTCAGAAAAGCAAGGAATCATAAGTTCAAAGTTTTCACCTAGTAGTGCAAAGGCATGAGAAGATTCAACAGGAAGAATCAATGCACGCAGATCTAATTTTAAGCCTGAGTAACCCGTGACCTGTGAGGCTTTGGAGCTGAAAATCAAATATTAGCATTCAGCATACATATATATGAACTAATCATAGATTCCACAATGTCATAAATAGATAATGAATGGAAAAGGAGGGGAAAAAAGGAGGAGAGAAATGATACTTCATGCAACAAGGTTCAACAAAACAAAGAAAAACATGAACCAACTAGATTTTATCATTGCAAAGAAAATTTATTTAACCATTTTTTCTATATATAATCACTTTCCAAAGCATACTAATTATCGCAGAGAGATGAAAAGGTTATGGTCCAATCAGTCTTTTGAAATATATGCAATTGAAGAGCACAAATTGGACAGTTGCTCGACCAAAGAACTATTTATGCTTAGTAATTCACAACAGGAATAACGAGTCTAACCGATGGATTATCAACTATTAAGATACTGCACTTCGTCTTTTTCCTTAACCAAGGACATGACATCCCATTTTTCAAATGGCAATCTGGCTAGGTGTACCGAGTCTAGAGGAAGCTACATATGATAGCAGGGCATCTGAAAATTAGCCAAAAAAGAAAAAAAATGGGTATTTGAAACTCTTGCCTTTTGTTTACTAGGCCAATTCTACACCAATTCATAGCAATCATTATAATAAGGCTGAACACCGCTCCCTTAGACAATCATACTCAATGAATGTCAATCTGGATAAGTGTATGCGCCATGTCAAGATGAGCACTCTTAAGCACCTTATCCTTGATGGAGAAAACTTCTGAATGGGTTCTTATTTATCCAATGGCCACTAGTTCTATGCTTGCAATTTTACTAGCCCTTAGTCATTCCAAAACATTCCATTGGGCCAGCTTTATTTACCAGGGAGTGCAGATAATTCTCCAGACCAAGGATACAACAACGTATCTTCACTGCAGCAAACAATTTACATATGGACTAGTGTGTGTATGTGTGTGTGTGTGTGAGAGAGAGAGAGAGAGAGAGAGTTGTTCAGTAAGATCTCCAATCACCGAAAGCTCCAGCTACAGTTCTTTTTATTGCTGGTTGAGAGAATGGATTGAGAAGAAGAAATATAAAGAGGCTTCCTGAATTCTTCTTAACCATTACGGAGGATCAGTGCTAGGAAGACCACCATATTAGGCACCAAAAGATCATTTTTTCGGGAAGGTCTTCAAGTGGCCAGCAAGCACAATGCTCAACTTCATTGATTGATAAAGAAAACTTTGGTTCAAAAGTAGGATATCGCTCATAGAAGCCTCTTAAAATGTATTTTTTGACTATGGGTCCGCTGAAAATGACCTACCATTTCCCTTAGGTTATCTAGTGTAAATAGGTGCAAACTGCAGTATAATAACATTCTTTCAAACAGACATTTCAACTGGTTAAAATGCTTGCTTGCCATTTATACCATTAGTGTTCCCTCGTTCATAAAAATCTCGCAGAAGAGAAATGGCTTCTGATGCCATTATTCCTCCATAACATTTGAAACCCTTTGATCCAGAATTCCCAATGCTGCAAGAGAAACAAGAAAAAAAAGTTGGAAACATTTATAAATCAGGCAGATGCATCACACATTGCTTTTGACTGGTAATCAGATTATTATTCGCAACATAACTATAAATTTCAAGATCTAAAGTATGACCCCCCCCGGTAACTTCTTGTTTAGATGCATCCTTGGTACATCTCTTGCTTCTTCCCCCATACTTGAGCTTATTCTTTCAAAATTAAAACTATGAAAGAAAAACAATGTCCTTAATCTAGATTACACAACTTCATGTACTGCTCAAATCACAATGAAACAGATCCTGTTTTCACTACGTTTTAACTTTCATGTCAACAAGGTCAGAGTAAAAAATTGATGAGCTCTGATCAAGCTCAGGAAACATGAAACCTTAGCTCATTACAGCGCAGACAAATAAAAAAATCAAGCTGGAAACACAAGCCATACCCCACCATTTAGTGGGCACATGCCTTCATGTATGCAAGAAGAGACAATTGCAACTATCAGACAAAAAATGAGATTTCTTTATCAAGTATGTTGCCTATGGCATATCAGAAAGCATAAATTTCCTCATAGTTAGAATATCATACTTCTTTGAAGATATTATATTTCTCGATTTAAACATGATAACATTCAAGGCATCAAAGAATCTCACTGTAGTGAAAAAAGTCAGGAAGAAGAAATGAAGAAATGAGGGGAGAGGGAAGAGGAAAAAGAAATTAATGTTAGCTTAACTTGTAGCACTTCTCAAAACTGTAAACTTTTTAGGCAAATAAAGAATACCAAAATGTTTAACAAGTCACAAAGAATTTAAGAAAAAGGAAACAAAGCGGTAAAAGAAAGAATAATTATAAACTTGACTTCTTGATGCTTCTAGAAACACCACTTTCTTCCATTTAGACAAAGGAAAGCATTGAAAGTATGGAAAATTAGTTCCATAAACCCATTCTTTTTAATGGTTATATGTTACAATATTCGACACGTGACAACATACACAATCGCTATGAACCCACATCCATCAGTTATCAACATAAGGAATCGAAACCTCAAGTAAGCTTTATTTGTCAATTGTCACATGTCATAATTTCAAAGTAAAGCTATGTCAATACAACACAAGCAGCAAAAGCAAGTTCAGAAACTGACCTAAAACATGCCTCAGAGCTACTTGAATGCAAAGACAGTATTGAGCCACAGCCTCCAAATTTATCATTTGCACAACCATAATATACTTCCTTTATACCAAGAAATGGCAAGAGTCATCCAATCATTTATAAATAATTTTTTTTACCATATTTCAGTTTTATTTCGGTATGATCAACAGATATACCAATGTTCGATAATGCTGCTGCACACATTATGCATGGTTCACATGTCACATAAAGGAAGCATGCTGAAAACTTCTCTGCAACTTCTGCAGCCGTAAATCCAGTCCTCTGCCACTGTACAAGAAGAATATCAAGAGCTTCCATCTCTGCATGTCTTGTTGCCTATGAAAGCACAAGGAGAAAAACAAAGCAAGCATATCAAAACTTAGGAGCTTTGTCAAAGAGACAGTTGCTCATAGTGTAGTTTCAACATAAATTTTGGAAATGCAATTCTTGAGAAATGTGTTTTCTCCATTAAGTTAACTGATTAAGAGTACATGTATGATTGATCATATACTACATTAAGTCAATAAGTTTTGCTCGCTTGAAGTTGCTGAGAATATCACATGGAAAAAGAGGCTTCTCATTGAATCAACCACCTCCACCTTTTCTAACAGTATTTTTAACTATACCCCTGTAGCAAGGTGCCTTTGTTTTTTTATTAAGCTCCACAAGATATTAACAGGGCCATAAACTTTTGGCATCAACTATCCATTACTATCCATAAATTCATCTATAGTAATGTCACCTCATGACTATAAATGAATACAGAAATATTCTATTAGATAAGAGATGATCTCAACCAGAACCAGGCTTAAACTAGTTGTGTAAATGGCCATTGTATGAAGAACTCTGCCCAAGGCGCAGATTCTGACGTGTTAAAAGGCAATAAAATGGTAGCAATGCATTTTTACACCATATAACTATAACAAAAGTCTAGCTACATACGGCCTAACAATGTTAAAAACTTCACACAAGCATATAAAGACCGCAATATGGTTACAGACATAGCACAACGGCAAATGAAAAACATAAAACATTGTGCATAATAAAGCAAGATTATTGTTATTGTTAAATGTAGCCATATTTTATGAAGGGTAATGGGAAAAAAAGCCCTTACAGCCTAACAATGCATGGAATATTCAACTCATTTAGAGATTTGCTCAAATATATTAATTTACTATCTAATAAATACATATTAAGGGAGAAACATAACATGATCGACAATAAACTACAAGTGGATAAATTGAGGTCAATTTGGAATAATAACAAAGTGCTGTTGGCCAAAATCCATATAAAAGGGTGGAGAAGTAATGATAAACATACATTCCGTGTCTCGTTAGTCCGGTTACTTCCTGCCGCAATAACGTTCCCATCTTCAACAATCACACAGCTATTCAATCAAAGAGTCCAATCTGAAATCATTCACTAATTAAGACTCAAATACTAATCATCTTAGTTAGAAAATAAAGTAACATATATGCAATGCACCTGGTTACTGAAAACCATTATCTTACCCAACTGGAACTTCAAGGCTGTCCAACGCATGCTTTGCCTTATATAAGAAAAGATATAGATCTTGTTACTTGTTAGGAGAAAAAAATATGAGAATGAGAGTCAAAATTCTCTCATGCATGTGTCACGGGCCGAAAGAGAGTCAACCCAAGAGGTTCCTGGAGGATGATCGCGACTTGTCACGCCCCGAACCTCGAGCACGTGCACATCCCACTGCGGTCGATAGAAATGCGACTTCCCAAGACACGTCGCCGACCCATTCTTTTTAATTGCACATGCGGAAGCGGATAAATAATCCCCAGACAAAACTCAATTGGGATAGAAAAGCAGGATCACATTTTTAAAACCAACCACATACTTTTTATACATATCAAACTAGTTCATTTACAGGACTAGGCTATTTACAAAAGATCTATAGAAGATCGGTCCTCAAAAACTAGGCTGTCCTAAGATCGGCTAGACGGGTCCATTCGCCAGCTCTTGGTCGGGATCGGCGAAGTCACAAATCCTCTCGGTGACCCTCACGGTCTACCAAAAAGCTCCGGAGGATCCGCCATCTAGGGACCTGAAATATTATCCCACAACCGGGATGAGACGATGTCTCAGCGAGTCCTACCCTCTAAAACTCAATTAGGAAGAAAATAAGCCCCAGGGTGCTCTAGCCACACAAAGAGAATTGAGGACTTACCTCGCCTCAGTCCATTCTTGCACGTCAGTACATTTCATAATTCAACCAAATCCGATCATTCACAATGATTCAATTCAATCATATTATCTATCTTTCCATACCGTCTCTCAAACCAGTCGTTAATGAGACATAAGCTTTCTAAAGCTGTAACTGATAGATAATATAATAGCTCGCCAGAAGCTGCCACAACATTCAATATAGTATACTATAGCTCACCAGAAGCTGCCGCAATATTCAATATGGTATACTATAGCTCACCAGAAGCTGCCGCAATATTCAATATAGTATACTATAGCTCACCAGAAGCTGCCGCAATATTCAATATATATCCATATCATAACTACTCGCCAAAGTTATCAATTCAACAATAACCCAATCCATACCTCAATTAAATCAATCAATCAATCCAATCGATTCAAACTAGTCATACAAATCAA
This sequence comes from Eucalyptus grandis, assembly GCF_016545825.1. NCBI lineage: Eukaryota > Viridiplantae > Streptophyta > Magnoliopsida > Myrtales > Myrtaceae > Eucalyptus > Eucalyptus grandis. Next base: position 34,250,769 of record NC_052616.1, read on the forward strand.
TTACGGTGCTAAAAGCTAACACCGGGTATTTTCAAGTTAAATACCACAACTTCATCAATTTCACACAATTCCACACTTTTGGAATTATTAACCATAATCATCAATCACTCAATTTCTCAATTTAAACATACAATTAACACAAACCAACCGCACCGCGCGATCGCGAAATTCTAACGACCGCCATCCCAAAGAAAATTTTCGAAATTATTAAATAATTAAATTTAATTCCGAAAATTAAATAATTAAATATTATATTATATTAATATAAAATAATAAAATAATATTTAAAAATTCGAAATAATTAATTAATTAAAATAATTAATTAGGGCTTAAATTAGATTACACTAATTTAAACATACAATTAGCCCTAATTAAACATCCATTAAACTAATCATACAACTAATCTAATTTATATTAAAATAATCTAATCTAACCACCTAAACCTAATTAGACTAATCTAAACACCCCTTAAGCATGATTAACTTGCTAAGCAAGGTTTAGAGGATAAACTCACTTTGGTTTTGCGTGCCGGTGAGTTCACAATGACCACGACGCCAAGGCGGTCGATAAACCCCAAAGCGGCGACACCAACGGAGGCCGGGAAGGGCTTGAAAACGGGCCACGAAGTCTGGAACTTTTGCTGTCTTACGCTTCGATCCGGACTGAATCTGCAGAGAAGAGACAAAGAACTTTAACAAATAAAACGGGCTGATCGGAGCTCCGGCGAGCGGGTGGGCTGGCAACCGGCGGCTCCGGGGGTCAAGGAAATCTTATTGGAGGTTGGTATGGGTGGAGGTAGGGTAGAAATGGGGTGAAATTGGCTGAAAACCGCAAAACGGGTGAAACGGGCGGAACCGGGCGAGTCCGGACGGTCCGGCAGCGGCGGCCGGGCGGCCGTACGGGACATCCGGAGAATCGTTCCGGCGAGCGGTGAGGTGCTCAGGAACGGGCTGGATGTCTTCTTCGGCGATGGGTGGCTTGTTAACTGATTCAACCGGGAAGTTAACTTTTTACTCAGATCTTTGGCGAAAGGTCGGCTGGAGCGTAAGCGGAACGAGGGGAAAACAAGGGAAAAAGAGGTCCGGCGGGCAAGAGGAAGCTTCGGGCGCTCCCTGCGGTGCTGTGGCTGTCGAACGGCGAGCTAGACGGCCGAGGACGCGGGACGAAGCGCGGCGGCGGCTGGACTCGCGGTTGCAGGGGAGATGCGACGAGCAAGCTAGCCGCTCCGATGGGCTCGCGGGCTTCGGACGGCTGCTGGTCGCTCTCCACCGGTTTCTCAAGCTTTTTCCCTTCCTCAACCATGGAGAAAGCGCCGCACGAGGGATTCAAGGAAGGAGAAGCTTCGGCTGAAGCAAGGGGCCCCAAGAGCTCTTCTAGCTTCAACACTTGTCAATCTCTCTCTCCTTGCCCCCACCATGGCCGGCCCACCCTTCAGCCTCTTTCTCTCTCCTCTAGCTCCCCTACAAGCTAGTTAATAGGTCCAAAATGAGGTGTGCCAAGGGGATTTCGAATTTTGAACATTTGTTCACTTAATTCACTCAATTGCCAATTAATTCCATCCAATTGAAGCTCAATTAAATCAACCCATGTGTCCTCGGCCTTCTCATGACATTTCTCCATCAAATGATCCAACTTGCATCCCGAAGATTCGATTAAAAACGGCTCTCTGACAATCCCGAACAAAAACGGCCTTACTTTGCTTTTCCGCCAAAAATCTCGGTTTGTAGAAAAAATCTTCTGGAGATGAGTCGACGTTCCTAAAATGAATTGTGACATGCTAGAACCTTCAATTTCTGAATCCGGATTTAAAATCACAGTTAATTTCAATCTGGCGCGATTTGAGCGCGTCCTAATCTACCGGGTGGCTTTTAGGAAATTTTCAGTGCAATTGACCCATGGTTGATTATTTTCAAGCCACGACATAATCTTCGACACATTGGCGACTTTCGATTGTCGTGAAAATCTCGAGGTTTCAAATACGAACACAGGGTACCCAAAACGACAGAATAATCAGTTCAGTGCCGGTCGACGAGGATATTGAAATCAGGTGGAATCACCCACACTCTAATTACATATCTCAGTCGAATCGACCTATTACTAATCTCTGTTCGATTCTGACAGTGTCGTAATGATCCTTGCAGATTTATACGGTCGAGCGGTCGGTTCATGGTCGATTCTTAAGCCTATTGCATTTAAATTCCTTAACGGCTTCACCTGATAGACTAGTTATCTCGTGAGTGATCAGCTCGGAGAATTGAACTATAAGCGTGTCGATGAAAAGTCCGTCTCATTTAATTGAAAACAGAATCAGAAATTTGGGATGTCACACGACTCACCCGTGGACCTTCTGCTTTCACTCGGATTCCCACCAAGCCTTCTCCCTGAAGTTTCCAAGGGCAAGCGAAACTGTCATTAAGTCATATTCTAGAAGTCTGTTCCATTATTTATGTCGGTAGACGGTAGTTGACATTATGTCAATAGTTGAGGTGGTGCGATCTCGCCCTTCGGATGAAAAGCAAATCAACGGATGTAATCCGAGGCCCTCAACTATAAAAAGGGTGTCCTCCATCATTTGTAATCATCCAATCCATTTCAGAAATATCAAAGTTTCTAGAGGACGATCACGACTCGCCCGTGGACCTCCTGCTCTCACTCGGATTCCCACCAAGCCTTCTCCCCGAAGTTTCCAAGGGCAGACGAAAGACGAAACTATCATCGAGTCATATTCTAGAAGTTTGTTCCATTATTTATATCAGTAGAAGGTAGTTAACATTATGTCGGTAGTTGAGGCGGTGCAATCTCACCCACTGGATGAAAAGTAGATCAATGGATGTAATTCGAGGCCCTCAACTATAAAAGGGGTGTCCTCCCTCATTTGTAATCATCCAATCCATTTCAGAAATATCAAAGTTTCTTTCCTTCTAGAACTCCTCTCTCTTAACTCTCTCTCTCTCTACGATTCGGGTATACGAGCAAGTGAGCGTTCGATCGAGCAAGACTTGGCTTGGGTGATCCAAAGTTGCCCGAGTCGCTATGCGGTCACGATCCCAATCGATCAGCCCGTGACAAGTGGTATCAGAGCAAAAGAGAGATTCGTTCGGGAGACCAAGGAGCGCCAACTGTTTGAAGGAATGTCGAGCCAAGAAGCTGTCATGGATGGAGAGGCCACGCAAATCAAGGAGACCCGTGGCTGAGCAAAGAAATGAGACGCCTCGATGGATGTCGTAGCTGCGTTCAATGAGAAGATAGGGAAGGTCCGGAGTGCCGTGCTGAAGCTCATGGAAGGTCTTGACGATGTGCGAGACCAGATCATGGAGGTTGAGAGTTTGCTTCGTGAAGACTTCACGACCGGCCTCAACGAAGTTACTGCCCCGTTGCACTACAAAGATGAAGCCCTTGAAGCATCAATCGATGTGTTGAAGGAGCGCGTCCAAGTGATCGAGGAAGAAAGCCCGCGTGGGGACGAGGTCAAAGCCATGAAGGCGGAGATCCAAGAGCTCAAGACCGAGCTTGCCCTGTGCAAGTTGAGCATCACCAACGGTGCGGTGCCTACCCAAGCGATGCCCAAAATTGAGGTGCCGAAGCCTAAATAGTTTAAAGTCAAATGATCCGCCAAGGAGGTGGACAACTTCGTCTGGAGCATGGAGCAATACTTTGTGCCATCAACATACAAGACGAGTCGATCAAGGTACAAACCACTTCCATGTTCCTTATTGATACGGCAATGCTTTGGTGGCACAATAGGTGTGATGAGGTTAGACGCGGCACCGATCCCGTGAGCACATGGGACGACTTCGTGAGAGAGTTTCGGAACTACTTTTTCCCCAAGTTTGCTCAGTAAGAAGCCCGTAACAAGCTCCATCGCCTCAAGCAAAGAGGTGCGATCTGAGAGTACGTGAGGGAGTTCACGGAGCTCAAACTTCAAATTCGCAACCTAAGCAAAGAGGAGGCTTTCGGAACGTTCATGGATGGGTTGAAGCCATGGGCACTTCTCGAGCTCAAGAGACAGGACGTGAGTAGTCTTGCGTGAGCGCTAAGCGTGGCTGAGTTGCTTGTCGACCTCACCAAAGCCGAACCAAGGAGTCAGCCAAGAGAGTGGTGGTTGGATCGATCCGAGGACGAAGCAAGAAGCACTCCTCGAGGCACGCATGATCAAGGCGGCCGAGCCAAAGCATGGGGAGAAGGAACTTCCAAGCCGTCCTTCCAAAGGGGTCGATCACCAACAGACTACACGAGTAAGTTCGATCAACCCCCGCCTTCTCCTTGCTTCATTTGTCAAGGTCCGCATTGGACCCAAAAGTGCCCGAAGAAGGGTCGAATCAACACCCTCCTTGCCATCGAGGAAGAAAAGGAGGAGCCCAAAGAAGACAAGCGGCAAATCCGGATTGGAACTGTGAGGATGATCAACTCGGTCCAAGCCCAATCGCCGTCCAAAGAGGAAGGAATTACATTGAACACGAACATGTTCTTCGTGGAGGTCGAAGTGTGCGGCCGAATGCTTTACGCTTTGGTCGACACCGACACATCGAACATGTTCATGTCAACCGAGGTAGCCAAAGCCTTGGGACTTCACGTGGAACCATCCGGGAAGTCGTACAAGCCCATTAATTCGAGCGACTCCATCGCGTAGGAGCAACTCCCGATGTGGATGTCAAGATTGGTGGATGGAAAGATAAGATGGCATTCGAGGTAATCCCTCTTGACAACTATAATCTCATCCTTGGTATACAATTTTTCCATAGTGTGGGACCCATGATCGACATGAGGACCAAGTACATGATGATTCTCGATCAAAAGTGCCCGTCGATGATTCCCATGATTAAAGGGGTGGTCGACACCAAGACCATCACGTCGATCCGACGCCTCGACAAGAGCTTGAAGGCTGTGATGCGCATCAACAAGCTGTCCGAGGTGAAGCCGAAAGTAGAGTTGGATCATACTCCAACACACGTCATGTCAATCCAAGTGCTTTTCCCTGAGGTTGAGAGCGCACTGCATGCTCCGTCCAAGCCGAAGATGGAGCTGCGTGCTAAGTCCGAGTTCATCATAGAAGGTTGCGGTCCATCATACGAGAGCGTCTGCACCAAACGAAACAAGAACAAGAAAGCTAGTGCCAAAGCTCGTAAGGCTACCTGTCGAGCTGTGAACGACGAGGACGTCACTCGATTGAGTGGGGGAGAATGTCACGGGCCGAAAGAGAGTCAACCCAAGAGGTTCCTGGAGGACGATCGCGACTCACCCGTGGACCTCCTGCTCTCACTCAGATTCCCACCAAGCCTTCTCCCTGAAGTTCCAAGGGCGGGCGAAACCGTCATTGAGTCATATTTTAGAAATCTGTTTCGTTATTTATGTCGGTAGACGGTAGTTGACATTATGTCGGTAGTTGAGGCGATGCGATCTCACCTGCCGGATGAAAAATAGATCAACGGATGTAATCCGAGGCCCTCAACTATAAAAGGGATGTCCTTCCTCATTTGTAATCATCCAATCCATTTCAGAAATATCAAAGTTCCTTTCCTTCCAAAACTCCTCTCTCTTGACTCTCTCTCTCTACGATCCGGGTATACGAGCGAGTGAGCGTTCAATCGAGCAAGGCTTGGCTTGGGTGATCCAAAGTTGCCCGAGTCGCCGCGCGGTCACGACCCCAATCGATCGGCCCATGACACATGCATATATAAAGGCAAATTCAAGAGGAAATCGGCATCACGTTGTCGGCAGTAAAAATGTTTCAGTATCATTATGCAGCTACCAATGGAACAAATGCATGTCTCACTACATACTCATCCTGTAATACAAATGTAAATCCCACCTAACAGTTAAACTGATATGGCTCTAACAATAGCACAGCAAAAACGAGAACTAATTTAAGAAACTACACGTTGCTCAGTCCAGAGTGTCTTATCATGGGTACCTCAGAGGCTTTTCTTTCGTTAATGAGCTTTCACTCAAACATTCAAGAAGCTTCCTGGCGTTTTTAGCTTCTGGGTCATTTTCCTTTACAAATGCTATGGCATATAAGGATAAAGAGAGATCCCTATTGTGAAGCCCTTGCAAATCAGAATTGACAATCAGCATCTTGGGATTTTGTCTCTATTCCACTGAATAACTTATGTAAACTCTGTGTTTCTAGTGATTTTTTTCTTTTTCCATATCCACACCACAGTGCCAAAGAAAATAACCACCCAACCAATTATCCATGGGTACAACCGATGTTCACATTATTCTCCAGCTCCAAGGAAATTTGGTTTTAAATTCTCCCTAGGTGCTAAAGTCAAAAGGTGGTAAAAGGATTCCACCGTCAAGCAAACACCTTTCCTGGTGGCTTGCCATCTCATTGCATTTTCTTCATTCCTCTCTGGTTTTGCCTCTTCAAAAGCCTTATGAAACTTAACATAGAGTCCTATCCCAGTGATCGAAGCTTCTGACAATTTTAATTGTCCTGGCAAACCTATCACTTGCTGCACATCTTTATAAATAGGCACATACTACAAATCCACATTTCCTAGACAACTCAAAGCACCCAAATCCATCCCTCCCTCCCTCTCAACCTACAGCACCCGGATTGACTCAGTTTTTTGCCTGAAAAGGGGACTAAGCCACCCCATGTACACCCAACTTCCCTTTGTTGCACTTTGCCTTGCTTGTTTTTCCTTTAAACCTAGACTACACCTACTTATTTCAATAAATTACCACCTATATACCTTCTAGGGATTGTTGCTAATTTTGCTGCATGTAATGTCGATTACCAATGGACGCACTACCAAGCATCCATAGAAAACACTTTCAAAGAAACATTTATTCAACATCTCTTGTCCAAATTCAACTATACATTCTTCAAGTTCCCACACAATTATAGCACCAAAGGAATCAAACTCAAACTTCAGCTCAAGTATTTCATCAACATAATACAATCGGCTGTGCCAGGCGTTACCTGATCTATAGCAAGCTGCATAAAACCCAGAACCTCAGGAGAGAATCGTTCACCCAAAGCTATGTTATCAGTTTCTATGGCTGCGGTCGGTGGTGGTAGTCTGTTGCCTCCACTCGGCAGTCTCCGTCACCTTTAGTTCGCTAGGTTGTTTTACGAAGAACTTCCTCTATTTGTCAGCTCCATTGGCAAGTGGCAATCTTCCACTCGTCAAGGCTCGCTGGTGTCGGATGAAAGATGAGCAATCAAGATATTGAAAATGGCGTCAATGGAGTTCCAAGTTTGCCTATGGTGAAGATAAGGAAGGAGCTTAGGAGTTATCAAAGAAAGAAGGTGGAGAGAGAATTAAAACAAAGAAAAAGAACGATAGAAGAAAGGATTACAAAAATTTATTTTAGGATATATATAGTCAACCTGGTTTAAGGGGAATTAATGAAAAGAAAAAAAAAAGGTTAAAGGGGATGCACGCGTGCATAATTAGGTGGTTATGCATAGATGCAAATGAGTATCTATTATGTGGTCCTTAAAGACCAATTATATTTCTACTATGATCAAAGGTAGTTTGGAAAGATGAAACTCAATTTTGACTTAGGCTCTATTTGTTTGAAGGAAAATATATTGCCAGAAAATTTCTATTTCCATTTTTTAGTGTTTGGTGTGGGAAAATAAGCTGGTCAAAGAAAAATGACTTCAGTCAACCAGAAAATACCAAGTTTAAAAATAAGGAAAATGACTTCCTAATTTTGAAGGTGGAAGTCATTTTCCAAAAAAGTATGGAGCACTATCCATACCCAAGTGTTTTGATAGATGACCAGGTAAAAAAAGGATTTTTTTTGGAGCATGCACATTCACTAGGAGACCACAGAATTCTTCAGACAAAACTAGCATAAACTGCCCATATGGGAAAATCGTGTTTCAATGGAGTCTAATTGATGTACCAACCAAGCAGTACCTCACCACACACTAGTACAAAATTCCATCATGGACTCGAGGTCCACAACGACAAGCCCTCTCCCCAATTGAGTTCGGACCAGAAATAAAGCGGGACAAGTGCGGGACAAGTGCAGTACAGAATCTGTACTTACGTGCTCGTTTAAGGTGCTCTCTTCATCATCTCTAATATACTGTTGTCATCTCTAGTATACATTTGCAAAAGAAGCTTATCCGGTAAGATGTTCAACACAATTTTCCCTGGGCAATTTTAATGAACACCTGGCAAGCTAATCATGGCAATGATAAACATACATTTCATGTCTCACTACACCAGTTTCTTCCTGCCAAAACGATGTTCGCATCCTCAACAATCACACAGCTGTTCAATCAAACCATAACATAAATAAATTTGAGATCATTCACTAATGAAGACTGAAATACTAATCATTTTAATAGAAAATAAACAATATATCTGAAATGCACCTAGTTACCGAAACCAGTTTCTTACATGACCGGAACTTCAATGCCGTGCTTTATACGAAAGAGGCAAATAGGTCTCGTTATTTGTTAGGAGAACAAATTATGAGGACAATAGGTAACTCGGGAAGAAATCAGCATCAAGTTGCCAACAGTAGAAATATTTCAGTATCAATATGCAGCTACTAATGGAATTAATCCATATCTTGCAGCTATAAGATCAAGATCTTGCAGGTCTGGTATAACATACTGGTCACAAACTTCCAAGTAATAATTATTAATACATACTGATCCTGTAATTCAGATGCAAATCCCACCTAACTATATGGCTCTAACAACACCAAAGCAAAAACAGCAACTAATATGAGAAACTACATGTTACTCATTCTAGTGTGTCTTATTATTGGTACCTCAGAAGTTAACCTTTCATTAATCAGGTTTCACTCAAAAATTTAAGAAGCATCTAGGAGTTTTAGCTTTCAGTCATTTTCCTTCATAAAAACCACAGCACATAAGGGTAAAAAAGAATCCTAAACTATTGCAAAAGCCTCAGAATTCAGAATCGACAATCAGCTTTTTGTGCTTTTGTCTCTGTTTCGCTAAATAGATTATGTCAACTCCGTGTTTCTTGTCATTATTTCTTTTTCAAATCCACAATTCACAGGGCGAAAGAAAATAAACACCTAATCAGTTATCCATGGACACAACCGATGTTCATATCACTCTCACACTCCAAGTAAATTTGGTTTTCAATTCTCCCTAGTTGCCAATGTCAAGATGTAGTTAAAAGACTCCACTATCGAGCAACCTTTCCTAGTCCTTGCCATCTCACTGCATCTTCTTCATTCCTCCATGGTCTTGCCTCTTCAAGCGCCTCATAAAACATAGAGACAGAACCCTCTATCCCAGTAATCGAATTTTTTCAGAATTCAATTCTCCTAACAAACCGACCACCCGCTGCACATCTGTATGATCAGTACATACTACACATCCACATTTCCTAAACACCTCGGAAGCACCCTCCCTCCCTCCCTCCCTCCCTCCCAACCTACAACACCCGGATTTGCTCAATTTTTCACCTGAGAAGGGAACTGAACCAACCCATGTACACCCTCCTTCCCATTATTTTAGTCTTCCTGGCTTGTCTTTCCTTCAAACCTAGGCTTCACCTACTTCTTTCAGTAAATTGCCACCTATGAAAACAAAGAAAGAAAAGCTATGCCTCTCCAGAGATTGTCGCTGATTTTGCAGCGTGCAAGTCAACAACCTATGAATTCACTATCCAGCATCCACAGACAAAACTTATGAAGAAAACACTGATTCAGCGTCTCTCGAACAAATTCAACAACATGCCCTTTAAGTTCCCACACAATTGCAGCACCAACCGAATCAAATTCAAAATCCATCTCAAGTATTACGTTAACTTAAACCAAAAAAAAGAAAAGGGGAACGTTGCCAGGCGTTACCTGATATATAGCAAGCTGCACGAAGCCCAAAACGAACCTCAGGAGAGAATCGTCATCAGTTTCCATGGCTTCGGGAAGACGAACTCCTGCCGTCCGTTCGTAGCCTCCGTTGGCAGGTGATGATCTTCCATTTCGTCGGAGATCGCTGGTGTGGGGGATGGAAGATGAGGCGTCGGTGGAGTTGGAAGTTTGGGCTATGGCGGAGGAGAAGAGCAAAGGAAGAAGCTTTAAAACAACGGGAAAAATCAAAGAAAAAGAAATAAAAAAGGTTTAAGAGGGGACGATGGGAGTGCATAATCAGACAGAAGGTTAAATTGTCGAGAAAGATGTCTCTTTTATTTCACAAAAAATTCAACATTTATAATTCTCAAAAAGTCAGTTTAAAAAAAAAAGGCATAACGGAAATAACTATGCCTTCAAATTTGTTATAAAATACATGTTCGAATTTACTTACAATAATAATAAAGCAAAGGGGGATCGCTCTAGGGTTCTATACCCAAGTATAAAATGGGGACTTGGATTGAGTGATGAATCCATGGGATAACTAAGTGCAAAGAAAGAGAAAGTGAAAATGAGAACAAAGATAGATAGAGAACTCACGAAGAGCGTTGTTGGGTGCGTGCATCTCTCTCGTATTTGATGCCTTCGTCCTTTGTATACTCTAATGGAAGTTTGTATCTTTCTCTTTCAAGTTGTCCCTCTACTCCACCAGCATCAAAATGCACATCCCAAGCCCCCTTATCTAGTTCTCTCCAAGGCTGATCATTTCCATCGTTGTAGTTGGCAAAGTCAACGCCAGTTGAAGTGGACACATGAAATACCTCAATGGATATATATGGGTAAAAGTGAGTACTAAACATCGAGTTATTGAGAAAAGAAAATGATAAGGGAATAAAAAAAAAGCATTATAATGGAGATCAGCTGAGTTCACTCACCTAAGAATTGCTTCCTTTGTAAGTTCCCATCATCCTAACAACAAAAGCAGCGAGCAAACACCGCCATACTCATCTCTACCAATCGAACTAGAAGTCCACATGATCTTGGTTCGCATGCCTCGAGGGAGAAAAGCTCATGATTTCTCTTTGGTACTATTTGATTTTGTTCCTCACCACTCACTTGACAATCTTGCAGGTCCTCATGTAGATTTGCTTCGCTCGAATTATCTTCATGCATGAGTGAACTCCCAGCTATTGAATTTGTTAATTCATGACCAACTTCATAGAGTAAAGCTAAATCTATCAACTGATTATCTTGAAGCTCAACTTTTAAATCATTCCCTAATTGCTCGCATATTATTCGAAATCCCCACTTTTTCACTTTCATCGAATGTGTAAGGCTAAACTCTACATAATTGCCATCAATTTGAGCAAAATCGACTCCTTCCCACATAGCGGTTCGTGCCATATAGGGAAGCCATATATGTTCTGAATGCAGCGGATAGGGGAACGGTAACTCTATTATTCTCTCCCTTTTACCATCAACATGTGCTAAAATCTTACCATTGGATTCAACATTATCGAGAATGACACAAATTGTCAATCCAAGAATCTTCTCATACAAGTCCTTTGAAACCATGAAAGATATGGAATCCTCTTCAATAGGGAAGACCCACTGCGGCATCTCTCTTTCACAAAGAACTGTGTTGAAACTTCTTTTATTCTGTTACAAAGATAGACCGATGGAAAGTATCCAAGTTAATATTAGTACCCAAATGAGAAGATCCATTGATGCTTGCATTAATATGTAAGTCTCATGCGATAGAAATCATCCCCATAAAAGTACGGGAGCCACCTATGTCACATGCATATACGTGCAGAACCACTTCATACTAGTTTGCTTTTTTTCTTAAGCCTTCGATCTTGCATTTTCTGCTATGGCAATATACAAGCACACAATGGACCCAGCATAATATACTCCACATCAATATGGTGTGTTCGTGTGTATGAGAGAGAGAGAGAGAGAGAGAGAGAGAGAGAGTATCTAACCTGGTGTGCGTTAAGCCCATCAGTCAAACTTTTACTGGCAAATTGATGAATTGAGGATAAGTCTTCATTCTTTTGTAGAGATTCACAATTATCCGCATAAAAATTCAAAAACGGGGGAAGCTCAGGAATCTTTTGTAATTGATGGCAATTTTCGACACTCAAAAAATACAAATGATCACGCTTTTTGATGGATGAAGGAAGGGCAATAATATTGTTCTCTGTCAGTTCTAATGTCTGCAAGAGTGGAAAACAGGAAAGATTCTCAAGAAACTCTACATCGGACAGATTACATCTTCTAAGGTCCAATTGGCGTAATTTTGAAAGTCCGGTCTTCATGCATGGATCAGCTGAATCCTCGTACTTTGGAAACCTGACTAAATTAGTGCAACCTTTAACTTGCAATTCTTCAAGGTTTTGTAACTTATAAATGCTAGACGGAAGACTAACCAAGTTCTTGCATTTATCCAAAAACAATTCCTTTAAAGAGACAAGATTTTCTATTGATGCAGGGAGTTCTTTAATAGCGGTCCCTTGTAATTGAAGCTGGTATAGGGCTTCGAGTTTATGTGGAATATCAGGGAACCTTTCAAACTTTGGGCAATTTTCAAGAGTGAGAGTTTGAAGATTTTTTGACTTGAGCTCATTTGGAAAAGTACTGAGTTTAGAACACCCCGAGAAATTCAACGCTCGTAACTTGTCATGATATGCGAGGGACTCGTGGGCTTCTACCAAGTTTTTGCAATTACAAAAATCCAATTCCTCGAGATTTGGAGTATATGAAAGGTCAGGAATACGAACTAGCCACTCACAGTAACTGAAAGTAAGGTACTTCAAATTTTGGAAATCCTGCAAATACAGCAAAAACAACTTGTGATAAACATTCTGAAAGGAATAAAAAGGGGTGCTTGAATAGGAATAAAACAACTTATGATGATGTGGCTTTCTCACATTTAAACTATGGGATTCCCATTTGAGAATAGGTCGCTACTGAAGCATATCCAATATTGATCTTTCAAGAAATTATTATATATTAGCTCATTAATCATAAATATTGGGCAATTTTTTTATTTAATGTATAGGCGATTTGCTTATTTAATGTAGAGGCAATTTGCTAGAGAGTCCATAAATAGGCATATGCTAGTTGTTGTACATAGACAGGGGAGTCAAACTCGTGAAATGATGGTAAAACAATATCAGAAGTCATTCACGATGTCCATAGTTTTATATTTGATCATTAATAATACAATAAATTATTTTTAAGGGCTTAGCTTGATTGAGGTTTTCAAATTTGGCTATGTAGCATGTGGGGGGAGATTGGGTTTCTCAAGGAAAGGATATGTCACAATTACATATCCTTCACTGTAATATGATCAATATTGATCGGTTGAATATATCATAATTACATATGCTGAGGCCACAACACTCTCCATGCGGAAGGAAGCAAGGAGCTTTGGTAGACTAGGCAACTCGAAACCTACTATTCAATTTCTGAGTAAATTTTCTAACCTATTAACTGACTTTTCATTTAAAGTCACTGTAAAGTGATTTCTTATAAATTATATGTTGTGTTTATTTATTACTAAACGCTTTCAAATTTTACCAGTAGTTACTAGAATATATATTTGGGGCAAAGCTTGCATGAAGGGGTGTCACGCGGTACGCGCACGATTTGGCTTTATCAATGATAACTCCTATGTTTTTACATTTTAGATATTATTTGAAAGAACTGAATAATATATAGGTACATAATATAAAAAAAATATAAAATAAAATCTGTTAGACAATTATTAAAAAAAATACAACCAATACCATTAAAAATCCCAAATTAGTATGTAGATTTACTCTAAACTAATTTTCATTTCACAAAAATCCTAAATTGGTACCACTATGACATAGTCAACTAGACTAATTTTCTTCAAACAAAAGAATCTCAATTTGGTACTCCCCACCAATTCTACCATCCATTAGCAGATAAGATTGTGCCGTGCGTCATGCATGTGGCAATCACAAAATTCAAATGAAGTATCATATGGCAAGCATGCGAATATAGGCCACATGACAAACTATGCCACACGTCATGCAACGTGACAACCATAGAAGCATAGTGAAGTGCCACATGGCAAGTGCAGAGGCGAGCCATTTGACAAAACCATTCCACGTGTGATGTCATATGGCAATCACAAGTACAAAGTGAAGTGCCATGTCGCTAGCATAGGAATGAAGACTCTGTTAGGTTTGGCTTTAACCATATATCGTAGATGAATACTTTCACAATGTCCTTGTAGGACGATGAATGAACTTTGAAAAACATTCGGAAGAAAATAAAAATTCCATGTACTTATTTCAAAATTTGGCTTTGACGTTTTATTAAGAAACTAGTGGAAATCCCCTACTGGATCACTCATATTGATTTAGTTGTGACACGTTATTGGCAAAATTCCTAACAAAAATTCTATTATGTCCCCTTACTAACAATGCCTTACTTGCATTCAAACCTTCGATTCACCTAGTTTTATTCATGCTAGGCAAATCCTTGCCATTTAGGAACGTGCATTGGGCACATGGCCTACTGCTAAACTAGCCATTTCTTTGGTGTTTTTATTTCTACATACATGTCAACAGCTAGGTTCATCATATTTTTATTTCCCTTTTGTTCGATCACTATACAATGTTTTTTTTTTTAAATAATAAAGTTCACACGAAAACAACCGATAGCAAATTGCATTTTGAATTTCTAGGTCGATTTGATCTGATTTTGAAATATATCTATGCTAATAGTTAGAGATATTAGGTACGAAAAGCATGAAAACTTTATCTATACTATATATAAGGTAAAGATGATCTCCCACTTTAAAAGATTTCAATCTTTTTCTTTTTTATATTCCTTCCATCAAGTATCCTCAATTATTTATTCTACATACATTATGTAATGGACATACACATGAAATTGATTATTTTATTTTTATCTCTTGCTATTTCAATATGAAAAAGTCAAATTTTCTAATGATGCAATGGCCTTCATAAAAAAAAAAATTTTCTCAAATCTTGCAATATCTTTCTCTTTCCACATGTATGTATAAAACTTCTCTGTATTGTGTATTTTATTGACAAAAATGTTTCCATTGAGTATTTCTAATGAAGTTTTTTGCTTACGTTATCAAATGTCAATTTTGGTTCACGTAAAAATATCTCTAATGCAAGTAATTAGGGTCATGTTGAAAGAAAATAGCGAAGTGGTGCCTGGAATAGAGGAACACCACTACCTTTTGCGTACTAGTACATATAATATGCATCTACGTATAAAAATTATGTAGATAATAAAAAATTATATGTTGATAATGCTCACCTTAAATTGTTTTAGAACTCTTGTGATATTGCCTTTACTCATATCAAGTCCCACCAATTTCTTTGGACTAGCAGAAAATTCTGGAATCTGATGAGTACATCCAGGCCATTCAAACCATCTAAGCTCATTAGGAAGACATATAGGACCTTGAAAAGAATCTTGCACATTGTGCAAGATGAGCAATCTCAACCTTCTCATGTTTGTAAAAGCTTCAGGACCAATACGCATCTCTGTCGGCTCAAGTAGTTCCAACACTATGGCTTTTATAGCACAATCTCCCTATATATACAAAATAGGTTATGCATTTTTAGTAATTAGAGTAAAAATAACTACCAAAATTTTGATCTTATTCACAAGTCTTACCATGTCATGTGACAGAACATCGGCAACATCATCATACAACCATAGTCTACTACGTCTTCTGGGATCATCTCGACATTCTTGGTTCACAATATCTTTACCCATCGCTTGAATCAAGTCATGCACTTTTAGGATTCTGAGCTCAAAGCGTATCAAGGACCTCTTAATGAGAGTATCAAATCCTACAACTGTTAGAAGATCGCAACTATCGAGAACTTTCTTTGTATACTCTTTTGTCTGCCCATTAAAGAAGCAAGCAATGTGGAGAAAGATCTCTTTCTCATTTTCATCTAGTCCATCATAACTCACTTTGAGCACATTAGTAATTTTCTTGTCAGGAATCCTAGAAAGTTTCATTAGTGTACTTTCCCATACATCTTCTGTTGTACCACATAATAAGGAACCCAGCACCTCAAGTGCTAAAGGAAGGCCTTTAGCATAATTTAGAGCACTATCCAATAGATCTGTTCTGATTTGGTACGTTTGAAGAGCATGCTTAGTAAGCAGATCATGAGCTTGACTGTCATCAAGTGCTTTAACTTCATACACATAATATTGATCTATTTGGTGACAAGTTAGTAAATGTTTATCTCTTGTGGTAACGATGATCCTACTTCCATTACCAAACCACTTGCCTTCTGCTAAAGTATTCAACTGGTGCAAGTCATCCACATCATCGAGGATGAGGAGAACTTTTTTGCGACCTAGTCTGCGTTGTATTAGCTGAATACCTCCATCAACATTGGATACTTCTAACCTTTGTTGTGGTAATAGTATATCATTTAGCAATATTTCTTGCAAAGTAACTAAACCCTTGGTACCTTCTGAAGTTTCTCGAATATTTTCCAGAAAACATGAACCCTCAAATTTTCTGAATATAGCATTGTAAAGAGCTTTCGCTAAACTTGTCTTCCCTATACCTCCTTGTCCCCAAATTCCCACCATGAGAACACCATCATCAGACTCAAGATTTAACATAGATTTCAGCTTAACAACTCGGGAGTCTATCCCAACTGGATGCTTAGCAACATGCAAAGGTGTTTGAGCTAGGTAAGTGGAGATCTTCTCCACAATTTCTTGAATAAGCTCTGACTCATCTCTGACAAAAACGGAAAAAAGAAGTTGTAGCATCATTTTAGGGATTTGAATAAGCAAATAACGAGCAAACCCTAGCTAACAGTAACGGAGCAGTGCGTCACATTTTCAGATAATCACGGCCGAAACAATACGTATTCCCACCGAGTTGAATTAGACCTCTAAGAGCTCCACACCAATCAAAATAAGTTCAAGGTTTTGACTTTTAGTTTTCCAAGTGAACTTGTTCTTTTGATTTATATATGACGATTTACTTATTTTTCGTTCCGACTATCATATGTGATTTATTTATGCTCTTAATAAAGAAGAAGCGTTATACTGGACTTTAAACGGTGATTAAAATTTCGATTCCGAAACTTTTAAATTCCCCAAAGCATGATACTATTGCTGCACGTGGCCTGTGAACATTAATTATCTTGTATCACGCGTTGCGAACTTTTTGATTCCTTCCACAGAAATGGGTAAGTACAATAACACTACTTAAACATTTTATCCCTTGGCCGATCAAGTTTTAATCTTTTATTCTGTTCAGATGTGTCAGTGAATTTTTCAGCCGATAAAGTTCCAGTGTCGATTTTCTATTGTTAGAAAAAACCAAGTGTCTGTTCTATGGATAGCCACATGTGACTTTTTGAACTCAAAATGCCAGTTGTAACGAGTTTAGGACGTGGTCGACCAAAATCGAAAATCTATGGAACTCAATTTTACCAAAATGAAACGAGAATACCTCAGTAGCCCACTGATAAAATGTCTAGAACTTTTATTACGCTTCGAGGAGGGCGACAAGGATCCTAAAGAAAGAGCTACAGACCTTACCCGAATGAAACAGGGCTTAGCAAAAGCTAAAGGCAGGATTATATTAGTGGATGCCTAAAAATAGGTTTCTTTTCGTGCTAGTGAATTTTAATATATATTGGTAAGTGTCAAAAAAGAAAATATTAGTAAAAAAGAAATCGCTGACTTTCTCTTTCAAATAACTTGTTAGTGACTTACCAATAGTATTATAAAATCACCAACAACTTTTTAAAAATTTCACATTACCCATTTCGTACTAACTTACTAAATTTGATTTGCATAAGTCATGGCCTTCAATTTTCTAACTTTTATTTGAAATTACTAACACAAATTAGAGTGATTTACCATCTTTGATCATGTTAAATAATTGCTTACCAGTTTTGGATTACCTACTCTCACTTCAGCTACTTATCAATGTTTACTTGATCTTTTAATTTGCCAACTTTTCTATTGGGTTACTAGCTCTTATTTGAGTTTCTCATTAGCTCATTTTGAAATTGTCAACCTTAATTTAATTGACTTACCAATTTTTCTTCAATTAAGTTACCAACTAATTTTAGGTTAACGATTCTCGTTTGAGTTATTGTCAAGTTTAGTTTTTCTTTTAATTATCAATTTTTCTTATCTTTTGCCAAATTTTATTTATCTTTCTTAACTACACTTAGATTCACGAATTCTTTCATGAAATTACTAACTTAAACTTAATTGGCTTAAGAATCTTTAGAAATCATAAGATGAAACATCCATACATATACTTAAAGGCATGTGTGCATCGATTTATTTATTTTATCTATTTATTGTTTTAAAAATAATATCATACTTACTTGTAAAGATTACTTTTCTTACAAATAATATGGACTGCACTCTACTTACCCATCATTCAAATGCCATCCGGACAAATTCCCAGCATCGGAAAGAGCTTTCTTCCATCTCTTCACATTCTCTGATTCCATCCCGAACTTGGACTCGTGCTTAGCCAAAGCTCTCTGATAACTATTTTTGCACCCTCTCACTTCTCTTGGATCCACTTTGTAAAACACTGGTAGAACAGTGAGGTTCTTTTGCTCCTTGCACTCTATAATCTTCACTAGCTCTTTTAAGCACCACCTTGAGGAAGTGTAGTTCTCAGAGAAAACAACGATTGCGATGCATGATTCTTCAATGGCCTTCATAAGCACCGGCGATATTTGGTCCCCCTTTTTCAGTTCCTCACTATCTCGAAAAGTGTAAATTCCAATCCGATATAAAGCTTGGTAGAGATGGCCGATAAAGTTGTTACGTAGGTCGGCACCTCTAAAACTCAAGAAAACATCGTAATTCTTTTCAGGTTTCGATGAAGAAGCCATTGGACGATGGAGTTCAAGAATCGGCAATGATTAGAAGCTGAAAATTTGAAACTGTTTGTTCAGGTAGTTCATTCACTAATTAATCTTCTTGTTGATTTATTCTTATACTAGAGGACGAAGATGCATGACCTTTTTTTTGGGTAGGGTAG
This sequence comes from Eucalyptus grandis, assembly GCF_016545825.1. Taxonomy (NCBI): domain Eukaryota; kingdom Viridiplantae; phylum Streptophyta; class Magnoliopsida; order Myrtales; family Myrtaceae; genus Eucalyptus; species Eucalyptus grandis. Next base: position 34,269,649 of record NC_052616.1, read on the forward strand.
ACAAAGAATAATATTAAAACTTTGGAAAATGAAGACCACGTGACACAAGATTCTTGTGGCCGACAAAAGTAGGGACTAGTAATAGATCACAAACCGCCAAACAAGTCTAGAGCGGTGGATTCTCGTGATCAAGGTCATAGACTCATAAAAATAACTTTGGTGGTCTTCCTCGAAATTTCATCCCCAATTTTTGAGAAGTTATTTTTTCCTTGCTATATTATAATTTACCACATGACCACTCAAGAGATATATAGTTACATGCACAATCAAGTGTAACAGAAAAAATAACATTGGATCTGTTAATAATAGTAGAACATTTGGAAAACATGGTGCTTAAGTATGGACCAAGATATTTAATAGATATAAACACATGGACTTCTTTTCACCACCCCATTATTCCGATTCTCTTATTGATCCAAGCTTCTTTGTGGCCAACAAAAGGAGTGGAGAAACCACTGGGGGGTGTTGGATTTTTCTAATCTGATCATAGGCTTACTAATTAAGAAAAATTTGCTCACTTCCTCGAAATGGCATCCCCAACCTTTGATTGGTTTCTTCTTTACTAGGTAATAATTTAATACATGACTACTCAAATAATATATGACACATGTCACGACAACAATACTTTCTAATACTTAGATAATCACAACATTCCTCACCAAATGTCAAAAGAATCCGTTTTTCAAAGTTTGTACCTCTAAACTTGTGTTGACACAATTTTTTGCTTGAGACTTTTCATTCTTTCACGAGAAAATTAAAATGGAGTTCGTTGATAGTGATGCAATTGGATCCTTAATAACAAACAACATTTGCTCAGCTTAGTCCCACACTAGCATCTTTTATTGCATTTTTCTGCATTTGGAAATCAGACATATTTATGTTGTGGCATAATGCATTTGAATTAAACAAAGCTTGTTTGCGTCAAATAAAACAAGGGCTCGACTATGAACTTCATATTAATTGGCCCGATGGATGGCTCGACATGCGAGATTAACTAGAATTAGAAACTCCAAAATCGTAGGAGTTAGCTTCAATTTCATGATAGCGTGATTGGACGCAACTCCAAGATAGTGAAATCGGTCCTAACTCCTTGCTGTGGAGTTAGATATGATTTGGACAAGGTGGATCAAACTCAGAGAATTGTGGAAGTTTGGATCAGAGAACTTCAAGATGAGGGTTAGATGAGTCGAGGCTGGCCAAGAGAGCGGACTGTTACAAAAAATCAACCGGTTTTTGCAGAGGATTTTTGAAGGAGCAAAATACGGGCAAGAGATTTGGATTACACAAAAAAAAAAAATAAAACATAAGCTGGCCAAGGATGAGATAAGAGAGGAAAACAGGAAGCGGGTCATTCGGCGATTGATTGAGGAAACTCTGACCGAGAGCTTCGGAGACAGAATGAGGAAAAGATTCGGTGGTTCCTTTTAAAAAGAGAAAAATACAAGAGATGGGGACTCTTTAATAAAGCAAAACCGATAGTGAGCTTCGAGGGCGGGTGGCTTTCGTGGCTGGGGAATCCAAACAGGGAGATTTTTACTAAGAATTTGGAAAGCAATGGAAAATCAGAATCCTCTTAAAAAGATTCGGTGGTTCCTTTTAAAAAGAGAAAAACACAAGAGATGGGGACTCTTTAATAAAGCAAAACCGATCGTGAGCTTCGAGGGCGGGTGGCTTTCGTGGCTGGGGAATCTAAACAGGGAGATTTTTTACTAAGAATTTGGAAAGCAATGGAAAATCAGAATCCGCCAAGATAAGATAACGAGGAGCGGAAGGAAAAAGCTTGAGAGTCAAAAAGTGTACGATTCGTTTCTCCCGCTATTTTGATATGAAATTCGCTATGCTTAATCCTTTGCACATGAACTTGTCTAAAGGCGATGTTGCCTAACTGTTCCTTATGCATGATTGTAATAGACAGCGTATGTTTCGTCCATGTTCAGCCCCTTGAAGTATCTTGGATTGACCTTGTTGTTTGTTTGCGTGATTTTGCTTCATCCAGCACGCTACTGTTGATTTAATTTGCTTTTAGATTAAATTCAGTGTTTGTGTAGTTTATAATTTGCAGTTCTCAAAAGTATTCTAATTGCGTTTTAATGAGAAAATTGTCCAAAAAATCCTAAACATATAACACACAGCCAATTCAGTCATAAATTTTTCAATTGTACTTAGTTCTAGCCTTTTTGACAACTTGCCAATTTAGTCCTGTGTGTTACGGTTAGCGCTGACATTGACTTGCAATTCCTTTTTATAATTTTATGAACATTTTCTTTTTCCCTTCACTAGCCATCACCGGGCCTCATCAATGGCTGGTGGAGGTGCTAGCCCCAAGCGAGAGTTGCCCTCACCTGCCTTAGGTCAGAGACACCGGCAATTGAACAATTAATTTTGCTTATTTTTCAGAAAATAATGAACACCATAAAAACGGCACTAACCTTTTGCAAATCATCTTAGTAAGTTTTTAGATGACAAAGTATATGAAGGATAACTTTGGTAAAATTATGTGCTAAACCTTGTAATAATAAACGTTTCCTTGGATCTTTCACAATTATCTAGATATATATTGAAAAATCAAAACATAGAAATGACATATCAAATCTTTAAATCACACTAAGTTCTTCTTATTATGGCATAGAAAATTTACCATCATATCGAATTTCTCAAAAATCATTTCAACATCTTCCCTATGTTGTTAGACAATTCATATAAAACTTAATGCGGAAATTCATAACAAATCAATGATCTTTGAACTTCATGATTTTCACAAATAGATTCAGACAAACCTTTATCCATAGCGCTACGCTTGAACTTGATCCAAAAGAAGAAAATCGATTTCTCTCCCTTAACCCACTAAACCTTAATGTATTCAATTGATGGAGGAGAGAATACGTTCTTTTGTTACTGTTGTTCGTATGTGGGTGGAGAGAGGACCGGACTCTTTATACGTTCGTTGAAAAGGTGCCTTCCATCAAAGCGATATACCCTTTCGTTTTATTAGAGTCGTACCTTCTCATAACCAATATTATTTATACCATTTCAATCATTATTAAACCATATAATAAATCACATAATATGGGCCACAATAATTCTTACATTCTCCCACTTGGCCCATATGATTCTCCTTTCATGGTTTAATGAAGACTATAATGTGCACAATAAGATTATGCTATAAAATTTTCATTAAATTGTCAATCACATAATAGTCACAATTAAGTAAAGAAAACTAATGCGAGTCATAGCGGTTATATGTCATTAATCGACATAGTCCCTTCTATGTACTACAACTATAGCACTTTACTTAACATGATCCATAAATGAGAAGTACAGTAATAGTCCAACCATAATGTTTCTTTAGAAACTATCCTGTTTAACATTCATCTATTTCCATAATGTATACTAAACAGAAAACAGGAAATATCAGAAACATTTAAGTGAGCTCAAAGTGTCAAATACATAAACTTAATACAGTCATAATACAAACATTAATGACGTCCAATAATGCCCATCCTTTCAACATGCTCATTAAATGTTTTGGGCGGCAATCCTTTTGTTAAGGGATCTGCTATCATAAGATTGGTGCTAATGTGCTCAATTGACACTCTTTGTTTCTGAACTTCTTCTTTGACAGACAAGTATTTGATCTCCATATGCTTAGCACCCTTAGAATACTTGTCGTTTTTAGAGAAGAAAACTGCTGTAGAGTTATCACAATAGATTTTCAGCGGCTTGGCAATACTGTCGACAATCACAAGCCTTGAAATAAAATTCCGCAGCCATAATCCATGAATTGTGGCCTCAAAGCATGCCACAAATTCAGCTTCCATAGTGGATGCAGCAATAAGCGGCGCTTCGCACTCTTCCATGAAATTGCCCCTCCAGCTAGAAGAAACAAGTAACCAAATGTTGATTTTCTTGTATCGGCACATCCGGCTAAGTCTGAATCTGAATATTCAATCACCTCAAGATGATCAGATCTTTTATAAGTGAGCATATGATTCTTCGTTCCTTGCAAGTATCTAAGAACTTTCTTTGCAGCTTTCTAATGATCAATTCCAGGATTACTTTGATACCTACCCAGCATTCCGACAGCAAAACTGATGTCTGGTCTGGTGCAAGTTTGTGCATACATTAAGCTTCCCACAATAGATGCATAAGGAATATTATTCATTTGTTCTCGTTCCAATTCACTTTTTGGACATTGCATAAGGCTAAATTTATCACCTTTCTGAATTGGAACTATTCTGCTGAACATTTACTCATATTAAATCTCTCTAAAATTTTCTCAATGTAGGCTTTTACGAGACAATCCTAATAATCCTTGTAATCTATCACGAAATATTTCTATTCCTATCACATATGTTGCCTCTCCCATATCCTTCATTTCAAAATTCTTAGAGAGAAATTTATTGGTTTCATGTAACAAACCAAGATCATTAGTAGCAAGCAAAATATCAAACATATAGAAGTACAAAAATAAACTTGCTCCCACTAATCTTCATATATATACACCGATCAACGGTGTTTTCCTTAAATCCAAATGAAATTATGGTATCGTTAAACTTAAGATACCATTGTCAGGAAGCTTGTTTAAGTCCATATATTGACTTCTTTAATTTACATATCATGTGTTCCTTTCCTTTAACTAAAAAGCCTTCGGGTTGGTCCATATAAACCTCTTCCTCTAAATTCCCATTAAGAAATGCGGTTTTTACATCCATTTGGTGTAACTCCAAGTCATAATAAGCCACCAAAGCCATAATGATTCTAAGTGAGTCCTTCTTAGAGACTCGTGAAAATGTCTCTTTATAGTCAATGCTTTCTTTCTGAGTAAAACCCTTTACAACAAGTCTGGCTTTATGTCGTTCAATATTGCCTTTTGAGTTGCGCTTGGTCTTAAAGACCCATTTACACCCGACCTTCTTACATCCTTTAGGCAATTCAACAATATCCCAAACTTGATTTTGATGCATGGATTTTAACTCTTCTTCCATGGCATTAAACCATTCATTAGAATCTTCACATTCCATGGCTTGGGAAAATGAATCTGGATCATTTCCAATTCCTAAGTCAATTTCGACTCTTGTAGATAAACCATATAGTCATCGAAATAGCCGACCTCTTTTCTCTTTGAGATCTCCTTAATGCTATTTCTTGTGACTCGGCTATTGGAGGTTCATTATTGACATCTCCATTATTGAGTGTTTGTTGTTCTCGATTATTGTTAGATTGTACTACAATATCAGAAACAACAACTTTAGAAGCTTTAGGCATAGGAACTTCTACCCTTACTTCTTGAATGCAAGCATCACGCATTCTTTCACTCCCACTGATGTCACAATTCTCAATGAACCTAGCATTTCCAGATTCAACAATTCTTGTACTATGATTAGGACAATAAAATTTATACCCTTTGGATTTCTCTGCATAACCAATGAAATAACCACTGGTCGTTCTTGAATCCAATTTCCTTTCATCTAGATTGTAAATTCTTACTTCTGCTTGACAACCCCAAACATGCAGGTGTCGTAAACTAGGTTTCCTTCTCGTCCACAGTTCAAATGGAGTCTTTGGAACTGCCTTACTAGGAACCCTATTTAATAAGTACATAGAAGTCTTTAAAGCATACATCCACAAAGACAAGGGTAAAGATGAATGACTCATCATACTCCTAACAATTTCCATTAAAGTACGGTTACGCCTTTCTGCTACACCATTTTATTGTGGTGTACCTGGCATTGTGTATTGAGCACAAATGCCATGTCTTTCAAGGAATTTAGCAAATGGACCTGGACATTGTCCCGATTCATCATACTTTCCATAATATTCACCACCTCTATCCGATCTTACTATTTTCACATTTCTATCTAATTGCCTCCCAACCTCTTTAATATACACTTCAAGTGCATTTAATGATTGAGACTTATCATGCAATAGATAAATGTAACCATAACGTGAAAAATCATCAATAAAGGTTATGAAATAGCTTTCATTACTAAAAGATGGAACATCGAAAGGACCACATATGTCAGTATGTATAATCTCAAGAAGCTCTTTGCTTCTTGTGGCACCTCTCTTAGTGTGTTTTGTTTGTTTACCTTTAATACAATCAATACACACTCCAAGGTCAGTAAAATCCAAATTTGGAAGAATTTTATTCTTCACTAATTTTTGCATTCTTTCTTTGGATATATGACCCAAACGTTTATGCCACAAGTAAGCAGAATTTTCATTCACCAAACTTCGTTTAGTGCCAACATTATGATGTAAGGTCATTAATGTCTCAACAAAAGTATTATCAAGTCTAAATTTGTAGAGACCATCACATAAAGTTTCAGTTCCAATAAGAGTATCACTCTTAAATAGACTAAAAGATTCAGATCCAAACTTACAATAAAATCCCGCCACATCAAGTCTTGGCAAAGAAACTAAATTGCAAAAAAATGTAGGTACATAAAGGGTTCGAAACAAATCCAAATAATGCCCAAGTATCTAAGATCAAATGATAAGTGACAATGCCTTCAACTGGAGCTTTGTCTCTACATTCCCGTAATCACATAACTTTCATTTGGCTTTATAGTTTGGATCGTAAGAAATCCCTGCATCGTATTTGACACATGAGTGGTGGCACCAGAATCAATCCACCAAGTATTATAAGAAACTTTAGTAAAGTTTGATTCAAAACATACTAAGGCATAAGGCTTACCTTTCTTTTCGAACCAAGCCTTACATTGCAGACAATCTTTCTTCAAGTGTCCAATTTTGTTGCAAAAATGACACTTAATAAGACTGTGTTCCTTCTTGTGGATTTGAGAAGCCTTTGAAGAGTCATTCAGGACGTGTAGTCCTTTCTTCTTGCTCCTTCCACCTTTCCTCTTAAAATTCTTTTGAACTTCTTGATGACTTGAGAGATGAACATAATGAGCCTTTTGATTCTTTATCCTTGTTTCCTCTTGAACTAACATATTGGCCAATTCGTTTACATTCCACTTATCCTTTATAGTGTTGTAATTCATTTGAAATGGCCCATATTGCTCATGAGGCAAGGAATTAAGTATAAATTGTACTAAAAAGTACTCATCCACATTCATTCCCAAAGTCCTTAACTTTGCTGCTAGATTGGTCATCTCAAGTATATGCTCATGCATGGTACGCGAACCATCATATTTCATGGTGGTCAGTGTGCTCATCAGTGTACCAGCAAGTGACTTATCAGCAGTTTGAGAACACTCTTCCACAAAGTTCATAAATTCCTTAGCATTGTTAGTCTTGGGAAGAGAAGTCTTTAAGTTGTTTGCAACTGTCATTCGCATGAACATTAAGCTCAGTCTGTTCAATCTTTCCCAAGCTTTATGGAAAGACTTTTCATCATTGCTACTTTCATCAGTAATAGCAGCTGGTTTCTCAGCTTGAAGTGCTAAATCAAGATCCAGGACACCTAAGTGAAACTGGACTTGTTCATTCCAATCAGGAAAATTTACCCCATTGAATAAGGGAACAGATGAGGCGTGCGAATGGAGTGAAACAGGTACAGATACTACAAATGTGTAAGTAAATACTCATACATTAATGCTTTGAGAATATCACCTAATCAGATTCAAACTAAACTACACATGCACATCATAGTTCTCCTTTGGGCGATCCTATGATATACAAATATATATAAACCATAATGATGCTAATAACTTTTATTTGATAATTGTAAATATATCTTATTAAAATTTATTTGTTATCTTTGGATATACAAACAAATTTAACAAATCATATTAATTATCAACCATCATGTTCATGAATTATAAGAAAATAATTAACCTTTGGGTTAATCCCTAAGTTCTTATACTAAATGAACTTCAATATACCCATAACTCCAATAATGATATAAAACATATCAATTTCATATATAGCATCAATTAATCATGGGTAATTGAATAAAATAATTTACAATATCAAAAATTCAAAAGACTTCGAAGTTCGGCTACTTTGGTGACTAACAAACCTTTCATAATATGAATTTTTTTAACATTGTAAAATACAAATATTTACCAAATTTGCACACAAGGACAAAAACTTAATCAAAGCATAAGGGCAAAGTCGTAAAATCAAAATTTCATAAGTGCAGAATCATAAATTTAATATCCAGGGGCAAAATGGTAAATCATCAGCAATGGCAGAATTGTAATTATCAATTAAACAAGGGCATCACAACAAATAAATTGCAAGAAGGACAAAATTGGAATTTTAAAAATGGCATAGGGGCAAAAACGTAAATAAGGCGCGGGGACGTCGGGCACGTGCCTCGCACGCTCGCGTCCAACGCGCGGGTGCGTGCGTTGCACGCGCCTGCAACCGCGCGGGAAGCCCCGCGCGCATGACGGCGCGTGGCGCGTGGGTTCCACGCGCCTGCAACCGCAGCGCGCGCGTGGAGCCCACATGCCTTCTTCCTCGCTCACAGACGCGATTCTTCACCGTTTTTCGTTGTTCCGCCGTGGTTTCGCCGGCCGTTTCTTCTCCGGTAGCCCATCCCAGACACAAATAAAATAATGGGTTTTCTGGAGTATGCCGGCACGACCACATGGGTTTAAGTTTCGGCGAAAATGACCAAGAAATTGGCCCCAAATCAAAGCAAAATTTCCCCAAAACGCAAACCCTATCCACCGCGACTTGCGCTGCTCGATTAGCCTCCGGTGAACACCAATATACCGGAAAAACTCATGGCTAATGTTCCTCATGACAGTGCGACGGTGTGGGTCCGAAATCAAGCGGTGGGTTGCCGGATTTTACCTGGAACCGGCGAGTTTCTTCCTTGCCCTCAAAATTCCGAATTCCTCCATTTTTGTCCTTAAAATTCGAATTACTCCATTTTTGTCCTTTTCTCCATAAAACATTCCACCCTTCGAATTTTCTTTAATAGAACCTTTCAAAACATTTCAACAACAACAAATACTACGAAGAGGATCGTTCAATGAATCATCAAACATAAATCATAATATTTCTTTAAATGGAAAAATCATGAGATCATAAACCAAAAGCTCTGATACCAACTGTTAGACAATTCATATAAAACTTAATGCGGAAATTCATAACAAATCAATGATCTTTGAACTTCATGATTTTCACAAATAGATTCAGACAAACCTTTATCCATAGCGCTACGCTTGAACTTGATCCAAAAGAAGAAATCTGATTTCTCTCCCTTAACCCACTAAACCTTAATGTATTCAATTGATGGAGGAGAGAATACGTTCTTTTGTTACTGTTGTTCGTATGTGGGTGGAGAGAGGACCGGACTCTTTTATACGTTCGTTGAAAAGGTGCCTTCCATCAAAGCGATATACCCTTTCGTTTTATTAGAGTCGTACCTTCTCATAACCAATATTATTTATACCATTTCAATCATTATTAAACCATATAATAAATCACATAATATGGACCACAATAATTCTTACATATGTATCCATACTCTTTGTTGCAGGATTTGTCTTTCTTGCATTAGTGTCTGTGAGGGATTTGTAGTCTCCCATGTTGCACATGATCAAGCGATCAAGTTGGTGTTCAAGCCTTATGAAATTTTTAGGCTTCAGGCATATTAAAAATATATGATATAATAAAAATTTCTACATTGGTTAACAAAATCCCATTAAAGTTGTCTCTATGTGGTGTATAAATAGTTTATATTTGCTTGATCACATAAATCAAATCTTTTGGAGATTGAAATTCTAGATAATAAAACTATTGTGGACTCATGTGGAAATTGGTACAACTAAATTGTTAATCATACATAATGTCTTATGCTGAATTATGTGGATCAACATTGCTGACAATATTTAGTTTTTACTCCCGTTTATATTTAAATTCTCCATTCTCAATCATATAAATGTAATGGGCAAGATTTATAAAATTAATGAGCCAGTAATAGCTCATTCACAATTTTTTTTTTGTGAGAAAATGTTAGACGCTTTCAAAGCATCATGTCATCAACCACCAACTCCAATAATTCGGTTTGTTTCCACATGCATTTCCCACTGCAATTATTCGGTCTGTGTCCGCATGCTTTTTGCCAGTGCAATTATTCGGTCTATTTCCACATGCTTTTCCCGACTGCAATTATTCCGTCTTCGATCTTCTTCGCTCCATGTCCTAGGTGCTTTTCACGACCAAAGTCCAATCTTGGAGGCTATTACTTGCGTCTAACAAGTAAGAAATTATTAAATGAAAAGTATGTATATGGTAAACTAAATCTAAATCCGAAAAGTTGAAGAGATTCTTGTGAAGTCCAACATTTTTAATGGTTCAAATTCAATTTAGTTTATAGACTAAGTTCACTCAATAATTTTTCTAGATAAATAACCATGCTATGGTTTCTCAATTATTCTTTTGACAATTTGACGGAAATAATACCACTTGTCTAATCTCGATATGCTAAATCTCCTATGTCGAAAGGATGGACATCACATAGGACCCACCTTATCTAATGTGGATGATTCAATCATCCTTTGTAAATCAAAATCATTAAATGAAGGCATCATCATAATGTTGCAAGCGGATAAGATTTTTAGCCATGCTCCTAATCCCTCAATCGCAGTAGATGATCTTGTGGGCAAAGAATGAGTTCTAATGCTCACGATCTATTGTAGGTGTCAGAGGATTTTGCTTAGCAAGTACCTCAAAAATTGAACTTAACCCGTGGAAGATTATAAATTCTCATAATAAATTCTCAACTTGAAATTTTTTGTCGTCAAATCCAAGTCAAGTTCAAACATTTTGAGTGTACTATTGGTCCAGTTGTGCATTGTACAAAGCTTTCTTCACCATGAGACAAGGCATCTTCTTTTTCACTTAGCACCAAAAGAAAACAAGAGTGATGACTTTTAAGTCAAGCCTATGAAATTTTTCCATAGTGGTGGGAAAAAGTTTCCAACTTTAATAGTTAGAGGAATGGCCACACTTTGAGATAGTCATAAAGAATGTGAATGCCCATAAGACAACTGGGATGTAACCTTTTGACATGGGCTACTTCTAACTTGGTTCTTCCTTATACGTGGCGATATACCATGCACCGAATTTAATATACCATCATTTTTTATAGGAAATTTCTCGTTCTTCACTATAAATACCATACAAATTATTTGATAGTTAATTTCACAACCGAAGAACTATAGCTTTGCTATCTCCGATAGCAATGTATCAAATTCTCACCTACCACCTTACATTCAAGTCCCTTAACATTGCCCAAATCTCCTCTCACGTTCTCTACTTCATCCATCCAAATAAGGGTATTACTCGTATACAACACTTACCCTCTCCAACCAAAAGAATTACGTTTGAACCTCAGGACAAGGTCCTCTATGATCACCGTTTGTAGTTGATGGGTATTACCGTGAGTAACACTTATCCTCTCTTGTGAAAAGATTCGCTTGAGAACCTCTACAATCATCGGTCTCTCTCCCCTCCCAAAAACCATATATGGAAGCCATCATATAAATTCTCTTGGCAAAAGAATCGCGTGCAAGCCTTAGGACAAGTCCTCTATAATCACAGGTCTCTTCCCCTCCCAAAACCATATTTGAAAATCATTCTATAAATCAAGTTACCTTGAATCTTAATTATCATGAAGACATGACAACAAAGAAAAAGAGACCACGAGTTTATATATTTTCCAAAATCAACCTATCCACAATTGATGTTAGTTTATAATACCTTTTTCTCAAGACCACTTGTATAAATGTTTTTTTGACACTAATGATGTATGCTATAGTTATCAAAAGAAAATTCTAAAAATGCATACTGTTGTTGAATCCAAGTCAAATATGAACGTCTTGAGCATACTGTCAGTCCTGCTGCCCACTTAACAAGGTTTCCTTCACCATGAGGAACAACATCTTCTTTTTCTCTTAGCACCACAAAAAAAAAAAGTGACGACTTTTAAGCCAATCCAATGAAATTTTTCCAAAGTGGAGGGAAAAAGTTTCCAGCTTTACTAGTGGAATGATGCTTTGAGATAGTCATGAAGATTGTGAATAGCTAGGAGATAATTGGGAGATGACACTTCCAGCTTTTTTACGATGAAAAGGTTAAGCTAACAATGGTAAGGAAAAGCATTAACACCAAGCCAGATCTACAAAGTTGTACATTCAATAGTTCATTGTCATGGACTCATGGTGGCCTTCAATTACTTTTGCATTCTTTAGTATTTGCCTTGCACGAGGGTTTAAAATTTTCTCAACGGATACAAGTACTTCTCTCTTTGCAATTATTATTGAAGGCACCTCATTTTTTACCAATGTTTGACCACGCAAACTATTCTTGGATAGCACTTGCTCCGGTAGAAAATTTCTTGATTTCAAATGTGTGGAAGCCTTGAGTGTTGAAAAAAAGAGTTCTTTGAAATTACGATCAATTGGTGTAATTGGGTTGTGCTCTGCAAGAACAAAAATGCCCAATTTGCGCGCATCGAATTGCCCGATAACAGATATCACAACTTTCAACCACAACCGTCCGATCTTGACAATGTCAAGAAAATTGTGATTTCCCAGATCAAGTGATAATCTAAGCTATATCTAGTCACAACTAAAGCCTTGAGAATTAGGTTAATCAGAATTTTAATGAGAAAGATATTGTGACCTTTTACCATGACCATTCTTTCAACCAAGTTTGCGGAAATCCATGATCCCGACACTTTTCCAAATATCGGACATAATTTTCAAAAAATTCAGGTCATGAGCTTTCTGTGAATGTGAATGACGGGCGAATTGGCCAGAAAAGAAATAATGGGTCAAAGTTCGGACAAATATAAAAATAGAATAAGTGATTTTTCAAAACAAAAAAATGGAAAATTTGTTCTAGGCGGTGGCACTCCTAACAAGCAAATGTCGCATGGAGTTTGCAGGGCCAGGCCCACGGCCCGCATTGAGGGCCCTGTACAATATCTCAATGACGGCGTGCAGTGGCCCAATGGCCTTCAGTAAGGCCGGAGGTCCCTTATGCAGCATTATCCTCTACATATACAAGTTTATATATAGATAATGTCAACACCATGATGTGCGTGCTATTGTAGAATTTCCTTATTCTACTTATAGAGAACAAGATACTGAGTGGGAAAGTGTTAGACTTAAAAGAACCTTTAAATGTTGGTGAACAATCGAGGGACATGGGATAATCGAGGTGATTAGACGAACCTAATAGAAGGAGAACAACTTTGGTAATATGAGTGCGTCAATATGCTTGGAAGGACCTAAGTATAGAAGATGAACAGATTGAGATTAGGTGAAATCTCCAAGTTTGGATGTATCGCGTTGTGAATGAAGTTTACATTATGACAGAATAGATAGTACTCCAAGTACCTAGAAACAAACTCTAAATCGATTCGATTCAAATTCTAGTTGATGCTTTGAAGCCAATTGTTTCAGGCCTTGGAATTCACTTAGAGACGCTGTGAAAAAGTCAGATGAGGTTTGATGTTTTTACCTAAGTAGAGGGAGTGTCACGCAACTTCATGGAAGCCATTTGATCTGTTTTGGGAAAGATTTATTAATTTGCTCCATATATGTTGGAGAAAGGATTTAAATTGATCTCTTGATCTCATGATTGATACGGTAAATCGTAGATTTGGAATATTTTTAGGGATATGATATTGTATATATTTTCTTCTAATTTCATTTCTTGTATAATAAATACAGACGCATACTTGTATATTGAAAGTGATAAGAAATACAAAAAAGACTTTCTCCATTGTTCCACATTTCCTTTTACGGTATCAAAGCAGTGTTTCTGATCCACCTTCCGCAAAAAAAATTTCCTTCTTCTTGGATTGCCTTCGATCCGTTTTTGTTTTTTGTTGTTGCAAATCACTACCTGCAAAACAAAATCAGCACTATTAGAAAGGAATTCAATCTTTCATCCAGTCTTTCGTTCAATATGCAGAACCCAAGCAGTAAATTCAAGACCCGATCCTACCTACAATGGAGGAATCATATGATCAAATCTCGGAACAAGTCAAGTAGGTTGCTCAACATCCATCTACTCCCGTTACGAACCGATTCTCTACTTCAGTTCAATGCCCGTATGCACTGTGGATTCCTATGCAGGGCCCATGGGCCACTGGACCCAATCAATGGGCCTCTAGGTCCAGTCAACAATGGGCGAACTATGGCCCACAGCACACTAGCGGAGATCCAGACACGATTTCTCCAAGTCACAGACCCAAATTGAACTCAGGTGGGTTGGGAGCAAATCCCTACCCGAGTTTCCCACTTGGATTCATGGCGCTGGTTTTTCTAACCATTGTCGGCCGCCCAAAGCCTAGTGAGCCTCTTTATGTATCACCGGCTGATGGGCCGAAGTTGCGGCTAATTACCCTTCAGCTCATTGGACTAGAGCACTACTCAACCTGGGCGAGAGACTTCCAACAAGCCCTTGTCCTGAAGGACAAGCACAGATTCCTAACGAATCCATCCCATGCTTGGCCAACGCCTGCATGTAGCACCATTGGTGCAAGGGCAACCAATTAGTCTGAACTTGGATTGGAAATTGCGTTGCACTGGAGGTCACGGCTGGGTTTCCCCCGACTGAAGATGAAAAGAAAATGTGGGACGACATCAAGGAAATGTATGGCAAACTCAATCGGGTTAAGGTTTTTTCACTCACCCAAGCTCTCTCAGAGTTGAAGCAAGGGAATCTCTCAATAACCAATTGGATGAGCCGTACATATGACCACATTCCTATACACTGCTTCATAGAAGACTTGGGTTGCTTTCTCAATTTACTTGCAGTTAGCATAGAACGTGATATGAGTAGCACATACAAATACGCTAAGGCAGATCCTGACTTGAAAACGTGACCATGAATCTGCACACCAAGAGGAAAAGACAATGCATTTGCACAGGCACTCAATGCACAGGTACTCGGATTAGATACAACACCAGACTTGAACAGGAGCGCTTAGAGAGATGGGTGCAGGTTTCAGATGAACCAAGTCATGAACAATATGAACGTGTGCAGGAGCATTTAAGGTTTGGGAAAATGGCGCGAAATCTCGTCATGCCGACAGGCTCCTCTGCTCCTGTCGTCCCCATAGGCAGGACCCGTAGGACGTTATCTCATGAAATTGTGAAAATTATTGGATGATCAAGGCTGATACAACGAAGGCATTTAATTCGGTAAATTGGGATTTTTCGGCTTGCTATTTTGAGAAGCATAAAAGTGCCTAAGCAATTTGCGGATTACTTTATGATTTTCTTCAAAGTCGATAACCGAAGACCCTAAACTGTTACACTAGTGATATATTATCCTAGACTAATTTTTTTACCACAAAATATCCCAAATTAATACACATATGAGAAATTTACCATCAATTAATTTTCATCAAAATTTGTCATCGAATTGTTGAGTTTGATAATACGTGACAATTAATGAGTATACAAGTTTAGAGTTTTATCCTCAAATTATCACAAATGTACTAGCTTGTGACTTTTCGTAATATTAACCTAATTTAATGAACATTAATAAAAGGTAAATTTTACATAGTTGACCCATTTTGGATTTTTTGTAGTCAAAAAATTAGTTTAAAATAAAGTTGTCACAAGCATATTGATTTAAGGTTTTTGGTGGACAAAAACTTAATTTATGATAAATTTATCATAAGTATATTAGAGTTTGAAATTTTTCATAATATTAACCATATATTTTAAAGCATCTCTTGGTTGAAACTGAATCTTCAAAAACAGAGTTTTTTTTACCGGATACGAGGATGAATACAGTGCTGAGTTGCTTC
This sequence comes from Eucalyptus grandis, assembly GCF_016545825.1. Taxonomy (NCBI): domain Eukaryota; kingdom Viridiplantae; phylum Streptophyta; class Magnoliopsida; order Myrtales; family Myrtaceae; genus Eucalyptus; species Eucalyptus grandis. Next base: position 34,285,409 of record NC_052616.1, read on the forward strand.
AATATAGCGGGTTTTAAAAGTGGAAAATTGTCTGTAAATTTCAAGCACTTCTTCCCTGACTAAGGGACAAAGAATGTAGGTCCTTGATTGGGAAGATTACAACTAGAATAATTCCAACTGATCAAGTTTGTTATTATCTACAGCTTGATAAACTCTTACTGTCAAGTTTTTACCATGCCAAAGACGTTGATATTAAATGCTCAGCACTTGCGTAGAGGGTCAGAGAATACTCATAGGGCCAAGGTTGCTCCGAAGAGGTTCGTTTGCGTAGGATTGGAGTCTTGTCTCTTGGAATAGAACATGTACATGCAAGGGGATATTTTATTGGTGGGGCACGAAGAAGGACATGCTTGGGGCTGTGGCTAGGCACCAGGCCATTAGGTTGCTGACCATTAGGGATCACACATGATACAGACTAGAAATACGCCTAGAATTACCTCAAAGCTCGAAAGCTCATTAGAAGAAAAAAAAAAATCAAGCCCGATTACAGAATAGGTTGATGACAAAAATTAGCATAAAAAAAGTTATGCCTACACAGGATTTTGCCATAAATTATCTTACAATATGATAATCAAGTCAAAGCATAAAATGGAAGATCACAGCTGCAACCCTCAATAAACACATGAATATTGGGGCAAAAACTGATCTGGACATTCACGCTTTCTTTATCAGGTCCTTGATGAAATCCTGTAATTGGAAAAGCAGTAAATGGCGCATGCATTGCTAGTCAGAGTGCACTAAATCATTTGAAGACATTTTGTGGAATTCTAGATGTTTAACAACATCCTCATACCATATATAGAATGCTAATCATCGTAAATACTATTCATAGGGATCTCTCTACCTAAAGAGCTGTCTGAACACACTATGATTATGCAACTTCTTAAGATCTTGAGACAAAATAATAACCATTAACTGTTTCTGAGATCACACACAAACAGCAGAGAAATCTTACTATACCAGAATCTGCAACAATGACCTCACATCCAGATTTGCACTTTAATGTAGAATACAAAGAGTCACAAAACTATAGTTTAAAAGTAATTTTGCGATGAGTTCACCTTAAGAATGGGAACTATCTTGAACTGCGAGTTTGACTTTGGGTTTTAGTCGAACGAAGAGATGAACTGACAGGATTAAGAACAATGAACAAAATAATCAAAATAAACCAACAATAAGGGACGAAAAACAAGGATGTTGTCTGACTTCATCTCTAAGACCTTAATAGTGCCTCATTGTCATTGACAAACACTGTACAAGGGAATTTATGGCTGTAGGTATACCTAAAAGTCGCATGAGCATCATACCATACTGCCACAGCAAGAAACATTGCCAGGGCCCAAATCCATGCCATTCTGTTGCTAACAGGCTAAAATACAGCAAGGTCACACCATGCACTACACTTGTTATATGCACAAGTTACCAATAATCGTTCCATCTTTACATGATGTACATGATGTTCAGAAAAGCAAGGAATCATAAGTTCAAAGGTCTTACATAGTAGTGCAAAGGCATGAGAAGATTCAACAGGAAGAATCAATGCACATAGATCTAATTTAAGCCTGAGTAACCCGTGACCTGTGAGGCTTTGGAGCTGGAAATCAAATATTAGCATTCAGCATACATATATGTGAACAAATCATAGATTCCACAATGTCATAAATAGAAAATGAATGGAAAAGGAGGAGAAGAAAGGAGAAGAGATATGACACTTCATGCAACAAGGTTCAACAAAACAAAGAAAAAAACATGAACCAAAAAACATGAACCAACTAGATGTTATCATTGCAAAGAAAAATTATTTAACCATCTTTTCTACATATAATGCGTTTCCAAAGCATACTAATTATCGCAGAGGCATGAAAAGGTTATGGTCCAATCAGTCTCTTGAAAATATTTGCAATTGACAAGCACAAATTGGACAGTTGCTCACAGTTGCTCGACCAAGAACCATTTATTCTTAGCAATCCACAATAGGAATTATGAGTCTAACTGATGGATCAACAGTTGCTCAACCAAGAACCATTTATGCTTAGTAATTCACAAAAGGAATAATGAGTCTAACTGATGGATTATCAACCATTAAGGTACTGCACTTCGTCTTTTTCCTTAACCAAGGACATGACATCCCATTTTTCAAATGGCAATCTAGCTAGGTGTACTGAGTCTAGAGGTAAGCGACATATAATAGCAGGGCATCTGAAAATTAGCCAAAAAAGAAAAAAATTGGTGTCTGAAACTCTGCCTTTTGTTTACTAGGCCAATTCTACACCAATTCATAGCAATCATCATAAGGCTGAACACTGCTCCACCCAGACAACTATACTCAATGAGCGTCAGTCTGGAAAAGTGTATGCACCATGTCAAGATGAGCACTCTTAAGCACCTTATCCTTGATGGGGAAAACTTCTGAATGGGTTCTTATCCAACCAATGACCCACTAGTTCTATGCTTGCAATCTGACTAGCCCTCAGTCATTACAAAACATTCCATTGGGCCAGCTTTATTTACCAGGGAGTGCAGATAATTCTCCAGACCAAGGATACAACAACATATCTTCACTGCAGCAAACAATTTACCTATGGACGAGTGTGCGAGTGAGAGAGAGAGAGTTGTTCAGTAAGATCTGCAATCACCGAAAGCCCCATCTACAGTTCTGTCTATTGCTGGTTTGAGAGAATTGATTGAAAAGTAGAAATATAAAGAGGCTTCCTGAATCTTCTTAACCATTACGGAAGGGATCAATGCTAGGAAGAACACCGTATTAGGCACTAAAAGATAAATTTTTCAGCAAGGGTCTCTCAAGGAGATGTTGCCAGCAAGCACAATGCTCAAAGAAAACTTTGGTTCAAAGGTAGAATTTCTCTATTATGCTTATAGAAGCCTCTTAAAATGTATCTTATAACTATGGGTCCATTGAAAATGAAATACCATTTCCCTTAGGCTATCTAATGCAAATAGGTGCAAACTGCAGTATAATAACATTCTTTCAAATAGACATTTCAACTGGTTAAAATGATTGACTGCCACTTATACCATTAGGGTTCCCTTGTTCATAAAAATCTCGCAGAAGAGAAATGGCTTCTGATGCCATTATTCCTCCATAACATTTGAAACCCTTTGATCCAGAATTCCCAATGCTGCAAGAGAAACAAGAAAAAAAAGTTGGAAACATTCATAAATGAGGCAGATGCATCACAGAATTTTGACTCATAATCAGATTATTAATTGCAACATAACCATAAATTTCAAGCTCTAAAGTAAGAGATTTCATGGTTTTTTTCCCTTTAACTTCTTGTTTAGATGCATGTCGGTACATCTCTTCCTTCTCCCCCCAGTACTTGAGCTTATTCTTTCAAAATAAACACTTTGAAAGAAAAACAATGTCCATAATTGAGATCACACAACTGCATGTACTGCTCAAATCACAATGAAACAGATCCTGTTTTCACTACGTTTTAACTTTTTATGTCAACAAAGTCGGAGTAAAAAATCGATGAGCTCTCATCAAGCCTAGGAAACATGAAACGTTAGCTCATTCCAGCGCAGACAGATAAAAAAATCATACTGGAAACACAAGCCATACCCACCATTTAGCAGGCACATGCTCTCATATATGCAAGAAGAGAATTGCAACTATTAGACAAAAAATGAGATTTCTTTATCAAGTACGTTGCCTATGGCATATCAGAAAACATAAATTTCCTCATAGCTAGAATATCATACTTCTTTGAAGATACTATATTTCTTGATCTAAAAACACGATAAAATTAAAGACAACAAAGAATCTCGCCTTAGTGAAAAAAGTCTGGAAGAAGAAATGAAGAAACAAGGGGGAGAAGGAAAAGGAAAAAAAACTAATGTTACCTTAACTTGTGGCACTTCCCAGAATTGTAAACTTTTTAGGGCAAATAAAGAAACGGAAATGTCTAATCGCAAATAATTTAAGAAAAGGGAAAAGAACAATTATAAACTTGACTTCTTGATGCTTCCAGAAACACCACTTTCTTTAGATGAAGGAAAGCACTGAAAATGTGGAAAATTACTTCCATAAAACTCCATTTATTTTAAGGGTTATATGTTACAATATTCGACACGCGACAACATATGCAATCGCTATGAACCCACATCCATCAATTATCAACATAAGGAATCAGAAACCTCCAGTAAGCTTTAGTTGTCAATTTTCATGTCACAATTTCAAAGTGAAACCTATGTAGATACAACACCAGCAGCAAAAGCAAGTTCAGAAACTGACCTAATGCATGCCTCAGACCTACTTGAATGCAACGACAGTATTGAGCCACAGCCTCCAAATTTATCATTTGCACAACCATAGTATACTTCCTTTATACCTAAAAAGGGCAAGAGTCATCCAATCATTTGTAAATAAACAAATTTTAGCAGAGTTCAGTTTTATTTCAGTATGATCAACAAATATACCAATGATTGATAATGCTGCTGCACACATTATGCATGGTTCACATGTCACGTAAAGGGAGCATGCTGCAAACTTCTCTGCAACTTCTGCAGCTGTAAATCCAGTCCCCTGCCACTGTACAAGAAGAACATCAAGAGCTTCCATCTCTGCATGTCTTGTTGCCTATGAAAGCACAAGGAGAAAAACAAAGCAAGCATATCAAAACGTAGGAGCTTTGTCAAAGAGACAGTTGCTCATAGTGTAATTTCAACATAAATTTTGGAAATGCAATTCTTGAGAAATGTGTTTTTCCATTAAGTTAACTGATTAAGAGCACATATAAGAATGATCAAGGCATATACTACATTAAGTCAACAAGTTCTGGTCACTTGAAGTTACTGAGAATCTCACATGGAAAAAGAGGCTTCTCATTGAATCAGCCACCTCCACCTTTTCTAACAGTATTTTTATATATACCCCCGTAGCAAGGTGCCTTTGTTTTTATATTAAGCTCCACAAGATACCAACAGGGCCATAAATTTTTGGTATCAACTATCCATTACTATCTGAAAAATCATCTATAGTAATGTCACCTCATAACTATAAATTATTACAGAAATATTCTATTAGATAAGAGATGATCTCAACCAGAACCAGGCTTAAACTAGTTGTGTAAATGGCCATTGTATGAGGAACTCTGCCCAAGGAGCAGATTCTGACATCTTAAAAGGCAATAAAATGGTCCCAATGCATTTTCACACCATATAACTATAACAAAAGTCTAGCTACATACGGTCTAACAATGTTTAGGAACTTCACATAAGTAGATAAAGACCATAATATGGTCACAGACATAGCACAACAGCAAATGAAAAACATAAAACATTGTGCATAATAAAGCAAGATCATTGTTATTGTTAGCCGTAGCCATATTTTATGAAGGGCAATGGGAACAAAAGCCCTTACAACCTAACAATGCATGGAATATTCAACTTATTAACAGATTTAACCAGCTATTGTTTTATTATCTGATAAATACATATTAAGGGAGAAACATAAAATGATCGACAATAAACTATAAGTGGATAATTCGAAGTTATCAATTTAGAATGCTAACAAAGTGCTGTTGGCCAAAATCTATATAATGGGGTGGAGAAGTACTGATAAACATACATTTCGTGTCTCGTTAGTCCGGTTTCTTCCTGCCGCAATAACGTTCCCATCCTCAACAATCACACAGCTGTTCAATCAAAGAGTCCAATCTGAAATCATTCACTAATTAAGACTGAAATACTAATTATCTTAATTAAAAATGCGCAATGCACCTGGTAACTGAAAACCAGTATCTTACCCAACTGGAACTTCAAGGCTATCCAACGCAAGCTTTGCCTTATACAAGCAAAGAAATAGATCTTGTTAATTGTTAGGAGAAAAAATATGAGGATAAGCGTGCATGAATGCATAAAGGCAAATTCAAGAGAAAATCAACATCACTTTGCCTGCAGTAAAAATGTTTCAGTATCATTATGCATAAAGGTTAATTGTTAGGAGAACAAATGCATGTATCATAGTTATATAATCAAGATATTGCGGTCCAATATAATATACTGGTCACTAACTTCCAAGCAATGGTTATCATCGCATACTCATCCTGTAATACAGATGCAAATCCTGCCTAACATTTAAACTAATATGGCTCTAACAACAGCACAGCAAAAACAAGAACCAATTTGAAAAACTACATGTTGCTCGTTCCAGTATGTCCTATCATTGGCACCTCAGAGGCTTTTCTTTCGTTAATGAGGTTTCACTCAAACATTCAAGAACCTTCCTAGAGTTTTAGCTTCTGGGTCTTTTTCCTTTACAAATGCTATGGCATATAAGGATAAAGAGAGATCCCTAAAACTGTTGTGAAACCCTCGCAAATCAGAAATTGACAATCGCCATCTTGTGATTTTGTCTCTATTCTACTGAATAACTTATGTAGACTCCATGTTTCTTATATTTTTTCTTTTTCCATATCCACACCACAGGCCCAAAGAAAATAACCACCCAACCAATTATCCATGGGTACAACTGATGTTCACATTATTCACGTGTTTCAAGTAAATTTGGTTTTAAATTCTCCCTAGGTGCTAAAGTCAAAAGGTGGTAAAAGGATTCAACCGTTAAAACAAACACCTTTCCTGGTGGCTTGCCATCTCATTGCATCTTCTTCATTCCTCTCTGGTTTTGCCTATTCAAAAGCCTTATGAAACCTAACACAGTCCTTCCCAGAGATTGAAGCTTCTGACAATTTAATTGTCCTGGCAAACCTATCACCCGCTGCACATCTTTATGATAGGTACATACTACACATCCACATTTCCTAGACACCTCAAAAGCACCCAAATTTATCCCTCCCTCCCTCCAAACCTACGGCACCTGGATTGGCTCTGTTTTTTGCCTGAAAAGGGTACTAAACCATCCGATGTACACCCAACTTCCCTTAGTTGCACTCTGCCTTGCTTGTTTTTCCTTTAAACCTAGACTTCACCTACTTATTTCAATAAATCACCCACTATGAAAAGAGAGAAAAAACTTATATCTTATAGGGATTGTTGCTGATTTTGCAACTTGTAATGTCAAGTACCAATGGATGCACTACCAAGCATCCACAGACAATACTTACAAATTAACACTTATTCAAAGTCTCTTGTCCAAATTCAATTATACATTAAGTTCACACGCAATTATAGCAACAAAGGAATCAGACTCAAACTTCAGCTCAAGTATTACATCAATGTAATACAATTTGGCCGTGCCAGGTGTTACCTGATCTATAGCGAGCTGCATATAACCCAGAATCTCAGGAGAGAATTGTTCACCCGAAGCTACGTTATCAGTTTCCATGACTTCGGTCAGTGGTGGTAGTCCGTTGCCTCCACTCACCTATCTCCCGTCTCTAGGCTGTTTTACAAAAAACTTCTTTTGGTCATCGGCTCCATTGGCAAGTGGCAATCTTCCACTCATCAAGGCTCGCCAGTGTTGAATGAAAGATGAGCAATCAAGATATTGAATTTGGCATTGATGGAGTTCAAAGTTTGCCTATGGTGAAGATAAGGAAGGAGCTTAGAAGTTATCAAATAAAGAAGCTAGAGAGAGAACTAAAAACAAAGAAAAAGAATGATAGAAGAAAGAATTACAGAAATTTATTTTAGGATATATATAGTTAACCTGGTTTAAGGGAAAAGAAGTTCAAGGGGATGCATGCATGCATAATTAGGTGGTATGCATAGATGCAAATGAGTAATTATTTATGAAGTATGCGGTCCTTAATGACCAATTATATTTCTACTAAGATGAGAGGGTACTTTGGAAAGACGAAACTCGATTTTGACTGAGGCTCTATTTGTTTGAAGGGAAATATTTTATTAGAAAACTTCTTTTTCCATTTTTTAGTGTTTGGTGTGGGAAAATAAGCTGGTCAAAGAAAATGACTTCCGTCAACGAGAAAATACCAAATTTAAAAATGAGGGAATGATTTCCTAATTTTAAAGGTGGAGGTCATTTTCCAAAAAACGCTATGGAGCATTATCCATACTTAAGTGCTTTGACAGATGACCAGGTTAAAAAAGGATTTTTTTCGGAGTATACGCACTCGAGTGAGCATGCATGGTCACTAGGAGACCACAGAACTCAAGACAAAACTAACATAAACTGCTCAAATGAGAAAATCATGTTTCAATGTGATTCAAAGCCTGATACAGAGTCTAGTTGATGCACGTTGATGGGCCTAGCAATACGTCACCACGCACCAATACAAAATTCAATCATGGATTCAGAGGTCCACATAGCCCGACAAGCCCTCTCACCGATTTAAGACCACGAACAAAGCAGGACAAGTGCAGGTACAGAATCTATACTTTTATGCTCATTTCGGGTCCTCTCTACATCATTCATAATATACTGTTGTCGTCTCTAGTATACATTCGCAAAAGGTGCTTATCCAGCAAGATATTCAACGTAATTTTCTCTGGGTAATTTTAACGAACACCTGGCGGGCTAATCATGGCAACCGCTACAATAACACATACCCTCAATTGCCAGCCATCTCCATAGAACCAGTCCCACAAAACAAACCGAAAAGACCCCCTAACATCCCAAAATTAAATTCCCAGAATCAGGGTAAATTTCTCTATCGATCCATCGTTTGGAAAAACTGGCAGCGAAGTGCAGGGAAGGATCATTATATGAAAGGCCTGAGAAGCTCAGACATTTATGGGCTCACCAAGATCAGAATGACAGAACGATGAGGAGATTCGAGTCGTGAAGGACCGCTAACGACGAAACAGAGAAGGAAGACGATACCCGCAGCGCTCGATTCAGTGGAGCAGAGGAATGGCGCGCCACGGAGGAGAATTGCACTGAGAAGGAGAGACGAAAACTTGGAGTGTTTTGTTTGTTGGGTCCAAAACTTTTACTTTCGAGGTCAACTTTTCAGGTTTCCCCTAGAACAGGCAATACAACTTTCTGCATATTCTCTAGACCTAATACCCTCAAAAACCTCCAACTTTTTAACTCTTATCCTAGTTCTACCTTTTATCTCATAAAAACCTCCTAACTCTTGGTCATATTCCAATTCTACCCTCAATTTTTTTATCCCACCAAGAACTCCCAACTTTAAATCAATTCTTGATTTTACCTTAAACCTTTTTTTGTATTTGAAAATTTTCAATTTTAGGTCTAGTTTCAATTTTACTTTGATCTTTTTTTGTCTTATAAAATATCTTTAACTTTTATTTGAGTCTTAAATATGCTCTCCATTAGTCTTTCGTCAAAATTAACCTCAGGGATTTTGCACTTGTCAACTTCTCATGCTTAGGAATGTTTTGTCTCTAGTGGTCAAAGAGCTTGCACTCTAGATGCTCAAATAGCTTGTGTTTGGGAGTTTTCCATCTCTTGGCTTCCAATGATAAAATTTTGGACGGAGGGTTAATGTGGGCAGATTTATGATTCAAGTAAAAGTTTGTGATTTTTTTTTTATAAAACTACGAAAATTTAAGGTAAAATTGGGATTGGACAAGATTTAAAGTTAAAGGTTTTTTTTATAGGACAATAAAAAGTTTATGATAGAATTGAAAGCTAATCTAAAGTTGAAAGTCTTTTTATGGGAATGTTGACACCCAAAAATATTCCTACTATCACGTGCTAATCACCAGGGATAAAAGCCTCTAAAAGCACCATCAATGGGCCTGATTTATATTAGGCCAACCAATGGTGATCATGAAAACGAAGAATGGCCAAGGATTTCGAGAGCCCTTGGGCTAGATTCCGATGTACCTATAAGCAGAAATACACGATTCGATGATGAAGCAGTTGATTGCCACGTGTCCAAGTCAAGAAACGCTGAGTACATAGCATTAGCGGTAAAATTTGGGCGAGAACGGTTGATACTTAAAAAGGCTCCAAAATGAAAGAAGCAATTAATACTAGTTTAACAAGCCATGTGAACATCGTCGAACAAGTTAGAAAGCAACCATATATGGATAAGGTGGTTCAATATAGAATCTAGAGTGACTTTTAAGGAAGAAACAATCGACCACCGATAGTTATCAAATTGGCCTATAAATACCGCAAACAATCCAATAGAAAAGCCCCCAAACAACACACAAAACTACTTTATCTTACCTTTTTCTCTTGGTCCAATATAGTTTAGTTATAACTTAAGATTCTCGTCTTAAATTCAATTCCGGCAAGTGTTTATATTCTGGGTAGTGCTATTGATTAGATTCTAGTACCAACCTACCGTTTGGCATCAATGATCAAATTTCTAACGTTGTGTCCTTATACCCATCTAGGAGTAGTGTTTAATAGATGTTTCTACCATCTAATATCATCAATTAGATTCCAATATTGTATCCTCATACTTATCTAGGAGGAGTGTGCACTAATTGCTGTTACCACCGTACAACACCGTCAATTAAATTCTAACGTTGTGTTCTCATATCCGCTTAAGAGTAGCGTCTATTAGGTGTTGTTTCCTCTATCCAAAATCGTTGATTATATTTTGACATTATGTCCTCAAATTAAACTAGAAGCAATGCCTTCTCAATATTGTCCTCAGTATTCTGTATTGTTGAGTTAGCTTCAATATTGTGTAAATTGCTTTAATTGTAATGGGCTTTCATTACAATATTAAAGTGTGCATAAATCAAGCTATTGATTGGGAAAGGGGAGAGACGGGAGTTCTCGAATCGGTGGGGGATTTTCTTTTTTCCTTTTTTCTTATAGGGCTTACATTAATTTTGTTTTTTGTATCGATATTTCACAGGCAAAATGAATAAATAAAAGAAAAAGAAAGTGGAAGGTTGAATATTTTAAAGTGGGAAGCTGCCCAGGCAGGAAGATGGCAATACACCGTCCGCCCCGATCACGTGCGAGCAACGACAGTCACGTGGTGATCTGCTTGTTTGGACACATAAATACATAAATGCGAGTGTGTGTGCTGCGCTCATGGAAATTGAGTTCTGGACCTGGCACTCTTCGGTCTCACCCCAAGCCCTTTACCAGAAAGGCCGCATGCCTATTGGTGACTTAGGGAGTCAAACTGATCGTCAGTCCGTTCTTGATTGAAATTCAACTTTGAATAAGAATATAAATCTTTACTTAAGGTATTTTATTAGGTCAATTCTACCATATCCCTCTTTTTAAGTTGTAAAGCTTTCCATCTACTTTCTAGGTGTAAAGCACACACGTCCAAAAGGTTTCATATTTTCCAACTTCTTATCCCAATTTGAAAACTCTTAAAGATATATCACTATGAAGAAAAATCGGTGCATCTATGGTGCCCCAAGTTGTAAGCCATGATAGGTGCATGTGAGTTGATGGATAAGGTAGTTCAATATAGAATGTGGAGTAAATTTTAAGAAAGAAGCAACCGACCATTGATGGTTATCAAATTGACCTATAAATACCGCAAACAATCTAACAGAGAAGCCCCCGAACAACACACAAAACTACTTTATCTTACATTTTTATCTTAGTCCAATCTAGTTTAGCTATAGCTTAAGATTCCCATCGTAAATTAAATTTCGGTGAGTGTTTATATTTTGGGTAGTGCTGTTGATTAAATTCTAGTATTGACCTACCGTCCAGCGTTATCGATCAGATTTTGATATTGGAGTAGTGTTTAATAGATGTTGTTTCTACCTTCCAATGTCATCGATTAGATTCCAACGTTACTCATCTAAGAGGAGTGTGCACTAGGTGCTATTATCACTGTCTAGCATCGTCAATTAAATTCCACCGTTGTGTTCTCATATCCGTTTGAGAGTAGCGTCTATTAGGTATTGTTTTCACTATCAAACGCCATTGATTAGATTCCGATGTTATGTCCTCAAATTAAACTAGGAGCAATGCCTTCCTGATATTGTCTTCAGTGTTCCGTATTGTCAAGTTAGCTTCAATATTGTATAAGTCGCTTTAATTGTAATGGGCTTTCACTAGAATATTAAAGTGAGCATAAATCAAGCTGTTGATTGGAATTCAACACTAGTTATCATTAATTTTGAACTCTTGTTAAGCATGTTAAGCGACTCCATTAGATTTGGGATTTTATATTTATACACACACACACACACACACACACATTCTCATTAGCATTTGACCCTCTTTGTTCAATATTAACATAGAACCTAAGTCTTCTTTAATAAAAACCAAAATCTAATGCTTGGTGAAAGATATTCCGTTGCGGAATCAAAATCGACAAAACAAGAACAAAAAAAAAATGATTAGAATTGGGACTAAATCTAAAGTTGGAGATTTTATATTAGACATATTGTAAAATTGGGACAAAAACTAAAATTGGAGGTTTTTTAAGGTATTAAGCTTATTTTCTATGGCCAACTTCATGTTGTGATCTAAACCAATTGCTTCAAGTTGATGTTCAAGGTTCCTTGAACAAAAAGACTTCAGCCCCATTTGGTTTAGTTTTCACAATAGGCATTAAGGGGGAAAATATAAGGCCTCGTTTGACGGTCATAATAAAATTTAGAATAGGATAAAATTTATCTTATCCCACATTTGATGCTTGCTCAAGATAAGATAAAGTTGGAAATAATGGGAATATAGATTGGATAAAATTATCTTATGGGGAAGATGAGATAAAGGTGAATAGGATTTTTAATATCTAATAAGAAAGTTATTTTGCTCAAATAACAAACTTCCTAAATTAACAAATTTAAAATTATATTTAGATATAAATAATATTTGAATTCTAATATAAGAAATTCAAAATAAAAATTTAGTTTTTTAAGTTAATCTTATTTTCATTTATATATATGAATTTAATTTTATCTTATAATATATATTTAATATATAAATATATATTTTTATTACATAGTTTAGGTTTTTTTAGTATTTTAGGTCTATTAATATAGTTTTCTATTTAATAAAATTTTGTTAGATAATGATGGAATAGAAAGAAAAAAAAAAAGAAATCAAGAAAGGAAAATAAAATAAAATAAAGTAGAAAGAAGTGTTGTGAGATTTTTTACTGTCTCTTATAATATGAATTTAATATATAAATATATATTTTTATTACATATTTTAGGTTTTTTTAGTATTTTAGGTCTATTAATATAGTTTTCTATTTAATAAAATTTTGTTAGAGAATGATGAAATAGAAAGAAAAAAAGAAATCAAGAAAGGAAAATAAAATAAAATAAAGTAGAAAGAAGTGTTGTGAGAGAGTTTTACAGTTTCTATTTGTAAAATTTGTTATTTATTTATGTTGATATGCCATTTATACCAATATATGTATATATATATATATATATATATATATAATATAAATATATCCGATTTTATTACTTGTAATCACCAAACAATTTATAAGATATAATAAAATTTCATGGATTTTATATCATATCTTATTCGTTCTATCTTGATTAAGTGACCAAACAAAACCTAAGGGGTGTATGATAACCAAAATTTTGTTCCAGAAATAATTTTTCTATTCAAGACTGCTTTCGGAATAGAAACCCGTTTGATAAACCTACTCAGTTTTCTATTTCGGAATAGATTTCTATTCCGTAAATTGATTTGGAAGAGAAATCGAAATAATTTCTCCCACTAAACCCTAATTTCGGTGAGTCCTCCCTCATCTCCTCTACGTCTCTGCCTCCTCCTCCTCCTCCTCCGCCTCTCCTCATTTTATTAAAAATAAAAATAAATTTATTAAAAATAAATAAATTATTTTTATTTATCATTTTATTTTTAGTTTATTAAAAATACATTATTAAATTTACTAAAAATAATTTATTTATGATAAATAAAAATAAATTATTTTTATTAAAAATAAAAAGTAAATTATTTTTATTAAAAATAAATTTAATAAATTTATTTTTATTTGCCTTGAATGTTTTTCCAAATAAATTTATTCGTAAAATAAAATAAAATAGAATAAATAAAATAAATTCATTTTTAAGGATATTTTTTTTTTTATGATTTATTGTTTTGTTACTAAATCATTTTTATATTTTTATATTAAAGGTTGTCGATCGTCGCCACCGCCGTCCGAAAGGAAGAAATTTTATGTCGTTATCAAACGAATTTCTATTTTTAGAGTAGAAATTTTATATAATTATCAAACGGTTATTTTTGCTTAGAAACTCTTCTAGAAATAGAAATAGAAAAATCTATTTCTGTTCCATAAACTATTTATGGAATAGAATGATTGTTATGCGCGCCCTAAGTGTTTGGCAAGTATTTTGAAACCCCATTGGCCAAATGCTAGCATTAAAAGACTGAAAGCTCAAAGCAGGTGGGGTCACGCTATCTTCATTTATATTGATCATCTTTCCCAATTTGCATGGAGGAGTTGCTGGAGGACAATTATAGTCACCTGAGGGATCACACTATCTCTAGCAACCACCACCTGAGGGAGCACGTCCTCCTTGGTGACTTCCACCTTGAGGTCGTGTGTCTCAGGCAACCGCTGCCCAAGGTTGCCATACCTCAGGTGAGACTGTCTGATTGCCAATGGTTGGTTGGCCGCTAAGCTACACTAGATTTAATTTTGACTTAAAAAAAAAAAACTATAGCCCTTTTTAAATATAGGTTTTACCAAATGGCATTGAAGTCAAAGTTATTTTCCATTGCACTTTAAAGTTATAATTTATCAAACATTATAGCATTTCGAAAAACCCCTTTAATCCGAAGGTATTTGCATTTTCCTAAAGTCATTTCCCCAAAGCCGAGCCAAATAGGATCTTCGTACCCAACAAGAATTGAATTATGATTATCATAATGAAAAATTAATATTTTTATATAATAAAATGATGTGACGTCTATGTTTTATTATTGAAATTTAATTTTTACACAAAATAAAAAGTCGATGGACCAGTTCAGTTTATGATTTCAAAAAATTTTAAATTGAAACTTTGACCTAATTTGCAACATCAATTTTGAACTTTTAGTTTGTTTAATATAGTCCCTGAACTTTTAGCACCTATTCAACTTACACTTCGGACTATATGAAAATGTTTAATGTTATCCCTTCGTCGGTTCAAGTTAACAGAATTGGTGATTTGGTTTCCAATCCAACGAGTCTAAACAATGGAAAAGAAATTAAAAAAAAACGTTACATCTGTATTATATACGTAACATATTCTGCTCATATTAAAATATAAAAGCCATTTTTGTTCAATTGCAAAATTAATTATCCATGTTATATGATAACGTGGATTATATTTTGATTTGACTTGCATATCTTATATGGAATATCCACATATAACGATATTTTTTTTATCTGCCATTCAACTGACTTGATTAAAAGCCAAATCAACAAATTTTTTTAATTTAAATTAATGGAAGAATATTATCAAATATTATCATATAGCTTAGGAACTAGATTAAACATTTACCAAAAGGAAACACATTAAATAAATTAAAATTTCAATGATGACATTGCATATTGAGGCAAAGTTTAGAGATAATTTATGTAATTATCTGTTAAGAAATTTTGTTCTTTGCATATTTTTCATGTGCCTGATCCTTTGATTATTTAAGGATTTCAACCAAGTTGTCATAGAATTTATCACTTTACCATTTGTTATTAGGATTAATAGCATCCAAAACCATAAGTTATGGCCACTGTGATACTAAAATCCCAAACTCATAGTTTGGAGTTTTAATGATAAAAAATAAAAAATAAAAAGATTGGGGTATTAATATCACAATGGGCAAAGCCCGTGATTTTTTGTGGTAGAAAAAGGGTGTTTTTGTCGCACTAATACAATTTTTGAGATTTTTGTGATAAAAAGCAAGTTTGAGATCTTCATGTCATAGAAAGTATAATTTAAAATATTAAATTGCATTTTCTCCTTTTTCAAATGTATTTTATTACTTCTCTTGAAATTAGTTATAAAAATCGAGGTGTTCCGCATGAAATGGAGGCTACGTCATTCTTGAATAATCTTTCACTAACAAGGTAGTTATTTTTATCTATCCCTTCTAGGGGTGTTAAAAACCAAACCAAACCGAACCAAAAAATTTGGTATTTTTAGTTCGGTTCTCATTAACAACCGATTTTTTTTTTATCAGTTCGGTTTTTATCGGTTAACCGGACCGAACTGAACCAATAAACCGATAAGAGCTTATTTCTTGGAAATACAGCAGAAAAAATGAAAAAAAAAAAACAAATGTAAAAATCGAAAACTAAAAGTTGAAAACCAAAAACCGATAAATCGGCGAACCGAAATTTGGGTTCGGTTCGTATTCGGTTCAGGTCTCATTCGGTTCAGTTAAGAAGTTTAGCCTAACGGTTCGGTTTGGTTCGGTTTTAAAAAAAAAACCGAACCGAAGTGAACCATTGACACCCCTACCTCCATCAATATCTATGATAGAAATGGCAGCTTCATCTCTCGTTGATGTTCGCCTCATCTTCTCTCAACGAAAATGCTTGCAGGATCATCTGGAGACCAACGGACGCTCGTGAACCGCAAAAGTCCACTCTCCGCAGCCAAATGACTAGCTCATTGGTCACAAATATATCCACAATAACAAGCATATCCTCACATTAAAAAGATACAAACATAATCTAAGCAAGCGTGCTTAAAATTTGATTCAATTGATACATTTCATTCGAGTGTTAATTGTAACTTATAATTACAAAACTATCAAAAACACAACTCTTTTGGCTGCCTTTCTTAGTTGTTGATCGTTGGTAGTGGGCGCTCTAGTTGCTAATGCCACTGCTGTTGATTGCTGCCGGTTACGGTTGCGATCACTAGTCATTCGACGCTTTTTATTATCGATGAGAAGTATTCTCCAATGAGTTCACGACGTAGTTGTCATCCATGCAATGAAAAAGGAAATTTTAATTTAGACCATGATATTGGATCACTCATTTTAAGATGGGGGCAGGATATGGACAATGGATGGATCAAGTCCAACCCTAGGGCTGAGAAGTCGAAGGAAGGAATGCAGTGAGGAGGCCGTCCCAAAACGTCGTCGCTTAAAAGAATGATAAACGCCCAACGACATTCCACTTTCCGTCAATTTTTTGGCATTAAAAATCAACAGCTAGAAGAACAAGAAGAAAAAAGCCAAAGAGTTTCCCTCTCTACCTCAAAGCTTCTCTCTAACTCAGGCTTCTTCACTCCTCACCTAACCAGAATCGAAAAATGGCAAGAAAGGCGGCATGTCTCTGCTACATCTCGCGAGAATCCTCCAACTTCTGGCGCTTCACCGAGTTCTACAAAGAGGTCTCTCTCTCTCTTTCCTCCCGCCGGTCAGGTTTGTCACTTTCTTTCGGGTCCTGAATTGCTCTTGCGCTGATTGCAGATTCTGGGTTTGGAGGAGATGGAGAGCCCCAAGTTCGAGTTCAAGGTGATATGGCCGGTACGGCGTGAGCTCATCCGGCGGTCGATCCCCAGTACCTTCCCGGAGGCCACCATGTCTGCTTCACCATCTCCAATTCGGATCCTTTCGTGCAAACTCTCAAGGTTAATCCTTTCTTTTGTCTGGTTGAGTTGAGACTTGAGAGAGATACAGAGAGTCCATGAACACGATTGTGGCTTTGTCGGGCGCATTTCCTGAGCTTCTTTGGACTTCGATCTTCGAGAGACTTGCTCTCGCTCGATCACCAGCCCAAAGCTTGAGGTCACCACCGCCGGAGTCGTCGATTATCTCTGTCGTTAACGGGTACTCCTCGAAACGGAGTCCTGCTTAGGCATTTCAACGAACAGCTTCCTTGCAAACTCGGTTCCTCCTCCACGGCGTAATCAACGGCAATGGAACGTGGAAAACAGCGAGAGCAAAGCAGGAATGAACTGAAATCATATCTACAATGTAATCGGATACAAAACGAACCGATTTAGCTGTGGGCGTCATCAATGAGTCAGCAAAGGCCACGAACGGCTTCAAGCCATCGCCCTCAGAAACTCGACTCCGGTACGCAATCCCTAGACCAAAGCCCAAAGCAATGCTGGAGAGGGACAGATAACGGAAGAAGAGGAGGCTGGAGCATGGTGCTTGAAGGATCGCGAAGTTAACGTAGTCAGATCAAGATCGAGACCATCACAGGCGAGGCGGTGATAGCAATAGTCGCTGGAGAGGGGAAAACCCAAACGGAGGAGCCATCGACGGTGGCAGAGACATGCCGGCGTAGGGAGAGGAGCTGCGCCGGAGATGGAGGCGGAGGCGGCGGCGGAGGCGCAGCGACGGCAAGTGTCCTGCCGGCTCGAGTCATGGGCTGATGGAATGGGCTGGGCTGCGCTTGTGGTCGGATCGGGCTGCATATGGCCGAACTTAAGGAATGGGCTGGAACTTTATTATTTTCTTATCAGTCTCTCTTCTTTTCCTTTTCTTTTTTTAGCTTTTCATTTTTGTATTTATTTAGTTTTCTATAATAACGCATTCTTGATCTGTCAAGCGCTATGCATCTCATGAAGGAGATATAATATACGTATCACTAAGTTGATGCACTTTTGTAACAAGGTGTTACTCTATTTGATAAACTCAACATACGTGTAAGGCAATCTAAATGCCATAATCTCTTGAAGTTTTGTTATACATTTTTTTTTTTACATACTTGTCTTTAGGTAGAGAATGCAACAACAGATAGTTGGGAATTCTCTCCGTTAGCAATACGATGGCACATCTTGTACTACATAGAAATCCAATACACCAGCTGTGGGCGATTTTGATTAGAATCGATTGATACGCAGACACGTACAGTGTTCTTCAACCTTTGGCTGGGTAGCTTGACCAACTCGCAACCCGCTCTTGATTCGTTCCAGGTCTGGCATTAGAACACAACCAATTTGATCCTTTTAGCATATTGAAGCTCTATCTCAATTTTATTATACATTAAAAACCTAAAATCTTAATTGAAAGCTTTAATTCCAAATAAAGTCTCTGATTTATCAAGAGATAGACCAACAATCGAAAAGCTAGTGAATAAATCCACAGCCGGTCAAATGCATTCTTAAGTAAATGCATAATAACTTTGAAATTACAATCAATTAAATAACCTTTAAGTTCAAGAAACAGTGTCACGAAGCTTACTCATGCATCTAAAAAACTAACAACGATCCAATTATTAGGATTCGGGTGCCTTGAGTGGATTTCATTTAAAATTAAAGATGCAAAATGACCGAAATTGCTGTGGTTAGCATGATAATGAAGTCTATTTGGACTTATCATAAGAAATCAACATCTAATTTGAAGCTTGTTTACCTGGTTATAAGGTAATTATTCAGAAAACTTATGAAACTTCTAGATCGAAAGTTTCGCGACCCACTTAATATCATGACATGAAATTTACATAGTAGAACTGATATATGTTGTAGAACAAAACTCGAGAACTGATTTTGAGCTTTAATAAGTAAAATTAGTGAATTGCACCAAATGATTTTCGGTTCTCTTGTTCATATCGAAATTTTCAAGTCAGAAGTTCTTGATGCACAAATTAAATTAGGGCATAGAAGTTATAGTGTATAAGAATTGTTGCATGGTTAATGAAACCCACAATTTAATTGTCAAAATAACAACCAAAAAGGTCAAATTACAAACTATCATTTTCTAGTTCACATGTCTTTCAATATTTGAAATTCTCGCGGCATAGACTGAGAAGTGACTAACAAGGTTTTCTATGATCTCTTTTGTGATTAAAGTATCACACATATCCGTTTTAATTCTTTGGCTTTACAAACAAATATTTAAAAGGTGTCTCAAATTCTTGGCATTACAGGCTCAAGTTCTAACTTATAAGCTTTGCCCTTAAAAAAAAGGGGTTAATACCCTGAAAAACTTCAAACTAGTACACTTGAGACAAATTTACACAAAATTATTTTTTTTACCATAAAAAATCCCAAACTGGTATACATTTGACAAATTTACCCTAAACTGGTACATTTGTAACAAATTTACCCTTTGTTAGTTTTCGTTAAATTTTAAATAAGTTAAATGACACGTGATGTTGACTGGTATACTAATTTGGGATTTTACACTCCGTTTGCCAAAATTTACAATTTTTGTGATTTTTTTGTAGTATTAATCCAATTTAGCATAGGGTATAATTGTCACAAATTTATCAATTTGGGGTTTTTTGTGGTCGAATAAATTAGTTTGGAGTAAATTTGTCATAAATGTACAAGTTTAGGGTTTTTTATGATCAATCCAGTAAATTTGTCACATGTGTACCATTTAGGGTTTTTTATGATAAAAAAAAATAATATGGGGTAAATTTGTCACATGTGTACTAGTTTTGGGTTTTTCCGGGTATTAACCCAAAAAAGTAAGACAAATTTGTTGCAAAAAGTACAAAGCAGTCATCCGTTACCAAGGGCTCCCTGTTGGTGCCGAAAGCACCACCGTGAGTAGTTCAACCACATAAAAGAAAAAAAAAAAGAACAGTCCAACCTCCAGTAGTAAGAGCTAATTTAACAACCAAATTTGCAGTTTGAGGACCAAATAAATTATTTTAAAAAAGAATAGAAAATCCCAAACTGGTAAATCAATAAAATTTTACCCCAAACTAATTTTTTGATAATTATTAATACTAAATTCTTACATTTATGACAAATTTACCATAAACTAATATTTTAACTACAAAAAATTCCAAAATGATATATTTGTGATAAATTTGCCTTCTATTTAATACCACAAATAACCACTAACCGGTACACCTATAACAAAAGGCGAGTAAAATTCAAACGGATATACCTATCAATTGCATGTGTCATCTAACTTAGTAATTTGATGGTAAAATTTAACAAAAACTTATGAAGGGTAAATTTGTCACATGTATATAATTTTACGATTTTTGTGATCAAAAATTAATTTTGAATAAATTTGCACATGTGTATTAGTTTATGATTTTTTTCGTAATTTTTTTTTTTTTTACAAAAGAGATAAGAAAAATCATAAGAATTAATTACTATCCGCAACAGGAGAAACATCACAACTCAAGCTTCGAAATGGTGGTCCTATAAATGAAGACGAGACAATAATTCTATTGAAAAGCGAAGAAAATTTAGGAGTGGCCAAAACAAAACAAAGGAAAATTAGAAAAAGGGGAAGGAAGTTCGAAAACAAAGGCCTTATGGTTGGCCCCTCCATCAAAATCTGGGATAGAGATGGCAACTTCGTCTCTCCTTGATTTTCGCTCATCTTCTTTAACAAAAAAGCTTGCATGACCGTCCAGAGACTGACGGACGTTCTCATCGGTCACAAATTTATTCACAACAACAGACATGTTCTCATATTGAAAATATACAAACATGCTCTAAGCGAGCGTGCTTAAAATTTGATTTAATTGATACATTTCATTTGTGTGTTAACCGTAGCTTATAACTACAAAATTGCCAAAAGCACAACTCGATCGGCCACCTCCCTTTCTTGGCTATCAGTTGCCGGTAGTGGGCACTGTCGGTCGCCAATGCCGCTACTGCCGTCTATTATTGCCGGTCATAGTTGCAGTCATTAGTTGTTCGCTGCTTTTTATCGTCAATGAGAAATATTTTCCAATGAGATCACGACATGTTTATCATCCATGCGATAAAAAGGAAATTTTAATCTAAAGCATGATATTGCATCGCTCATTTTAAGATGGGGGTAGCATATGGACAATGAATCGAAGCCCAACCCTGAGGCTGAGAAGTCCAAAGAAAGAATGAACTGAGGAGGACGTCGGGACACGTTGTCGTTTAAAAGAATCATGAACACCAAACCACGTTTCAATTTTTCGTCAATTTTTTGACATTAAAAATCAATAGCCAGAGTTTCCCTCTCGACCTCAAAGCTTCTCTCTAATTCAGCCAGTCCTTCTTCACTCCTCGCCAAACCAGAATCGAAAGATGGCAAGAAAGGCGGCGTGTCTCTGCCGCGTCTTGCGAGAATCCTCCGGCTTCCGGCGCTTGGCCGAGTTCTACAAAGAGGTGTCCCTCTCTTCTCTTTCCCCGCACCGATTGGGTTTGTCACTTTCTTTCGGGTCCTGAATTGCTCTTGCGCTGATTGTGGATCCTGGCGTTGGAGGAGGTGGAGAGCCCCAAGTTCGAGTTCAAGGTGATATGGCTGGTACGGCGTGAGCTCACCCGCCGGTCGATCCCAAGTACCTTCCCTGAGCCCACCATGTCTGCTTCACCATCTCCAGTTCCGATCCTTTCGTACAAAGTACAAACTCTTTCGAGGTTAATTCTTTCTTTTGGTCTGGTTGAGTTAAGACTTGAGAGAGATAGAGAGAGACCATGGACACGAACGTGGCTTCGTCGAGCGCATTTCGCGAGCTTCTTTGGACTTCGATCTTGGAGAGACTAGCTCTCGCTCGATCACCAGTCCAAAGCTTGAGGTCACCACCGCTGGAGTCGTCGATTATCTCTATCGTGGACAGATACTCCTCGAAACAGAGTCCAGCTTACTCATTTCAGCCAACACCTTCCTTGCAAACTCGGTTCCTCCTCCATAGCGTAATCAACCCCAATAGAACTCGGACAACAGCGAGGGCAAAGCAGGAATGAACTGAAATCATATCTAGAATTTAGTCAGATACAAAACGACCTGATTCAGCCGTGGGCGTCATCAATGAGTCAGCGAAGGCCACAAACGGCTTCAAGCCATCGCCCACAGAAACTCAACGCTGGGTACGCGCAATCCCGAGGCCGAAGCCCAAAGCAATGCTGGAGAGGGGCAGATGACGGAAGAAGAGGAGGCTGGAGCATGGTGCTTGAAGGATCGCAAAGGGAGCGTGGTCGGATCAAGTTCGAGACTGTCACAGGCGAGGCGGTGATAGCGATGGTCGCTGGAGAGGGGAAAACCCAAACGGAGGAGCTATCAATGGTAGTAGAGACATGCCGGCGGAGGGAGAGGAGCTGCACCGGAGATGGAGGCGGAGGCGGAGGCGCAACCACGGCGAGTTGAGCTAAGGGTCCTATCGGCTCGAGTTATGGGCTGAAGCAATGGGCTGGGCTGTGCTCGTGGTTGGACCGGGCTGCAAAGGGCCGAACTTAGGGATGGGCTGGAGCTTTTTATTTTCCTTTCTCTCTCTCTTCTTTTTCTTTATCTTTTTTTAACTTTTCGTTTTTTTACTTATTTATTTTTCTATTAAAATGCATTTGTGATTCGTCAAGCGCTAAGCATCTCACAAAGGAGATATTACGTACGTACTACCATGTTGGTGTGCTTTGTATCAAGATGTTGTAAAGTACTCTATATGACAAACTCAACATATGCATAAGGAAATATAAATGCCACAAAATTAAGAAGAAATCTCTCCATAGAACTTTTGTCTCCCATGATTGGAAATAACTAGGACCTTCATACTTAATTTAGCATTTCAAAAGAGATAGTTGAACAAACTTTGAAAGTTTTGATGTACTTTTCTTAGAAACTTGTCTTTAGTTAGAGAATGCAACAACTAGAAATTCTCTCTAATTACCAATGTAATATGGATAAAACCATACAAATTCAGGACTAGGCTTTTCCCCCTTTCTCCTACCTTAGATGGTCTTGATGAATAAACTGTAGGTGCATGCAATTAGGAGTTGAATGAAGACCATGACATATTTATGTAGCATATTTTAATAGACTTATCCATTACAAGTCATTATTAATATATATATTTCTTATGACCCTGGGAACCCCGTTAAAGAATGCAACAATAGACAGCTAGGAATTCTCTCTAATTACCAATGTGATATGGATAAAACCATACAAATTCAGGACTAGGCTTTTCCCCCTATCTCCTACCTTAGATGGTCTTGATGAATAAACTGTAGGTGCATGCAATTAGGAGTTGAATGAAGACCATGACATATTTATGTAGCATATTTTAATAGACTTATCCATTACAAGTCATTATTAATATATATATATATATATATATATATATATATTTCTTATGACCCGGGAACCCTGTTAAAGAATGCAACAACAGACAGTTAGGAATTCTCTCTAATTACCAATGTAATATGGATAAAACCATACAAATTCAGGACTAGGCTTTTTCCCTTTCTCCTACCTTAGATGGTCTTGAGGAATAAACCGTAGGTACATGCAATTAGGAGGTGAATGAAGACCATGACATATTTATGTAGCATATTTTAATAGACTTATCCATTACAAGTCATTATTAATATATATATATTTCTTATGACCCGAGAACCCTGTTAAAGAATGCAACAACAGACAGTTAGGAATTCTCTCTAATTACCAATGTAATATGGATAAAACCATACAAATTCAGGACTAGGCTTTTTCCCCTTTCTCCTACCTTAGATGGTCTTGAGGAATAAACCGTAGGTACATGCAATTAGGAGGTGAATGAAGACCATGACATATTTATGTAGCATATTTTAATAGACTTATCCATTACAAGTCATTATTAATATATATATATTTCTTATGACCCGAGAACCCTGTTAAAGAATGCAACAACAGACAGTTAGGAATTCTCTCTAATTACCAATGTAATATGGATAAAACCATACAAATTCAGGACTAGGCTTTTTCCCCTTTCTCCTACCTTAGATGGTCTTGAGGAATAAACCGTAGGTACATGCAATTAGGAGGTGAATGAAGACCATGACATATTTATGTAGCATATTTTAATAGACTTATCCATTACAAGTCATTATTAATATATATATATATTTCTTATGACCCGAGAACCCTGTTAAAGAATGCAACAACAGACAGTTAGGAATTCTCTCTAATTACCAATGTAATATGGATAAAACCATACAAATTCAGGACTAGGCTTTTCCCCTTTCTCCTACCTTAGATGGTCTTGAGGAATAAACCGTAGGTACATGCAATTAGGAGGTGAATGAAGACCATGACATATTTATGTAGCATATTTTAATAGACTTATCCATTACAAGTCATTATTAATATATATATATATTTCTTATGACCCGAGAACCCTGTTAAAGAATGCAACAACAGACAGTTAGGAATTCTCTCTAATTACCAATGTAATATGGATAAAACCATACAAATTCAGGACTAGGCTTTTTCCCCTTTCTCCTACCTTAGATGGTCTTGAGGAATAAACCGTAGGTACATGCAATTAGTAGGTGAATGAAGACCATGACATATTTATGTAGCATATTTTAATAGACTTATCCATTACAAGTCATTATTAATATATATATATATATATATATATATATTTCTTATGACCCGAGAACCCTGTTAAAGAATGCAACAACAGACAGTTAGGAATTCTCTCTAATTACCAATGTAATATGGATAAAACCATACAAATTCAGGACTAGGCTTTTTCCCCTTTCTCCTACCTTAGATGGTCTTGAGGAATAAACCGTAGGTACATGCAATTAGGAGGTGAATGAAGACCATGACATATTTATGTAGCATATTTTAATAGACTTATCCATTACAAGTCATTATTAATATATATATATATATATATTTATTTATATATTTTATGACCCGAGAACCCCTGTACTGCCGGTAGCCGACGAGGTAAACTAGTGGAAGACCCACCATCCCGACATTCCACGTAAGACACCAAATGCCTCCACTAGGTTTTGAATCCCTCACCTTTGGGGAAGGATCAATGGAGCTTTTATCCAGTAAAACCACCATGGCCGGGTGGTGTCATTATTAAAATATTTTTTTTTTTTTTGGTAAGTGTCATTATTAAAATATTGATCTTCACTGTTCGGCCAATCACTTTATTATTGCAACTGAGACATGCTAACCCTATATGATAATAACACAACCATGATTGAGCAATATAATATTCTCAATATATTTTATAAATATTATAACAGAGCATTTTTCAAGGACCAAAATATTACGCAATTAATGTTAGCCCACATTTTATAGAAATTTTGAACACATTATGGTCAAAAATTACAATCTTCCTATTAGTGTTACACTATTGGTCTTTCAAGCAAATGTTTTGGTATTTTCAAATGTTTCAAGCTAGTAATGATATGATGCTAGTAATGATCATATCATTACTAGCTAAACAGAACTCAAAATTCAACATTTTATAACCGGAAGAAAAAAGGTCTCTCATGGAGGATTGAACAATATTGAAAGCACACCTGGGGAAGAAATTGCCTCTTGACTGAGCAAAACATTGAGACTTTCATTTAAACTTGGAGCCACCACTTGACTATCTAAACCAATCATGGTCATTGCGTGACCATATCAAATCATTGAGATTTTCCCACAATTTTGTATAATGCTAGGCAAAGTCAACAAGGATCACCACATTAACCGACTCAACAATATTATATATTCAAGTGTTCACGACATAATTGCTACAATCAGAAAGCTTAAATCCATCATAAATCCATCAATGCATTCTTTGCCAGGAAATCCGTGCAAATGACATTCAAATTATATACCGCTTTTATCATCATTAGGGATCACGCAAGGTATAGTCCGACCTCTGGTGCTCAAACACATCAATAGCACGCCTAGAATTAACTCAAAGTTCCAAAAACTCAAAAAAAAGAAAAAGAAAATCAAGTAGATTACAGAATATGTTGATGACAAAAATTAGCATGAGAAAAGTGGGGCCTACATAGGGTCATGCCGTAAATTATCTTAATGGTCTAATAATTAAGTTAAAGTCTGAAATTAACATGTGACTGTAGCTTCAATTCTCAGTGAACACATGACCACCAGGCAAAAACTGATTTGGACAAGAATCAAGCTTCTCCTCTCGGGCTTCTTGAGGAAATTCTGTGATTGGAAAAGTAGTAAATGGCACATGCATTGTAAGGCAGAGTGCATAGAATCATTTAAAGCTATTTTATGCAATGTTAGATGTTTAACTACAGCATCTTATTAAAAACACAATTTTAAACATCGCCAGTAATATTCAAACAAGTCTCTATACTCAAAAGGCCGTTTGAACATACATTTGTGATAAAATAATTAACTGTTTCTGATATCACACACAAACAGAAGAATATCTTATTGTGCTAGAATCGGCACCAATGATATCACATCCAGATTTGTGCTTTACATGTAGAATACAATGAGTCACAAAACTATAGTTCAGAAGTAATTTCACGACGAGATCACCTCAAAAATGGGAACTACCTTGAACTACAAGTTTGACTTAGGATATAGTCAAAGGAAGAGATTAACTAATAGGAACAACGAAAATGAACAATATAATTAGAATAAACCAAGAATCGGGAATGAAGAGCAAGGATGTTGTCTAACTTCATATTGAAGACCCTTATAGTGTCCTTGTTGTGACTGGCTACTATCATACAAGGAAATCTATAGCTATAGGTATACTCCATCTTAGCATAAGCATAATATCCTACTGCCACAGCAAGAAACATCGCCACAGCGCCATAATTCATGCCATTCCCTTTTAACAGGACTATAGAAGGTTACACCGTGCAGCTCACTTACTATATGCACAAGTAACTGACAATCATTCAACATGCAACAGAGTTGCATCATAATGCCATACATGTTGTCTGTGATGTTCAGAAAAGTGACAATCATAATCCAACGGTCTTACCTAGTCGTGCAAAGCCATGAGAGGTTCAACAGGATGAACCAATGCACGCGGATCTAATAAGAAGCCTGGGTAACCCATGACTGTGAGGCTTTGGAGCTTAAATCCAAAAATTAGCATTCAGTATTTATCTATAATATTTAAACTAATCATATACCACACAATGTCATATACATCAAATAAATGAAAAAGGATGGGAAGATGGCTATGAGAAATGACATTCAAGTTGCAGAGTTCAATAAAACAGACAAGGAAATCAAATTAATTATATAATTGCCTAGACAGATTATTTCAAGGCCATATTAGTTTTATGTAATGAGTTGCTAAAGCGTACTAATTATCTTGGAAGCATGAAAAGGTTAAGGTCAGATCAGTCTCTTGAAATATATGCAACTAAAGAGCTCAAATTGGAGAATTGCTCGACCAAGAACCATATATGTTAGTAATTCACAATAAGGATCAAGAAGATACTTCTCTCAATGAGTCTAATGAATGGATTAGCTATTACAATACTGCACTTCATCTTTTTCCTTAACTAAGGACACGATGTCCCATTTCTCAAATGACAATCTGGCTACGAATACCCAGTCTAGAGGAAAAAGCTACATTTGATAAACAAGGCATCTGAAAATTGGCCAAGAGAAAAGACTCCGCATCTATTACTCTTACCTTTTGTTACTGAGCAAATTCTACACCCATTCTTTGCAACCATTATATGGCTGAACACCGTTCCACTGAATCAACTATACTTAGGTTGCATTTGATCAGATTTCCATCACTGCAAGAGAAACGAGAAAAAAGTTGGAAACATTCATAAATCACAGAGACATTTGAAAAGTGGAAAAAAGATTAAATTTCTGTGGAAGCAACCAACTATTTCTGATGATTCTGCATTTTCACCTAGCTCGTTAGCTTGAAACCCAAAACAGATTCTATTTGAAAAACATGTCCAAATACCATGCAAGAGATAATTTAGCAGAATAATTGACAGAACCTCGTCAGCTTGAAACCCAAAACAAATTCTATTCGGAAAACTTGTCCAAATACCATTCAAGAGATAATTTAGCAGACTAACTGACAAAGCACTATGCAAAAGAAAATATTATCCAAGCAAAAACAAGTTCGCGGATAAAGGATGCTTAACTTAGGAAGTTTACATTTAGGTCTGTACTACAGAAAACAGATATTCAGGCAAGCATATTAACTCTGAAGTGTACTATTTAAATCATTTGACAATAACTAGGCTATACAACTTGGCAAACTTCTTGCATCAGATTAAAAGAGGTGTGTTTGGGTTAGGGCTTAAACCTAATGTCCTTCAAGATCAAACAACATGCTGTAAAGAGGGCATACTTTGAGGCTTTTAATACAGATGGACAAGTTCTCTCATGGAGTTATTGGCATTGGCAATCTGATTGAGAGAAGATGTATGGGTTACTTGTATACTAATACTGGCTAGGATGGGTTTCAATTAGATCCATCTTCCAAATGTCGCATATGAACCATGCTCCCTGTTAACAACAGTCTCATTCTCTCTATCATGAAAATATGCAATAATTAGGGCTAGTTTTTTTAGCTTCACAAGGTGGTCCTTTATCTGCAAGGAGCATCCTCTTGCTTGATGTCGGATTCAGAAAGGCAATGAGCTACTTCATGTTTCCCATAATACTTTTGACTTATAATCAGATTATTAAGAGCAGCATACTTGAGCTTCTTCATTTAAAACTAATAATTCAACAGAAAGACATTGTCTGTAATCTAGATTAGCTACCCTATGCACTTTGCTCAATCACAATGAAATAGATCCTATTTCACTAAGTTTTTAACTTTTATGTCAACAACGTTTGAGTAAAAATTAATGACTTCTCAATGAGGTTAGGAAACATGAAATGTCAGATCAAGGCAGCATTAGACAGATGAAAAATCATACTGAAAACAAAGCCATACACCACAATTTAGGAAGCACATGTCCTCATGTATGCAAGGAGAGACAATTGCAACTAATAAACAAGAAAAGAGATTTCTTTATCGAGTACATTGCCCATGGCATATCAGAAATTCCTCAGTTAAAATATCATATTTCTTTGAAGAAGCTAAGCTTGCTAAATACTGGAAACACATGCCATACACCACAATTTAACAAGCACATGCCCTCATGTATGCAAGAAGAGACGATTGCAACTAATAAACAAGAAAAGAGATTTCTTTACGAGTACATTGCCCATGGCATATCGAAAGCATAAATTCCTCATAGTTAAAAAATCATAATTCTTTGAAGATGTTATATTTACCGTTTTAAAAAATTAAAGACATAAAAAAATCTCGCTAGAGTGAAAAAACACAAGGAAGAAGAAATGAAGAAAAAAAGGGGACAAGGAAAAGGAAAGAAAAAACTAAGGTTACCTTAATTTAACTTGTAGTACTTCCTAGAAAAGTTAATATTTTAGAGCAAACAAAAAAAAAAAAAAAAAGAAAAAAGAAAAAGGAAATGTCTAACAAGTCACATTGATTTAAAAAATAAAAGGAAACAAAGAAAGGGAAATAAAGAAATAATATTAACTTAACTTCTTGACACTTCTGGAAACTCGAGTTTCTTAAATTTAGACTTGGAAAAGAACAGAAAAGGTGGAAAATTAGTTCCATAAACCTCCATTTCATTTCATGGTTATGTGTCGCAATATTCAAAGTGTGGCAACAAACAGAATTACTATGAAACCATATCCATCATTAATCAACATAAGGAGTCATATAAACCTCTAGTAGGCTATACTTGTCAATAGACAGACGTCACAATTTCAAAGGGGGGTTAAGTAGATATGAAATCAGCAACAAAAGCAAGTTCTGAAACTGACCTAATGCATGCCTCAGAGGTACTTAAATGCAATGACTTTTGAGCCACAGCCTCCAAATTTATCATTTGCACAGCCATAATATGCTTCCTCTACACCTAAAAATGGCTAAGAGTCATCTAATCACATTTGAATTAATAAATTTGATGAAAGTTTAGTATTATTTCAGTATGACCAACAGATGTACCAACGATTGATAATGATGCTGCTGCACACATTATGCATGGTTCACCTCGCATAAAGGGCGCATGTTGAAAATTTCTCTGCAACTTGCAGACGAAAATCCAGTCCCTTTGCCACTGCTCAAGAAGAATATCAAGAGCTACATCTCTGCATGTCTTGTTGCCTAGGAAAAAACAAGGAGAAAAATAAAGAAAGCATATCAAACTTTGGAAATTTGTCAGAGAGAAAGTTGCTTTTAATGTAGTTTCAACATAAATTTAGGAAATGCATTTCATGAAACATGTTTTCTCCTTCACATTTATTTATTTATTTTTACTCTTGCTTAACGTTTGAGTAGGTGCATCTCTCAGTGCCATTCTTCCTCTTAGAGTTGAGAGCATTTGTAGAGCAAATAAAAAATAGTTAACAAAAGTAAATAATGACAACACAATATAACTTGTCTTCTTCCTCTTCAAATCGCCTCTTTCGTATTTGCTCCATGTTGACTATACTTTTAAGGCTTGATGGTGCTCATCCTTTGCTCGGTATGCAGACTAAGTGAGGGAGCTTAGAGTGCATACAATGTATCCTAGGGACAGGATTTTTGTCAAAGCCAACTGCGTTAGATCATGAATCCTATTGGGAAATCACTTTCTGTAAGACAGAATCACCGATACACCTTATCAGGAAATTTCTTATCTATCGTCAAATACCCACAACACTGAGAATCTAAGAGAGGATCTTATGCATGAAGCATGGACAACTCTCTTTGCTCCTCACTATTAGGTATTCGATCTAATTTCTAGTACTCAAGAGTTATATTCTTCAAAATTTTACGTGAAATTGCAGTTAAACTCCCCATACTTGAGATTTTGCAAAGTCTCTTGACTCGCTTCCCTCAACTTTAGAATTTTGCATCTCTCACAACACCTTATTCATCAGGAGGGGTGAAGCCACCATAACAACTCGCTCTCATGTAATGCAAAGCAAGAAATAGTACCCAGAATAATCTATAAATTTATAATCCGTTGAGGCCATCAAGAACAAGTTAACATTTTCAAGCATGCAATACAGCACAATCTATGAGCGGTCAACATTCTGGTCCAGAAGCTTGCAACAGCTCTATTTCAATCCAAAAAAATAAATGTAATTTGTCTATTCTCTCTCCCGATTAAAGCCTTTTCTTTAATTATTCTCGGTCTGAAATTCAGATAGAGCACGATGGCACAGGAGAATCGTGAAACATTGTACATAGTAAAGCAAGATTCTTGCTATTGTTAGCCATAGTCATATTTTATGAAAGAATAATGGGAACAAAACCATTTACAGCCCAATAATGCATAGAAAATTCCACTCTTTAACAGATTTGTTCAGATATAAAATATTAGCATTTATTAAAGAAATGTTTAAAGTAGAAACACAAAAAAGATTAACAATAACTGTGGGTGGATAATGTGAGGGTATCAATTCAGAACAATAGCAAAGTGCTATCCAAAATTTATAAAAAGGGGTGGAGAAGCAATGATAAACAAACATTCGGATCATATCTCCTAGCTATAAGATCAAGATCTTGCAAGTCTGTATAATATATTGGTCACAAACTTCCAAGTAATGATAAGTATTACATACTCATCGTATAATTTAGATGCAAATCCCGCCTAACACTTTAAGCGATATGGCCCTAACAACACCAAAGCAAAAACTGCAACTAATTTGAGAAACTACATGTTGCTCATTCCAAAGTGTGTCTTATTATTGGTATGTCAGAAGTTTATCCTTCATTGATTAGGTTTCACTCAAACATTCAAGAAGCATCTAGTAGTTTTAGCTTCTTGGTCATTTTCCTTAATAAAAGCTATAGCACATAAGGATAAAAAGAGAATTTTAACTGTTGCAAAGGCCTCAGAATTCAGAATCAACAATCAACTTCTCGTGCTTTTGTCTCTATTCTACTTAATAACTTATGTAAACTCCGTGTTTTTGGTGATTATTTCTCTTTCACATCCACAGTCCACAAGGCAAAAGAAAATAACCAACTAGCCAGTTATAAATGGGCACAACCAATGTTCATATTACTGTCACACTCCGAAGTAAATTTGTTTTTCAATTCTCTTGAGTTGCCAGAGTCAAGAAGTGGTTAAAGGACTCGACAGTCAAGTGACCTTTCCTGGTGGCTTGCCATCTCACTGCATCTTCTTCATTCTTCTATCGTTTTGCCTTTTCAAGCGCCTCAGAAAACATAGAGACAAAGCCCTACCCCAGAGTTTCTTAGAATTCAATTCTCCTGGCAAACCTATCACCCACTGTACATCTGTATGATAAGTACATACTACACATCCACATTTCCTCCCTCCCTTTCAACCTACAGCACCGGCTTGTTTTTCCTTGGAACCTAGACTTCACCTACTTCTTTCAATAAATTGCCACCCATGAAAAACAGAGAAAGAAAAGCTATACCTTCCAGAGATTGTCCCCGATTTTGCAGCGTCTAATGTCGATAACCTATGAGTTCACCATCAAGCATCCACAGACAAAACTTCTAGAGAAACACCGATTTGGCATCTCTCGAATAAATTCAACGACACATCCTTTAAGTTCCCGCGCAATTGCAGCACCAACCGGATCAAATTCAAAATCCATCTCAAGTATTAAATCAACTTAATAAAATTCGGATGTGGCAAGCGTTAGCTGATCTGTATAGTAAGTTGCATGAAGCCCAGAACCTTAGGAGAGAATCGTTCACCCAAAGCTACGTAGCCAGTCTCCATGGCTTCCGTCGGCGGTGGCAATCGGTCGCCTCCGCTGGCCGGTCTCCGTCAGCCATCGATTCATTAGGGACTCTGTTTCCGGACGACGAACTTCTTCTTCTATTCGTCGCCTCCGTTGGGAGGCGGCGATCTTCAATGCGTTAGAGCTCACTGGCGTCATACGATGGAGTTGGAAGTTCGGCTATGGCGGAGAAAAGGAGGGAGAGCTTCCTACAACGGGAAAATCAAAGAAAATTAACGAAGAGAAGAAAGAACTACGGAATTCTATTTGTGAATTAAGGTTAATTAACTAGGGTTAATTAAAGGGGATTTGTGCAAAACGAAAAAGGTAATTGTTCATTTTAAGCGAGCGATCATCAAAGACATAATATATTTCTATAACGATGGAAGGGTACAAAGACGAAAATCAGTTTTGATAAATTTATTTTATTTCATGAAAATTGACATTGATAGTTTTAAAAAATTCTATTTTAGAAGAATGACATAACAGGGCAGTTTTTATGAGTCATGTGCTCAAATCCATTTCCAGTGATAATTGAATGAAGGGCGAACGATTGAGATTACTCTGTATAAAATGCATGAGTTAGACTTGGATGGAGGGGAGAATGTATGCGAAACTAAGTGCAAATAAAAACAGATGCACATGAATTAAGATCACATAGAAAAGTAAAAAAATTTGGACAAAAATATGAGGAAGTGAAAGTGGCAAGAACCGAAGGTGTTAGTAAAGAAAAAAGTAAAAAATAAACTGGAAAACAAAGATAGATAAAACTCACGGAGAGGGTATTCTTGTTTGCGCGCTCGTCTCTCTCCTTTGATGCTTTGGTCCTTTATACTCCATGGAATGGAAGCTGTTCGTGCCTTCTCTTCCAATTTTACCTCCGCCAGCATCAAATGCCCATCCCACGTTGATAAACCGCACGATCGCTCCCACTTCTTTTACATGTGTTAGAATCCCTTCACGTTCTAACCAGATCATCCTCCATCCGGACCACATTCCACGTTTGCATGCTTTGCCACAGGTAAGAGCTTGTGATCTTGCTCTTGTTTGACTTTTCTTCGCAAGAAATGTGCTCTACACGTATGAAATTATTCACCCAAGCCTCCTCCTCAAGTAAATCTCTAGCCACAACCTCTGCATGCTTTCTTGGTCGAACTCATTTTCTCCATGGGGCTGATTATTTCCATCGTTGCAGCTGACAAAGTTAATACCAATTAAAATGGACTCATCAAGTACCTCGAAGTTAATATATGGGTAAAAGCGGGTACTAATAGCGGGTTATAAGTTTTTTTTTTTTTTTTGAGAAAAGAAAATGAGAAGAACAAAAAGAAAAAGAAAAAAAAAAGAATGCATTGTAATCAAGGTCAGGGAGTTCATTTACCTACAAATTGCTTCCTTAGCAAAGTTTCAATCATTCTAACAATAAAAGTTGTAAGCCAACGCTAGCATGCTCATATCTACCAGTTGAATCAGAAATCATCATACTCTTGGTTTTCATGCCATGGGGGAGAAAAAGCTTAGGATTTCTTTTTGATACTATTTGACTATGTTCCTCACTCCTCCTTTGACAATCTTGCAACTCTTTTTGTAGATCTGTTTCCATCAAATTATCTTTGTGCATAAGTGGACTCTCAACTTCTAAATCTGTTAGTTCAAGAACAACCTCACGGAGTAAAGCTAGATCGATCAATCGATTGTCTTGAATCTCAATCTTTAAATCGTCCTCAAGTGGCTTGCATATTATTCGGAATCCCCACTTTTTCACCTTTGCAGTTGATATTGTAAGGCTAAAGTGTACATAACTCCCATCAATTTGACCAAAATTGACTTCTCCCCACAGATCATATGGTGTGAAAAACCAAAGCAAGATTTGATCAAAATCCGTTGTCGTGAACTTTCTTCCTCCTTTGCAATCCCTGATTTCACCATTCACATGTGGTAAAACCTCAAATATTGGATACTTTGCCTTATCATCATTGCTGAGAACGGCACAGAAAGTGACCACAAGAAATCTATCATACAAGTCCTCTAAAGCCATGAATGATACAGAACTCTCTTCAATAGGGAGGACCCACTCTGGCATCTCTTCTCCAATGAACCAAATTGTGTAATTAGAAGGTGTCTACTATAAAGATAGACCATTAGAAAGTACCGAAGTTTGTCATCAGTAGTACTCAAATAAAAGAATTCATTTTTGAGATAGCTAGTATAAGCACCTAGAGGGAGGTGAATAGGTGAAAAAAAATAATTTCTCGAGATAAGAGAGCAATACTAAGCAGACAATAGAAATGAAGTTCTCCTTTAGTTAACAAACCGAATTATGATCAAAGTAAAGCAGAGAGTAGGGAAGAGAAAATGAACACATAAATTATAGTGGTTCGGCTTATTCCAAGCCTACGTCCACTCTTCCGCACTGACAACCCACCGGCTGGATTTCACTATGAACAAAAGAGTTGTTACAGCAAGGATCTCCCTTGATTCCACAGTGTAGATACTTTATCACACTTCCTCAAGGTTTCTCAAAATATAGACTCTCTTTGCGTACAAGGTTTCGCTCAGTAAATAAATTGACTAAGAACAAAGAGCTTCAGACTTTGGAATTCTTCTATCGTGCACACACTCGAACAATTGGAACGTCTTCCTTATATACTCCTTTATGCCATCATACCCGTTGGCACTTACTAAATGAATTCTTCCAACCTTCCCGTTGGACATAATCAAATAGGAAGATCATTCGAGCTATTTAAGGAACATGTCGATAGCCCATCAATCATGCTCGCCCCTAAATCAGGATCTCGGTTTCCATAAGTAGAAACTTCCAAGTACACTTCGCCAATCATCGGATCCTTAATCTCTGAATCAATCATGATCAAATAAAGGATTCCGTTATGTCATATCCAGCTAAGAGATCTTCTTCAGTCGATAAGGTCAAATCCTTAATGAAACATCCAGATCTGGATAGCCTTCTTCGACGGATTAGAAACTGTCAATGAGAATAGACTTTGAGTCTTGAGTCTGGCAGTCCGGAGGTCTTCAGACTTTAAATAGTAGAGTCTGCAAATCTTCAGACTAGACTGATGGAAACGTTTTGTCAGCTTCAAAATATTCCAGGAAGATTTCTCCAACAATTTTGAGTTTGGTGATTAATCCCAGTGAATTCCACTTCAAACTATAGCTCTCTAAATGAGTAGAGATTCATTGACCCTTGCTTGCATTAACATACAACTCTCATGTGATAGAAATCATTCCCGTAAAAGCATGTAGCCAACTTTATGAGAGAGAGAGAGAGAGAGAGAGAGAGAGAGAGAGTCTAACCTGGTCGAGAGAGGGAAGGTCAGTCCCGGTCAACACTCTACGGAAAAAGCTGCTTTGGAGATACATCTCCAGTTTTTGAATAGATTCGCAATTATTAGCTGAAAGAATCTTCAAAAATGGTGGAAGCTCAGATATTTCTTGTAATTCTTGGCAATATGAAATTGCATACACGGTCAAATGATCACGTTTACAAATAGATTTGGGAAGGCTAGTAACATAGCTCTCCGCCTTGAGAACTAATTCTTGCAAGAAGGGAAAGCATGAAGGATTCTCGAGAAATTCTATTTCGCAAAAATTACATCCCCAAAAGATAAATAGAGTAAATTTGGAAGTCCGCTATTCATGCACGGATTAGCTGAATCCTCATATTTTGGAAATCCTATTAAATTTGGACAATATGAAAGTTCCAAGAGTTCAATCTTTTGTAACTTGTAAATGCTAGACGGAAGACTTGCCAAGTTCTTGCAATTACTTAAATCCTTCATTTTCAAAGAGACAAGATTTTCTATTGATACAGGAAGTTCTTTAATAGTGGTCCCCTGTAAACAAAGCTTTTTCAAGCCTTCAAGTTTACGTGGAATATCAGGGAAATTGTCAATTTTTCTGCACCCCCTTAAATTCAACCACTACAACTTGTTGTGATATGCAATAGACTCATGGGCTTCTACTAAGTTTTTGCAATCACAGAGAACCAATTCCTCAAGATTTGGTGTACAAGAAAGGTCAGGCATATGAACCAATGATTCACAGTTACTGAAATTAACGTACTTCAATTGTTGGAAGTCTTGCAAAAACAATGAAACCAACATTTCATTAAAAGGTGCTATAATTTGATTTTTTGAGAATTACATATTGTATTGAGGAATTAGTAAACAATTAGAAACTTTACTAGTAATTACAAATCTGTATGTATATATTGTGAGAGATTGAAAATTAGTGATGATAAATCAAAAAGCTAATGGATAATGGTCAGATGCAGGCCATGTGGTAAAACTATGACATATGTCACACCATGTGGCAATCAAAATAGTAAAGTGAAGTGCCATGCGGCAACCATGCGAATGTGGGTCATGTGACAAAATTAAGCCCTATGTCATGTCATGTTCCAATTAGAGAAGCAAAGTTAATGTCATGTGGCAAGCACCGAAGTGAACATTTTTTTAATTCTGATTTAGACTCTATATAATAGATTAATGTCAATACTATATTCTATCACAATGAAATTTTTCAAAAAATAAATAAATTTAAATTTCTTTGAAGTTATGCAAAGAAAATGAAACCAACTTAGAAAAAAAAATATGAAGAAAAAGAATTTACATATACAATTCAATATCTAGCTTTGACTTTTGATCAAGAAACTATTGGTATTCCACCACTAGATCCCATTATTTGCAAACGCATTACAACATTATTGGCAAAGCTTCTAATAAATATTTTATTATGTTTGCTTAGAAATGTTGCTCCTTAAGAACTAACTTAAGTAATTAATAATGTCTAGTTTTACGGGACAGTGCATTCAAACCTTTGACAAAGCTAATTCTATTGATGTAGGACAAATCCTGTTGTTCAAGTATGTTACATTGGGTAAAGCTCCATCACTTGCAACTAACTAGCCCCTTAAGTTTACTTTTAGTAAGAGATGTTGTCACTAAGATATCTAATTTACCACATCCAAATCAAGCAGCTTGGCCACTCAGCTCCCTACTGCTTGGGTGTTTTCACTTTTATGTATAATATCAACGGATTCGTTCTCTATATTTTTGTTTCCTTTATATTTGCTCATTATACAAATTTTATAGTAAAACAAAAAAAGGTTATGTGTAAACAACCGACACAATTAGAATGGGGTTACATAGCTTACGCTAGCACATTTGCATTCTTCATTAGGTAGATTTGATTTGATTTTGAAATATAACTATGTCGATTGTTAGAGATATTGGATTAAAAAAGTGTTTGAATTTCATCTATATTATTATATAGTACATAAAGCTACTTTTAAGGGATTTCAATTTTTTTTTTTTTTAAATTCTTTCCTTCAATTATACTCAATTACTTATTTTACAAATTTTATACTCATGGACGGATATGTCAAATTGGTTATTCTATTTTATCTCACATACTTTATAATTATGTCTTGAGTTTGAGTTAGTATATTGAACCTGACCCGATTGGAGGATGTGGACCTTCGTATTAGATGAGGTGTAAGAGAAAAGTCTGAGTTGGTTTTTGACATGGTCTTGCATTCTTCAGATGATAATCTTGGATTATAATTTGTTTTTATGTGTTGGGATTTATGAATCCAACGCTCAAACAACCAACAAGGGTTTCTTCATATCTGTCCAAGGAATGAGACCAACAATTGAACTCCTCTAATTGTCACCCGGTTGACTTTCCTGGAAAAGGCTGCACATGAGGAAACAAAGAGGAATACTTTGAAGAAAGTCCTAGGTAGGTTTCAGAGATAGAAAATAAAGTGTGGGTTTTATTTTCTATCTTCCTTCAGCTGCAATCGCACAAAAGAGGAACAAGGGGGAAGCTCTTCTTTAGCTATGCACAGGAGCGAGGAACACACACACACTCTTCTTTAGCTATGCACAGGAGCAAGGAACACACACACACACACACACACACACACACACATATATATAGCATAGTTTTACATCCAAACTGATTTGTTTCTTTGTGTGCATTGTAGGTTTTGGTGTTTCTAGAATTGGAAATCACTCGAGCGTGTGAGCAATGATTACTTTGAAATTCTCCAATTAGTGGATTTTTTTTTTTGTTAACTCTCTCCATGGATTAGGTACCATTATTGAGACCAAACCACATAACTATCTCTATGTCTCTTTTTTAAAGTTCTCTTTTGGTTGTAATTTGAGATTTTTGCTTGTCGGATTGTTGTCTAGGAATTATGTCGCAATTATGTGTAAAGTGAAAGTAGAAATTTTGACAAGTTTAATGGGAGAACAATTTTGGGTTGTGGAGCTTTACGATGCATGCACTATTAACAACTCAAGATTTGGCTAGGGCGTTGAATGGCAAGGTTAAGTTGATAGAAACGATGAAATATGCCAATAAAGATGAGTTAATTGAGAGAGGGACGATGAGTATAATCCTATTGAATTTATCAAATGAGGTACTAAGAATGGTGGCCAATGAGAGGATGCTCCAACATTGTGGGCAAAACTTCAAGCATGATGTGTAAAGAAGGGTTTGAATATCACTTATGCATGTTGAAAATTATGTTTGAAGTTTGTTATACTAAAGATACATCCATCAAATCTCATTTAGATGTGTTTGACAAATTCATGCTGGGAGTGAAAAATGTCGAAGAGACCCTATATGATGAAAAATAAGGCATGATATTGTTGGCTTCTCTACCAAAGTCATGGATATACTTTACTAATTTACTATTATAGGGCACATTGCAATTACCTCATAAGAGGTACAATTTGCCTTGTTCTCTAAGGAGAGGTAGAGAAAGTTGCAAGATGAGGATCTAGCATAAGAGGGGGCATGAGGACTTGTGATTCAAGGTAGAGATCAACATTGGAGTCTAGGAGAAAAGGTAAAAATAGATGGAAGTCTCACCATGGAAAGTCTAAGGGTTGCGTGATGTGCTTTGAATATCTCGAGAAGGGGCACATGAGGAGAGATTACCCTAAACTAAGAAACACAGTTAGTAGGCAAAATTCCACAAGTAATGTAATGTGGCGAACGTTGCCAAAGAAAACACCGATGATGCAAAGGCTGTATTGATTGTGACTCGTCAAGAGATGCATAGTGCTAGAATTTGATGCATTCTTATCATATGATTTTTCATAGGAATTGGTTTACTACTTACTAGATTACACATGGTGATAGAGTTCATTAGGGAATAATGCAGCCTCAAAAGATTGTCTAAATAGGGACAATCCGGATTTGGATGCATGATGGAGTATTGCATATACTAAAAGACTTTAGTCATGTAACAAAGCTCAAGAATAATTGCATCTCTTGGAACACTCGATAACATTAGGTGTAAGTACATCGCTGAATGAGGAATGCTAAAAATCTCTTGAAGTGCCGTGACATGATAAAAGGGAAGAAGGTGAATTCTCTGTATCATTTACTAAAAGAGACCATGATTAAAGCTCCTACAATTTCACTAGGTGAGTCAAACTCAAACTTGACTAAGTTCAGGCATGTGCCGTTAGGGCATAAGAATGAGACAAGTATATAGTACTGAGTGAGAGTGGGTTGCTCAAGGATAAGAAGATAGGGAAGCTAGACTTGTGTGAGCAATGCATCTTTAGGAAACAAAGCCAAGTTAAATTCACTACAACTATGCATTCAACCAAGCAACCGATTGGTTACATTCATTTAGAAGTCTACAACACATCTCTAGTTTCTTTGAAAGGGGTGCTTGATATATACATATATTCATTGACAAATTTTTGAAAAAAGTATGGATATGCTTCCTAAAGCACAAATCTAAGGTGTTCAATCAGGTCAAGAAGTGTAAGGCACTTTGAGAAGCATTCAATGACCAAATTAAGTGCCTTAGGATCAATAACGACATGGAGTTCTGTAGTAAAGATTTTACCAATTTTTGCAAAGGAAAAGGGGTTGTGGGACACAACATAGTGCCCTCGACACCACAGCAGAATGGTGTCACAAAATGACAGAATAAGACTTTGATTGAGTGAGCTCAGTGCATTCTTTTGCATGCAAGACTAAGCAAGAAATTTTAGGCTAAAGTTGTGAACATATGTTATTACTTGATTGATCAATCTCCATCATCTGTTATTAAGTGGAAGGCTCATGAAGAAGTATGGTCGTGGGAATCCTATTGACTACTCTAGACTATAGGTATACGGATGTCTTGCAACTCAAGCAAATGATGGTAAGCTTGAATCGAGGTCGAAGAAGTGCATAATTCTGGGTTATGCTCATAGGCTGAAAGGTTACCAGTTATGGTGCAATGGTGTTGACTCACCCAGTTTTCTAGAAGGTAGAGACGTGACATCAAACATGATTGGTAAACTTCAACAATGAAGTCCTAAGACACAACTAGTTGAAAAACGAATCACGGTGTCAATTGTGATATGGATCTTTAGGTGTAGACTCCAAATAAATCATAGGTAATAGAGGTTGAGATTACAATTCCTAAAGTTGATAATATTGGGAAACTAGTAAATTTGCAACAAAGTATAGCCACGAGCAGACAAAGAAGGCGAATTAAACTACTGGTATATGTGGTCGTACAAGTATTGCTCATGCATTGACTATTGGTGATGAGATGGAGATAGATGCATATTCATTTTTATTTTGAGGTGATGGCTAGTGTTGAGTTGTCATGGTGGCTAGCGGGTATGAATAATGAACCTAGCCCAAGTCAGTGTTGTGTTCAACTCCACGGGTTGGCTGGTTGGAAGGATTGCTTTAGGCCATCTGTCTTTCCCTCTCTTCTCTTAGCAAAGTAGGAAAAAGTTCATTTATGGGTCGGGACCCTAAGGCCTTTTTTTTTTTTTTTTCTCAAGAGGTGATTTCGAGAATCAACCAACTGACAAATCCATAGCTGGGGCGAACACTAATTGTTATCTAAAGGCGAAGACTCTGAAGCAGGTGAACACTTGGCCTAGTGGGCAAACATGCCGGGCTCTAGCTCCGCGCACCTATTGACACTTTTCAAAGCACTTTCTAGTGTGTGCTAACGTTTGAGAATGTGTTATTTGGCCTCACGAGTCTACAAGCCTTTCTCATTTCAGTGCTTGCCTTTTGAATCTTCAGTAGGGGCTTTTAGTCTTTTGATTAGAGTATGAGTTGCGACATGGGATTTGGTTAAAGTACCTAAAAGCTAGAAGATAGTAAGATGCAAATGGGTTTAAAAACAAAAGGGGGGCATTCCCATTTTTAGGTAGCGAGGTATAAGGCGAGACTTGTTGTGAAGTAATATAATCGATGGAATGACAATTATCATAGTAAGGCATTCTCATCTAGTAAGACATACTTCTTTTTAAGTATTACTTGTCTTAGTTGCTACACAAGATCTTGAGCTAGTGCAGCTAAACATGATAGCAATGTTTCTTCATGGTGCATGGAAGGAATGGATTTACATAAGGCAATTGAAGGGATATGCTATTTCAATGAGGAAGATCATGTTTGCTTGTTAGAGAAATTTTTGCATGGCTTGAGCTAGTCTCCTAGGTAACTTTATAAACATTTTGATGCTTTTGTGACTAGTTGGACTATTCAAAAATTCAATTGGATAGTTGTGCTAACTCTAAGAAATTGGAAGATGTGTATTTGATTGATTTGTTATCATATATTGATAACATGTTGATCACAGCTAATAATATGTCTGATATTCATGTGGTGAAGTGCCAGTTGAGTATTGAGTTTGATATGAAAAACTTTAGGTAATGCAAAGATGATACTAGGTATGAAGATATTACATGATAAGGCTGTAGCAGTTTCGAGTTTATATAAAAAAAATTATATATTGAGAAAATTATGGCATGCAATCAATGAATTCTATGAGTATACCTTTAGCCAAGTACTTTAAACTCATTGCAGACTAAGGAGGAGGAACATATGTTTCTTGTTTTTTATTCTAGTGTAGTGGGGTAGTATTATGTATGCACGAGGCTTGACATTTCATAAGTTGTGAGCATTGTTAGTCGTTACATAAAGCATCCTAGTAAGAAACAATCATAAGCTATGAAATAAATCCTCATATACTTAAAGGGGACAATAAATATTGGTACAATGTATCGAAGGATGGCAATAGTAAAGAGACCACAAGTTATGTAAATTCAAATCATGCTAGTGACTTAAATGAGTGTAGGTCCTGCTTAAACTAACAAGTTGTACAATAAGTTGGAAGGCATTCTTGCAAGACCACACTGTCTTGTCTTTGATTGAGGCAAAGTACATGACATCGAATTTTATAGTGGATGAGACTACATGACTAAAGAGTATGCTCTCGAACTTAGGGTTGGAGTAGCAAGACATTGCAATACACTATGACAACCAAAGTACAAAATATTTGGTCTATAATTTAATTTATCACGAGGAAGCATATTGAAATCAAGTACTATTTAATATGAGATGTTGTGGCAAAGGGCAAGGTTGTTATGACAAAGATCGCAACAACGAAGAACCCTTTTGACATGATGGTGAAGCTTGATCTCAAATAGCCTTTGTAGTGTATAAGCGCTCGTTAGAGCATTGGGAAAGCTACTATGGTGGATAATGGCAACAAACATCAAGCCAAGGTGGAGAGTAATTAAATTATGTCTCATGTTTGAACCTATATACTAAAGCCGACCCCATAAGAGGATGTAGATCAACTCAGATTGGATGAGGTGTAAAAAGAAAGTCCTAGTTGGCCTTTGATTTGGTGTTTCCTTCTTCAGATGATAATCTTGGGTTATAATTTTTTTGGATATATGAATCCAAGATTCAGTCAATTGACAGTGATTTATGTTGCGAAAACATCCTTATGGTATTTTGAAGATTCCAAAACTATCCTCGGTCTACTATCCTTATGATAAGTGCAGATATTTGTCTTAATGATGCAGCGAT
Organism: Eucalyptus grandis; assembly: GCF_016545825.1. Taxonomy (NCBI): domain Eukaryota; kingdom Viridiplantae; phylum Streptophyta; class Magnoliopsida; order Myrtales; family Myrtaceae; genus Eucalyptus; species Eucalyptus grandis. The sequence continues at coordinate 34,329,495 of NC_052616.1, forward strand.
GATTTCAAAAAAATTGTGATAATAGTGTTGGTCTTTGTGAGTTTAGTGAAGATTGAGTGCAAGGATGAGGATCATGATAGCAAAACAAGTCAAATATGACGATGTGTTCATGAGGACTTTGAGATACGATGGTTGATGGGTCATCAATGTAAAGTCTTTGGAAGATGAAATACTGAGGAGGATCATTGGATAATTGATTGCAAGTCATTTCACACAGTTTGACCATGGGCAACATCGCAAACTAGTGATAAGTGCTCATGGTTTGATAAGGTGATATAAAGCAATGTATTGTGTTGTCAAGTCTTAAAAGGCGTTGCTCAACAAGTGCATTTTTTTTATAATAGTTATATGAGTAGAATATAGCTGTTACTAGTTTGAGAACTCCCAGCCGGAGAACAGGAAATGAGTCAGAGCACCATTGATTGTTTTGATCAAATAGTTAGAGGTCCAATTAATGTAACAACACCTACAGACTCCATTTTTGGAAACCTTGGTATCATTTAGAGGAAAGGATTGTATGGGCAATCCATACCTCAATGACAACTGCAACCAAGTCCCAACAGCTCTTACATCTTCAAAAGCATCTCCAAGGGATGGATTGAAGATGTCTAATAAATAGGATCAAAGTAGCTAAAAAGGGTTGGATGTAAAATTGAGAAAGACTGTGCTACTATCCATCTATAAAATACTCTGCTTTGCTACTTTGTATTCAGTGACAAGAGGACACGTATAAGAATGAGGGTATTATTTTCATTCTAATAATGTGATACATTTGATAATAAAGCAATTCGTGTTGGTTGTACTCTGAAAGATTACTAGTGAATTGCAGCCAATGTTGAGGTTGTTCCCCGGAAAAGCGAATGTATGATTTGGGATAAAGTCAAATCACTATTTATTGTTGTGTGCTATTTTCTATGTATACATTATTGCCTATAATTGGTTAACAACAACACTAGCTTGGTTGATACTTCCAATCTATTTTTGCTACTATCAAAGTACATCATGTTATATTCCGCAAGATAAATTGTTTTAAGTTTTCAATTAATCTAGTCAGCCCTCTGTAAATTGTTTTGTTAGACCTAATGACTTCTTCATATTTATCAAAGGTTTGACCAAGGCCAATGGTTGAACTCCTTTGAATGCTGTCAAGGTGTAAATTTCATTTATTTTGTCTCCTTTCATCCGCAATCACAAAAAAAGAAAAAAAAAGAACAAGTGGAAAACTCTTCTTTAGCCATGCACATGAGTGGGTTGTGTGTATTAGCGATTGTAACTATGTAATTCTCTGATTGATTATTAGATTGTTTGGTATTAGATATCCTAGTGGAGTGGGTATTGATACTAGACTAAACCAAGTAAAATCTCTTATGATCTTTATTGTTCCTTGCTTATTTCATTGATGATTTCACATTTATTTGGTTTCAAGGTGATACCTTCTGCATTATTTTACAATGTATTTCAATGCTAAAATTTCAATTTTCTTATGATGCAAGGACCTTAGACCTGAGCAGGTCTTTAAACTGCTTAAGGAAGAAACAAGCGGAGGGACCCGTCCTGGGGTGGGAGTCCCTGCGTGTCTGTCTTCCGTAAAGGCAGGGTTAAGGCCTTGAAAAAAATACTTAACCCCATTGCTGGACCAGCCACAATTCCCTTTACGGGAAATCGGCCAGCACGCCTGATCCCCGTGAAGCCTTCCCCAGGTAACCAATCCGTGGGCGTGGTTCAGGGAAATGATGGTGCCAGGGTAGAACCTGGGTGGCCACCTTAAAAAAAAAAACCCAAATCTCTAAATATCTTTCCCTTTCCACGTATCATTCTCTTATGACTTATTGACCTTCATAAAAAAAAAAAAAAAAAGTCAAATATTGAAATATCTTTCTTTCCCACAAACATTTATAAAATTTCCCAGTGTTGTGTATTTATTCTGTTTATGCTTAATTTTTCAAATGCCAAATCTGTTACATGAAAGAATATTTCTAAAGCAAGTAGTTGGGGTCATTTTGAAAGAAAAGAGAGAAGTGCTTTCTATAATGCAAGAACGCCACTTTCTTCTGTGTACTAGAACATATAATAAACATGTACATGTACTAATGAAGTATATAATACAAAGGTCTATGTAGGTAATTGCTCACCTTAAATTGTTTTGGCACTCCTGTAATATTGCATTTACTCATATAAATTCCCACTAATTTCTTTGGACCAGAGGAAAATTGAGGAAACCAAGAAGCACAGCCAGCCCATTCAAACCATCTTAGCTCATTAGGAAGATATATAGGACCTTGGAAAGAATTATGCAGATTGTGCATGATGAGCAATCTCAACCTGCTCGCTTTTGTAAAAGCATTAGGCTTGACATATATCTCTTTCTGCTCTAGTGGCTCCAACACTATGGCTTTTACTACACAATCTCCCTGTATATACGAGAATATTTAAGTAATGCATATTTAGTAATTAGAGTCAAAGACAAGGAGCACAATTTTAACAATATTTGCAAGTATTACCATGTCGCGGGACAGAACATCGAGAACGTCATCATATAGCCAAAGCCTGCTGCGTCTCCAGGGATCATCGCGACATTCTTGGTTCACAATATCCATACCCATCAATTGAATCAAGTCATGCATTTCTACGATTCCATGCTCCATACTTATCAAGGACCTCTCAAGGAGAATTTCTAATCCTATAGTTATCTCAAAATCACAACTATCAATAACTTTCTTTATGTACTGACTATCCTGCCCCTTAAAGAAACAAGCAATGTGGAGAAAAATCTCTTTCTCATTATCTTCTAGTCCATCATAACTTATTTTGAGCACATTATTAATGGTTTTGTGAGGAATCTTAGAAAACTTCTTTAGTGTACTTTTCCATTCATGTTCTCTTCTACCACATAAGAAGGAACCTAGTACCTCAATTGCTAAAGGAAGGCCTTCGGCATAATTCAAAACACTATCCACTAGATCTGTCCTGATTTTTAGTTTTTGATGTGTCTGAAAAACATGCTTACTAAGCAGCTCACGAGCTTCATTGTCCTCCAATGCTTTAACTTCGTACACATAATCTTGATCTATCCCATGACAAGTTAGCAAATGTTTATCTCTTGTAGTAATGATGATCCTACTTCCATTACCAAACCACTTGCCTTCTCCTACTAAAGCATTTAATTGACGCAAGTCGTCCACATCATCAAGGATAAGGAGAACTTTTTTGCAACAAAGTCTATCCCGTACTAGATTAGTACCTGCATCGACATTAGACACTACTAATCTTTGTTTCGATATTAATATCTCCAATAGTAATTTTTCTTGCAAAGCAACTAAATCCCTGCAACCTTTGGAAGTTTCTCTAACATTTGCCAAAAAAGCTGAACCTTCAAATTGTCTGAAAATATCATTATAAATGGCTTTAGCTAAACTTGTCTTTCCTATGCCTCCCTTTCCCCATAATCCCATCATAAAAACACCATCATCAGACTCAACGTTTAACATGGATTTTAGCTTAACCACTCGAGAATTAATCCCAATCGGATGCTTAGCAACATGCAAAGGTGTTCGATCTAGAAGAGTGGAGATCTCCTTCACAATTCTTTCAATAAGCTCTGATTCATCTCTGACAAAGACAGAAAAAAGAAGTTGTGGGATCATTTTTAGCAATTTGAATAAGCAAATAACAAGCAATTACAAGCCAATAATGATAAAGTAGTGCATCACATTTTATGATGATCACAACCAAAACCAACATGTATTCCCACCAAGTTGAATTAGAACTCCAAGAGCTCCACACCAATGGAAACAAGGTAAGGCTTCAAAATTTAGTCATCCAAAGAATTCATGTTCTTCGGATTTATACATGATGATGCACTTATCATCATCACCATCATCATCATCATCATCATCATCTTCACCATCATCATGATTATCATTCTTCATCATCATCATCATCATCATCATCATCATCATCATCATCATCATCATCATTTATGGATATATTGGATTTATATGTACGCTTACTCAAAAATAGCTATTTATAACTTTTAACGGTGGTTGAGATTTCGATTTAAAAACTCTTAAATTCCTTGAAACACGATGTCATCGCCCACCATGGCGTGTACACACCAAAAATTCTGCCTCAGGTGTTCTGAACTTTCTTATTTCTTGCAAAGAAATGGGATAAGTGCATTAAACTACTTAACATTTTGTCCATTGGTTGATCAAGTTTTGACATTTGATTTTATTCAAATGAGTCAGTGAACGTTTCAGCCGATGACGTCCTAGTATCAATTTCTGATAATTGGAAAAAACATCTTGTCAATTAGGGGTGTCAATGGTTCGGTTCAGTTTGGTTCGGTTTTCTTGAAAACCGAATCGAGAAAAATCGAACCGAACTAAACCATTAGGATAAATGGTTGAACGAACCAAATGTGACCCAAACTAAATACGAATTGAATCAAAATCCCAGTTTGGATCAACTCGGATTTTCGATTTTCAGTTTTTTTTTTTTTTTTTTTTGGCTTTGTGTTTTGTACTGGCATTCCCATGAGAGAGAGAGAGAGAGACTCCATCACTTTACTCGTTCTCACCCCTCCATGATCAATCACTCTTTGCTTCTCTCTCTCCCTCTCTCTCTCTCTCTCTCAAGCAACTTTTTAACACTCACAGCAAACAATTAATCATTGAATTCCAAATCATTCTCTCCTCTCTCTCTCTCTCTCTCTCTCTCTCTCTCTCTCTCTCTCTCTCTCTCTCGACCCAGTTCGCACCCTCCTCACTTCCCTTCTTCGCTTTCATATGAGCCATGGATCCTTGTGACGGATCTCACTACACTTGCCACTACGAAAGACGAGACAACCCCTCCTCCACTCTCCATGCTAGCTATTTTCGACTTTAATTGGCTTGATGGATTGAATTGGTATCAATGTGAAAATGATTATGACTAAATTGATCAAATTAAAAGGTTTATAACTAAATTTATACAAATGTAATAGGTTTATGACTGTTTTGGTACTTTTTCCAAAACTATTGTAAGAGTCGGCAAATTTAAGCGGTTGGTAAAAAAGACAAATAAATTCAGTAAAGGACAAAAAAAGTGGTAATTTATGAAGTCTCAAAAAGCTAGTAGTTTCACGAAACTATTGTTAAATTATCAGTAGTTTATTCAAAATTTATATGATCGGTAATTTTTTAACTATTAGATATTTGACGTATATCAACTCTATAAAAAATTTATAATACAAATGAGATATTCATTTTTTGGGAATGGAACTAGAATCGTCCAAGCCAAAGAAATGAAACGATTCGATGCGGCTGATTCCATAGAAATGATATCACTTGGTAATTGAGCAAGAACTTGAGAATTTTCGAGAATGATAAAAGGAAGCATCTACATGTGTACTAACAATTGTGTGTGTAGATTTTTTTTTTTTTTTTTTTATAAATAGTCTTTATACTTGTAAAGATTAGCTTCTTGCACAAAAGATGGACTCTACTCTACTTACCCGTCATTAAAATGCCACCCGGACAAGCTACCGGCATTGAAAAGAGCTTTCTTCCATTGTTCCACTTTTTCCGAATCCTTCCCAAATTTGGACTCATGCTTTGCTAGAGCTTTCCCATAACTCTTGCTGCCCTGTCTCACTTCTCTTGGGTCCACTTTATAAAACACCGGTAGAACGGTGAGGTCCTTTTGCTCTTTGCACTCCATAATCTTCATCAACTCTTCCAGGCACCATCGTGAGGAAGCATAGTCCTTAGAGAAAACAATGATTGCGACGAATGACTCTTCGATGGCCTTCATGAGCGCTGGCAATGTTTGGTCTCCCTTCCTTAGTTCCTCGCTATCAATGAAAGTGTGTATTCCATTATGATGTAAAGCTTTGTAGAGATGACCAAGGAAGGTGTTACGTATGTCTGTGCCTCTAAAACTCAAGAAAACCTCATAATTACTTTTGGGTTTTGATGAAGAAGCCATTTTGGATGATTGAGATTAACAATCAGAAATGGCTTTTTATCTGTTTAGTCTTCACCTTTCTTTCTCTTATATGGAAAATGAAGCATAGGCGAAACACGACCATGAGGTTCCTTGATATGAGTGGTTGATGTTGACATTTGCTATGATGCAATGATTTATAAACAGTACATGGAATATCATGTTATTTGATAATATCCACTAGTATGATATTGCAAAATGCATATTTTTTTATACATATTTATAAGACTGCATTATTCTTTACTTGAAGTCATAAGAAATAATGATGATTGTCACTTGCTAAGCCATGATATTTTTCTCCCATTATATTGCCATTCTATGTCACAAGAACAGAGAATAGTATTTGGGGGCACGTGGAGAGTACTTGTGAATGACATTTACCAAATGAAATTTAGTAAAGTGAGAGTACTTGTGAATTCCACTTTAAAAATGGTTGGACAAGATGTTTTAGGCGTGGCACCTAACAATCTCTACTTGCGCATGCATTTCCCCACTGCAATAATTCTATCGCTTCAATATGGCTTAGGAATTTGGTTAATTTTATGCTCTCATTAAGAGTGCCAGTTGATTTACAATTTAGAGATATATGCCACAACCAAAAGTTCAACATTGAGACAGTTATTTGGGTCTAATAAGTAAGAAATTAGTAAATGAACTATATATATATATAAAACTAAATCTGAATAGTAAAAGTTGAAGAGATTCATATGGAGTCTACTAATTTTAACGTTCAAATTCAATTTAGTTTATGCACTATGTCCAGTTCATAATTTTTCTAGATAGATAATTGTATCACTACTTCCTAATGCCTAAGATAAATCATTTCAAGAATTCGACAGTAATAATAAAACTTCATCTACTCTCAATATGCTAAATCTCATGCGTTGAGAGGATGGATCTGGCATGAGTCCCACCTTCTGTATTGTGCATGAGCCAATCATCTTTGGAAAACCAAATTCATTAACAATTTTTTTTTTAAATTAGGGGGATGATTATAGTGGTGCAAGCAGATCGGATGTTTAGCCGTATTCCTAATCTCTCGATCGTAATAGATGACCTTTTGGGCTAAGAATCAATTGTGATTCCCATGATCTCATTTCATAGGTGGAAGAGGAATTTGTTCAGCTGGGTACCGCAAAAATTGAAGTTAATCCGTGGAAGATCATAAATTCTCATTAGAAATTATCAATCTCGAGTTTCTTGTCAACAAATTCAAGTCATGTTCAAACATTTTGAGTCTTCGTATTTTTCTTACAAAGAGAGTGCGTTGGTGACAAAGAACACTGAGGTTAGAAAAATGTATGCACGGTGGGTCCCATTGCACACTGAGCAATTCTTTTTCTTCACCATCAGACACGCATCTTCTTTTCTCTTTAGCACCGAAAGAACGGCAACGACTTTATGTCAAGCCTATGAAAATTTCCTCCCAACTTTTTCCACGGCGACGACTTTAAGTCAAGCCTATGAAATTTTCCTAAAGTGGAGGGGAAAAATCTTCCAGCCTTTTCTTGTTAGTGAAAGGATGTTTCGAGACAGTGATGAAAAATGTGAACAACCATAAGACGAGTTTCTGGGTTTGTTACAAAGCCGTTGTGAAAGGTTTTATGCGAGAATTTTTTTCCTAGTTTGCCTTCACTAGATTGTCGTGATTTTTTGAGTAATAATTTAGAAAACAAATGCATTCAGATTTTAAAAAATTACATTACTTACTATTTGTGCAATTTAATTTTTATTTAGGCCCACGCTATTGTCACAGCGACAATAGTTAGTAATACGATAGTTATTTTTAGTGTAATGACCAAACATAAACCCATTTGAAAACAGATAAAAATATCTTAAAGAAAAATGTAGTCGGTCCCAATTTCAAAGGTAAGTTTGAAAAGAAGAGCAAAGTGGCAAAAAAAAAATTAAATAAATAAAGTGATGGTTTAAACTTTAAGCAGAAGGCAGTGTCTCAACCCTAAATTTGGGGCAGAGGTAACATAATTTCTTTTAGACGATGTAATGAGTTTTGACTAAGTACACACCTTGAGCGGGGCACATTAAGGACGGCTGGACCTAGTCAACCCCTAACAGTTTCTTATTGTTGGGCTTGACCTCGGTTTATGCCATTATGATATAGGCCACTTACCTCTAACTTGTTTTCTCCTAACACGTGACGACAGACCATCTATCGATTTTAATAAACCATTTTGTTGAATACAAAATTTCTCATATTTTACTACAAATATGAAAAAATTACCAAAAAAGTCATATACCTATTATATTTATATCAATTCAATTACAAACCTTTCAATTATACGAATTTAATCCTAAACATTTTGACGATTTGTCAAATTACTCATAATGATCGGAAAACACTTACATAGCATTAAGTTAACACCAACTATCCTATGAGGCGCATTGGTGTTGTGTGAACAATTTTATTTTCTAATTTTTTTTCCTTTTCGTTTTTCTTATTTTCATTCTTTTTTCCTTTTTTTTTTTTTTTTTTTTTGTATTTTTTCTTTCCTTTTTGCTGGTAGCCAGTCTCAAGCGATGGCCAGTCACTAGCGATACTCGAAGAGGACTTGCCCTTGGCCTCTCTGGCGAGGGCCACCCTTGCGGCCATAGGCAAAGGACTACCTCGCCCAGGTGAGGCCACCCTCTATGACCACAAGAGAGAGCTACCCTCACTGGCCATAGTCGAGGTTGGCCCTCACCAAATTTGGGAGAGGGTCGCCTCACTCATAGCCAACAAGGGTCTAGGTAAGGTGATCCTTGCCAAAGACTAGCGATTGTAGGTCCTCACTTAGTGGCCAGCCGCAACAAAGAAAAGAAATGAAAAATAAACAAATAATTTTAAATTTAAAAAATTACAAAAATTATCTATGTTAGCATTGGTGATACCATGTAAGACCACTAGCTCAACGTTGGTGATTTCCAACCAAAATAAACTAGATGGACTACATTGAAAAATTGTCAAAATGTTTATGAGTAAATTGACTAAATTAAAAATTTTAGAACTGAATTGGTACAAATGTAATAGGTTTAGGACTTTTTTTTTTTAAAAAAATTCCCTATAAATACCCTAAACCATTTATTTGTTAGTTAATTTCACAACCAAAGAACTATAGCTTTTTTTTTTTTTTTTTTTTTGGTCAAAGAAGAACTATAGATTTAATCTCTTTGATAGCGATGTATCAAACTCTCACCTGCCGCCTTGCACTCAAGTCCCCATGAACGTGGCTCGAAACTGCTCTCGTGGCTTCTTTACCTCATTCATCCAGATAATCGGCAGTGCTCATGGTCTCTAGCTTAAAGAATTACGTGTGTACCACTAGACAAGGTGTCCTCTCCATCACCAATCCCGGATGATTGGTATTACCATGCAATCCTTACTATCCTCTCTTGCTAAAAGAATTGTGTGAGAAACTTAGGACAAGTTCCTCAACGATCATTGGTCCCTCCCCCCTCAAACCATATATGGAAGCCATCGTATAGATTCTCTTCAATATTCTTGCTGAAAGAATCGTGTGTGAACCTTGGAGCAAGGTCCTCTACAATCACAATTCTCTCCTCCCCTCCTAAAACCATATTTGAAAGGCATTGTATGAATCAAGTTATCTTGAATTTTGATTATCAAGAGAAGAAAGGAGGAGGAGGAGGAGGAGGAGACCAAGAATTTGTAGAAAATTTACATAATCAACCTACCACAATTGTTGTTAAGATCATAATACCTCCTTCTTAAATCAGTGGTGTAACTATAAGGTGATTTGTGTAAATCCTTTTTACGTAGACAATATATGCTATAATTATGGGAAAAAAACCCTAAAAATGCATACAAACATGTTGTCCCTCATTTCAGGCTAGCATTCAATTCCTCCAAATTTATTTTCATCTCAATTTATAGCATCACCCATTGCTTTACACTATCATCCAAAGACCTCAAGATCACCTCCTCAACACCACCGGTCGATCTGCAAGATCATATGATTCATGAAAAATATTATTCTTCGAATCCCCTTGAGAAATCAATCAAACAGCTCACCCATCATATATGAGATTGGCAACTCCTCTTTCAATTTGTATATTCAATGTCGACACCTAAATTTTTGCCTACAAGTCCAATAGAATTAAAACTTGAGACTTGAGATTCCTAATGGCAATAGGTTCGTTTCTTGACAATAAAGAATCATTTATGGGTCATTAGAGTAAGAAATTAAGAGCATTCCACGCTATTTGTATTTACGTACCATTTTTTCAATGAATCAATTGTTGACTTTTAGGTTAACTTTTTAGTCAAACCAAAGACTTTGACCCTCAATTAAAAGTTCCAAAATTCATTCATTTGATTTTTTTAGACATTTGATTTAGGGGACTGTGATAATTCAAGATTTCAACGCCAATTTTGATGATTCTTGACATGGAGAGGATGATCAACATTCAAACATGAGTTTAGGGCTATAGTTCACCTTTCACAACAAAGTCAAGGAGTATATTATAAACTCCATTAGGGCCAAATTAATTCAATTTCATATCAATTTATGCAACATTTGAAAAATTTGAAGAAGTCAATCATAAAATGACGAATCAAGAACAATAAGTCAAGCCAGGGTCAACATGGTTTGGACTAATGGGCTAAAAGCCCATTTCGGCCTAATGGGCCAAACAAAGCAAGATAGCCCAACTCATGTCATGATTTGAAGAGAAATAGAACAATTGAGAGGTCTCGGGTCAACCGAGTCAACTTGGTTTAGCCAATTTTGACCCAAGTCAACCAAAAAGTTATCCCAGTTTGCTCACAAGACCCCATGACCAGCCCTCTCTCCCTTTGTTTACAAAATGCCATTATCTCCATAACCAAAATTAAATTCCACATCATCAATCCTTAAGAAAGGCTAATCTTAGCCATTAATTTCCCTTATAATCAAGACCTTAAGATGTGCCATGTCACCTATCCTTGATCCATGTGACCTAAAGAGCCAATCATATCATTTCTACCTCATTAAGAATTGAAGTGACCATAAGATTGAAATTTACATCAAGGATTAAGATTAGAGGCTTATTTGAATTTTTTTCCCTCTTCCTTAGCATTGGCCTACCACCCCTCTCTCATAATTTCATCCTCACAAAAATTTGAAAAGAAAAGCTCTCTCTCCCTCCCTCTCTCCCTCCCTCCCTCCTCTCTCTCTCTCTCTCTCTCTCTCTCTCTCTCTCTCTCTCTCTCTCTCTCTCTCTCTCTCTCTGTAATTGTTCCTTTATCTTGCCGGTTCTTCAACGTCACTGGATCAATTTTGACATTGACACGCCGGCCTCTTCATGAGACCGTGTTCCTTGTTCTATCCGTTGCCGAGTTGTGGTAGGCACCTTCCATTTTAGTCAGGGAACACCTCAATTCGCCTTATTTACTTTACCGTCATTCGATGATCCTAACAAAGGTAGGAGCTATAGTTCTCGTAACAATTTAGAATGACTATCCTAGGATACTTAGGTTGATCATAGTCTAGAATTAGAGTGATATATTCAATCTATGATTAATCTTAAGTTACGAGACAATGGAATTTGGTATCATTAGAATAGGATGCCTATAGATTTTTGATTGTTTGATAAAATCATATATCAATTGCAAGTTTAGGTGACTTTATAAATCGAATTCCTTGCTAGCAGGAGTATCCTAGATGACTGTCAAAGTTAACTTTAGTTAATTTCATGTCAATTAAACTAGATTTTGCATGTTTAGATAATAATCCTTGAGAATTAGCTTTAAACCTAGCTTAATGGCATGATTTATATATTGAATTCTTTGCTGTAATGAGGTGGCCAAACACTTAGTGGGTTGATTTGATGTTCATTTGAAGGCCGATTAGTTCTAAGATGACGTTGTGTGAATCATGATTTGAGTGTTGGAAATTTCCTATAATATGGGCTTACATTAATTAATTATTTTTCTATTTTAAATAATCGGGTTAATGGATATTCTAATATTTGTTGAACCCTAAAGTGATCCGATTAAATTGGGTATTGGCATCTATTGATAACGGGCCTAGTTGAGCAGCAAAGTGTAGGCAATTGTGTTTAACTGAAGCCCATAATGGAAAAGGCTCAATTGACACGCTGTTGATTAGGGTTTGCTAGGTCCCCTCTCTAGCCTATAAAAGGATAGGTTATACCTATCAGTTGTTTTAATCCCATTGAAAGCTGCTATATCGAAATAGGTCATAGAGAGGAAGATCTGACATTCCGATAGATCCCTGATTATCATAGTGATTTACTTTCTTGCAAGTGAAGCAATGGCTCAAACAGGTACGCTTTAATTCCGCTGTATTTATTGATCTTGGTGTTTTACAATCATATATGGATCCGATTCTTCTTGATTAATTAATTATTCATGTGAATAATTTTCTACATGTGGTATCAGAGCTAGTCATATATGATTGTAGAACCCAAATTTTATCTTTTTATGGACAAATTCGAAATTTTCCTCTTTGAGCCAAATATGGGCATTATCTTTCATGTGGATTTTTTTGCTTGATTGATCCTGAAACCATAGGGCTTTTGTTCTACATGTCGAGATCTTTCCAACCATATATAATTTGTATAATTTCGTTGAGAATTGAGAGAGAATTTTAAATTTGAAATTCTAGGGTTTATACATGAAAAGTTCTAGAATTTTCAAATTACTTGTTCTTTGTAAATCGTTGCATGGGTATTGTTATGTATGTACTTTAGCATCCTTTGGTTGCATTAAAGTAAGCCCCCATCTTCCTCTCCGTTCTCTAGATTTCGAAATCTTAATTTGGAAAACCATTGCTTCATGTTCGTTCCTTCAGTGACATGATTATTTTGGCGTGATCGTTCGATAATCGATTTGGTTTTCTCTGATGGGTTGGTATGGGAGGGGTACAAGTATGGATTTGGATTGCTTTGCTATTGATAGCCTCTTATGCGCATGTTTCGCATTCTTGTTTCGGTGCAATGACCCTGTTAGATGCTGACATTCGGCGTTTTTGGATGATGGGTTTGCAGAGATTCTTTTGTTTTGTGAGCCTGTTCAAGGGTTAAGTTGATCTCTTGAATCATAAGTTTTTTTTTTTTTTAAAGTAATGTTCTAGAAACTGTGGAATGAAGGGTCTTCCTTCTTTTATGCCCTGGGGTTATGTTTATGGCGGGGGAGGAGCTGACGGTGTTTGTTTAATTGAATAAAAATAATGCATTCACATTGAGTAGATTGGACATCAAAATATTAGATTTTCTAATGATCTATGCACGAAACGCCGGAAACCCACCGATGACAAGCACGTCCGATTCACCTCGCGAGAAGGACTATGTGATTGGGCGCGGTCCCGCGTCCCCTCGCGAAACCCTAGGGCTCTTGTTTCGGGTGTCAGGGAGTTGGGATTTTTTTTAGTTCGGATTTGATTGGAACGTGATTCGTTGAGGTGGTTCTTCGTTTGCAATGTGGCGTGCGGATGTGGATTCACTTTTGAGTATTGTTCTTCTTTGGCACTTTAATGCTGCTAGGACTAGGGATTTTATTACTTCAGGTGGTTTTGCATGAGAATAAGTGGCATGCTTGCCGGGGTTTTTGATTTGTGTGTGAATTGAGTGTATAATTTGATAATTCTTTATGGGATATCCGTTTTGGCTGAGCAGTAGGGAAAAGTTGTCGGAACGATGTTGTGGCAGATTCAAGATCAGTTTTTTCAATGAAATTTAGATTAATTCCATTAATGGTAATCGTGGGTACTGCTTATGGATTGATGAACTTGGCTTTCTTTGATGGATGGTGAACTTCTCATTCGATTATGTCTCTATAAACAATGGTCTGTGATAGTATTTTATGTGAACGATCATTGCATAGAAGAAAAGGGAAAGTAAGCTTAAGAGGGCAATTGGATTAGAGATCTTCTTCTATATCAATCTTGATTTTTGCTAGTAACAAACAATATTGCTTGTGCCATGCGCAGGATCTTACTTTATTCACACTCTCTCGCATAAATTGACATTATGACAGAAGATATTGTACCTCATTATCATAGATTGAATTCAGAAACATTTTTTAAAAAAAAAATTGTGGAAGTGATGCTTTCTTTCATAACATATTGCAATTCTTGCTGCAGAATCAACGTTCACTTTTCTATTTGCTGTTTTGTCTTGGTCTCTTGCCTATATGTACTTGGGATTTGACATGAGTGCTTAAGATTGCTAGTGGAACTTTTATTTATTAATTTAAACATGAGAACCTATTGACTAAAGGTGACAGAATGGTGGGTTGTTTTCCCTGACTGTAATTGGTTACAGTGCTTGCTTAGAGTGTTCTTCATTTTGTTTAAGTTGAGGTCGAGTACGCAGCTTGGGTGCCATTCTTTTTCTTGTAAAGATTGTAGTTCCTACCTGGGTGTGTTTGTTTGGTATTTGGTGCACTAGTAATTTAAACTTAAATACCAAACATGCTGACTGAAGTGCTAGATGCACCTATCCTTTCTTTTGTTGGGTTAATTCAGTGATTTGGACTAAAACCGTTTTTCTGACCCCCCATTAAAAAAAAAAATGTGGGAAAAATTGTTGCTTGATAAATGCAATATGATCTTGGGAAGCACATATTGTAAAGTGCTTTTGGGCATAAATTTTATTGAATTTCCTTATTGATAAAAATTAGTATATACAATCACCGCCCAAAGGGGGTTATTATGTATATTAATTTGAAAATTGCATGAAGATAAATTCCAAAATTAAAAGATGGGGATGTATGACTTAAAAAGATTTATCTGCCCAAAGGGGATAAATTTTTGAAAGTTATGTGTAATTCCCCTTTATATTGATATATTAAAGATGAATGATGGGGATGGGTGACTCAAAAGGTTTACCTGCCTAAAGGAGATAAATTTTTTAGAGTTATGTGTAATTCCCCTCTATGTTGAGATAATGGAGATATATAATTTAAAGGATTTGTCTGCCCAAAGGGGATTGATCCTTGAAGATTATATGTAATTCTCCTTTATCATCTCTATATATTGATATCATGGAGATGTATAATTTAAATGATTTGTCTGCCCAAAGGAGATGGATCATTGACAATTATGTGTAATTCTCCTTATTATCGTTTCATAATCTTCATGTTGTGGAAAATAATTATATATTATACACTCTGCCTAAAGGGGAGTTTGTGATGTGCTAATTATTTTGTTGAATTGCTCATTGCCCATAATTGATCTTATTGCATTATATGTGACAACACTACAGTTGTGTTTTATTTTAAAATGACAAGATTATCAATGTGTCCAAACACATGGAGATCAAATATTATACTGTTAAGGATTTGGTCAAAAAGTGAGATATTATGATTGATAATATTAGAACCAAGTCCATGTTAGCTAATCCTTTAACAAAAGATTTACGACTCATTTTGTTTAAAGGCCATGTATAAGAGTATGGGTGTTTTAAACTCTTTTAATCTCTTTTGTTAGTGGAAGCTATGTATAGTTTGTCTTTCTGGATATTATAGTTATATGCAAATTGATAATGCTTTTACGATCTTTATTAAACCATTTATTTTTTTATGATCATCACTGTTGATTCTATTGTTATCATTTCTCCTGTTGACTGAGAAATTGAAGTATAACACAGTATCTTTAAACAAATTTTAGTTTAAAGATGACTGGATGTCACAGATTATGAGATCTCATGTTGGATTGTGACATAATTGTGCAATTTCATGTTGTTTAGAAATCGCACTGAGGTAATTTCATGTTGTTTAGAAATTGCGCTAATGCAGTTTCATGTTGTTGAGAAATTGTATTGAGGACTGATAAGAAATAGTGTATATTTTGATCACATGTTGGCACTATTTCTTACTACACTACTAGGCCCATGATCCATGAAAATATAATACTTATTATATGTGATTATGGAAGGTATTGTGTTGTGGCATTTTCTTAACACATTGATCTCCATAGTCCTATACTGAGGTTATATAGGATTAGATTGATATTGAGATGCCATTATTGGAATATTATTTTTTAAAAAGTTGTGGCCACATAAAATAAAATTTTCAGTTATTAACCTGATATTATCATTTTCAAATATAAAATCTTTTTTCAAAATAAAATAAGTTAATTAATGTAGCCCAAGTGGGAGAATGTTGGAAATTTCCTATAATATGGGCTTACATTAATTAATTGATTTTCTATTTTAAATAATCGGGTTAATGGATATTCCAATATTTGTTGAACCCTAAAGTAATCCGATTAAATTGGGTATTGGCATCTATTGATAACGGACCTAGTTGAGCAGCAAAGTGTAGGCAATTGTGTTTAACTGAAACCCGTAATGGGAAGGGCCCAGTTGACACGTTATTGATTATGGTTTGCTAGGTCCGCTCTCTAGCCTATAAAAGGATATGTTATACCTATCAGTTGATTTAATCCCATTGAAAGCTGTTATATCGAAATAGGTCATAGAGAGGAAGATCTGGCATTCCGATAGATCCCTGATTATCAGAGTGATTTACTTTTCTGCGAATGAAGCAATGGCTCAAATAGATACGCTTTAATTCCGCTGTATTTATTGATCTTGGTGTTTTACAATCATATATGGATCTGATTCTTCTTGATTAATTAATTATTCATGTGAATAATTTTCTACATTGAGAACATATTAAATGGATTCCATGATGATTTTGTAGGAGTTATGCTCCAATTGGTTCATGATGATGTTTGATGATATTTGAATGTTTGAATGTGTTGAATGAACTTGGTTGAAGGTGTTCTAGGCTTAGATGTATACATAGGATCACGCGTTGTATGTGCTAAAATTATGAATGTTTTCTGGAAAATTCGAAGTTGTTCGACCTTTCGATGTTCAATGATTTTTACAAAAAAAAAAAAAAAAAAAAAAAATCAAATTTGAATCAGGAATATTTGTCTTCTAACGAATTGTAGCTGAGATTCATAAATTTAATTTGGTATAACGTTCATAAAATTTGAAGATTGTTAAGATTTAAAGTAATTTGGAGCTAGATTTGAAAATCTTATCTCCACGTCGACTAATTTTGCTTTGCAAATGATAAATATGGAGGACTACTTTACAAAATCTTATCTCCACGTCGACTAAGTTGTCTGAGTGATGTTAAACTGCAAATTCCCAAAATTTTTAAAAATTTCACTAGGATAAGTGAAAATATGGCCCATGGCTGAAGGCGGAAGTGTGCGAGTCAAGGATAAGTTTCTCTCGATATGCAGAGTCTTTGCCTACCCTTCGATGGTAGTTTTAGTGTTTACAGAAACCCAAATCGTTGAAACCCAGACATTTCTCTTCTTCTCATCTTCCGATATTAACCGCTAATGATTTCGCTGATGACAGTTATGGGCTGCATCTTCTCCTGCATGCTGGTGGCCATCGAATGGTACCCAATTTGTTCTCCTGATCTCTTGCCCTTGCAAATTGGCCGATTGCATGCTTCCTTTATTTCGTAATTTCATAGGTGATAGATTCTATGGTAATTTCTGTGCGTCGAGGAGGGAAGATGGAATGCCGTGCCTCTCTTGAAGTTGACTGTGACGAATTCTGCTTTTACTCAAGTGGGGATTGATTTCCATCAGCGAATTCCCTGATTCTCTTCTGAATTCTGTTTTGACTTTATATATAATCTTACCTGTGCCAACCAATGGATTGCGTGTTCTTTCAACACTGTTCTCGGTTATTTTGAAGCACCATTTCTTTCTGGCCCTGTTCCGATGGCTTTAGAGGACAGTGATGACTCTTCAAGAATCGCTGCTTTATGTAAAAGGTTGGGGCGTCTACGTTCTGCACAGGAAATAGAAGTATGGGATGAAGCCCCCCATTAGAAAAGTTAGAGGAATGCCGATTGTTACTAGTAGGTAAAGTCCTCTCGAAATCTAGTGTTAACTTACCAGCCCTCCAGAGCACATTGAGGCGGGTTTGGCGAACGGACTATGTGGACATATCTCAACGAGAGGACGGCCTGTATATAGCAAAATTTAAGTCAGCAACTGACAAACAGAGGATTATGGAGGGAGGACCATGGCTCTTTGCAAGTCAATTAGTCATTTTCAAACCATGGATTCCTAATACACCTCTACATTGTTATGATTTTAGTCGATGTACTTTATGGGTTCAAATCTTTGGGCTGCCGTTAGAGTGGAGTACAGAGCAGATGATTCGCAAAGCATTGCAGCAAGTTGGTGAAGTCATAGAGATAAAGGCTAATCTTACTGAAAGCTCGGTCTCCAAAGCGGCACGGGCAAGGGTTGAAATAAACTTGGCTGAACCTCTACAGTCCGGTAAGCTAATACACATTGCTGGCCGCCCAATGTGGCTTGACTTCATATACGAAAGGTTGTCCCACTTTTGCTATTCCTGTGGGAGGATAGGCCATTATGCCTCATATTGTCCAGAATATCCGTATGAAGAAGTGAAAATAGATGGGAAAGATAAACTGGCATATGGGCAGTGGTTGAGAACTGAAGTCCAGGAACACAGTCCTTATTGGCAAGCGTTCTACCAACCACCTGAACAAGTACCGCATAATGAAGAAACAGTACTTGAGACACCCCCCGCTCTGCTGCCAAGTGTTCCATTGTTGCCTAACCCACCTACTGCCAATGAAGTACCCTCGCTAGTTTCAGCAACTCAACCCCCACATGAACAACTACCCCTTCAGCCGCAATTTCCACAAACTTTGCAACAACTAACTCCAACTCTTACAATAGCTTTAATCCTTGCAACTGAGAAGCAAAAGGGAATCATCCATCTGTCCAAGGAAATGCAACACACTACCAAGCAGAAGACTACCAGAGCCAGCCCCAAGGAGGGATCAGCTAAAAAACAGAAGCGGTACACCCCTTATGGAATGCAATACTCGTCATTACATGAGTTTGACGACACTCAATTTCTGGATACACCAATTCTCAATGCAACTGAAGCGAATCAATGGGCATCGATGGTTGGCCCTCAACAGCCACCACAGCACAAATGAAGTTCATATGTTGGAACTGTCGGGGTTTGGGCTCTCCCCTGACAGTTCGCACTCTAAAGGCCTTAGTGGCCACCGAAAAGCCTAATTTACTTTTTTTGGCGGAGACTAAGAATCAGGAACCGGTCATCCTCAAGATGAAAAGGCTTTTGAAATTTAGTAATTACTATGTATGTGATTCTGTTGGACTAGCTAGTGGACTAGCTATGCTATGGAATGACGATATTCTAATCCATATAGAGAGAGCTACTCAGCATTTTTTTTATACAACTTATACAGAGGTTCAAGTGGGGACTTCTATGAGTCTAACTTGTGTTCACGCTCCAGCAACCTATCAGCTACGCCAACAACTATGGACAGATTTTCATCACATTGCTTCCTCAAATGTTATACCCTGGGTATGTGCGGGTGACTTTAATGAAGTTCTGTTTCCTTGGGAAAAAGTGGGTAGACGAATGGTTGAACCACATCGAATGTATTCATTCAGAGAAGTTCTACAGGATTGCTACTTAATGGATATGGGTAGTAAGGGATGTGCCTACACCTGGATGAATAATCGTCTTGGTGACGACCTAGTTAAAGAACGATTGGATCGAGTTTTGTGTACTATGGAGTGGCGTATTACTTACCCTGAGGCTGAGGTGTATGCACTTCCACCAGTGGGCTCTGATCATAGCCCTCTTTTATTGACTATGGAGGCCCGACCTAGGAGACAACACAAAAGATTTCTCTTTGAGGCTTACTGGTTGCAGGAAAAGGACTGTAGCAAGGTGGTTGAAAGATCCTGGAATTCCCCATGTGCTATTACTTCTAACCTACCACGAAGAATATAGCAGGTCGCTCAAGCACTTACCAGGTGGAGTCGATCTAAATTCTCAAAGGCAACGAATCAAATATCGCATTTGCAGCAACAACTTCAAACACATATCAATTCCCCCAACAACTACGGCGATGAGCAGCAAATTATAAATTTGAAGATGGACATTCACAGATTATGGCAGCACGAGGAACAGCATTGGGCTATGCGATCCAGGGTTAACTGGCTTACCAGGGGGGATAAGAATACCAAATTCTTCCATGCGACAACAATACAGAGGCGAATTCGAAATCGGATAAGAATGTTGAAAGATGCAGATCTCACATGGATTAGGGATGATGATCGTTTGAAACACATGACAAGGAATTTCTTTTTAGCACTATACCCATCAGATGGAAATTAGAATTATGGTCCTATTCTTGCGAAATGCCCACCTACTGTTACTCTGGAAATGAACAATATCTTAATGGCCCAGCTTACTCGAGATGAGGTACGGCACGCCACTTTCCAAATGGGGGCTACTAAAGCACCAGGACTTGACGGTATGAATGGTCTATTTTATCAGAAGCATTGGAATCTTTTACAAGAAGATATTTTTATGGTTGTTCAAGAGTTCTTTACAACTAGCAATCTATCTGCTTCTCTGAACAAAACTAGCATTACTCTGATTCCAAAAGTGGCTCAACCAGAGAGTCTAGACCAATACCGACTAATAAGCCTTTGTAACTATATCTATAAAATCATCTCCAAAGTGTTAGCTAATCGTCTTAAGCCCTTTTTACCTGATCTAATATCTGCTGAGCAATCTGCTTTTGTGAGTGGCCGGCAAATCCAAGATAATATTATTGTTGTCCAAGAAGTACTTCATCAGCTGAGGATTAGGAAACGCAAACGAAATTTTCAAGCAATTTTAAAAGTGGACATGCAAAAGGCCTATGACAGAGTGGAATGGGACTTTCTTAAGGACTATTTGATCAAATTGGGTTTCCATGCCACCTGGGTTCACTGGATAATGCAATGTGTTACAACAATGTCTTTTAGTATCACTTTTAATGGGAAACAACTAGAGTATTTCCATCCATCTCGGGGACTAAGATAGGGAGACCCACTCTCACCTTACTTGTTCATTTTGGTTGCAAATGTCTCATCTGTTCTTATCCATGACGCAATTCACATGGGACATCTACAAGGCCTACAGCTTAACAGGAGATGCCCAACTCGTTCCCATTTATTTTTTGCTGATGATGCCATATTTTTCATAAAGGCTACAGTCCAGGAATGTCATAACCTAGCAAATATTCTAAATCAATACTGTTTGGCTACTGGGCAAATGATAAATAGGAACAAATCGGGCATTTTCTTTGGTCGGGATTGTCCTTATAGTTTAAGGGCTAACTTGGCCGCTGAATTTAGGGTCCCACTGTTACAAAAAACAGGTAAATACCTAGGGATCCCTTTTGACTGAGGTCGATCAAGACGAGACATGTTCGCCTGGATTATGGCAAGAGTGAATGTTAAACTAGAAGGGTGGAAAGCAAAATTTCTTTTGAGAGGTGGAAAAGAGGTTCTCATTAAAGCTGTTGTACAGGCGATACCACAATATGTCATGTCCATTTTTAAACTTCCGGTATTGATTTGCAAAGCCATTGAGAAGAAGATTGCTCGCTTTTGGTGGTAGAATGATAGCAGTAGATCTAGTATTCATTGGACACAATGGGATGTTCTAAAGAGATGTAAGAATGAAGGCGGTTTGGGTTTTCGAGATCTTCTAGCTTTCAATAAGGCAATGCTCGGTAAATAGGCCTGGCGTTTGATACAGAACCCATTATCGCTATGCAGCCAATTACTAAAAAGTCTTTACTTCTATCAACGAGAGTTCAAATATGCGGAGAAAGGGGCGCGTCCTTCTTGGGCCTAGCAGAGTATATTATTAGGAAGATACTCAATTTTAGCTAAACTCCAATGGTCTGTCGAAAATGGGAGAAATATCAAGATACGTGAAGACAGATGGCTTCCTAAAGGAATCTTAGGTGGTCCTGCCCATCTGACGGAACCTTATCTAGTTGCTAACTTAATAGAGCCTCAACAACAAACCTAGAATGCTAATCTATTACACCAGCACTATGATACTCACACCATCAAAGAAATCATGAGTATTCCGGTTCGACCCAACCATATAGAGGACAAGCAAATATGGACAGACACAATCCATGGACAACACACAGTGCATAACGGCTATCAAGCAATTAAGAAAGCAGAATCAAAGAGTCATACAGACACGCCATTGTCATCCTATCAAGCACCTGCAAACCTCTGGAAAAGTATTTGGTGACTAAAGCTAACACCAAAAATCCGGACCTTTCTTTGGTCCCTTTGCCATAATGCTTTAGCGACAAAGGCAAATCTCATTCGTCATCACATTAGCATAGATATGGTCTGCAATATATAACAATAATAGTTCGAAAACCCTTGAACACCTCTTCCTGTTTTGCCCGTGGACAACAAAGATCCGGTCTCACCCCACAATTAGTATTTATCTAACTCCTCAAGTTGTCCCTCGCATAGAACAATGGCTAGTAGATAGAGCTACTCAGAAACAGAACTTACCTGAGTTCGACACAATAGCTGAGCTCCTTTGGCAGATTTGGAAGGCGAGGAACAATTTTGTTTTCCGCAGCCATCGTCCTGATCCACTCCATCTATTGAATGTCGTCTCCGCAAAGGTTCAAACAGCTCGGAATTTACATCGTCGATCTGCTGCAACTGGACTACCATCAACCCTCCCTTCCCAAGTCTGGCGACCTCCCGATCCCGGTGTCCTGAAGTGTAATATTGATGGGGCTTTCAAGCTTGACAGCAACCACGGCTCAATGGCATGCCTATGCCGAGATCACACTAGAAAGTTGATAGAAGGATTTACCTAAGATTTCACTACATCTTCACCTCTGCAGGCTGAAACCTATGCTTTCTTGCTGAGTACTTGATCCAACAAGAACGAATGGAGGATCCGATTGTGGTTGAATCTGACTACTTGTTGTTGGTTAATGCCGTGATCGACAACCGATTGACGCCATGGGAGGTACGATCACTGCTTGCTGAAGCTGCTGTTCTCTTGCGCCAATTCTCCAGCCTTCAAGTGCGGCATTGCAATCGTGAAGCAAACTTTGCGGCCGATTGGGCCGCAAAGACCCATAAGAATAGAACCCTAGCTGCTAATTGGGCCAAAGCGCCCCCTACCTGTTTATTTGATCTTCTTGTTTCGGACGCTAAAACCGCAGGTTGTACTAGTTCCATTACTTGAATGAAAGCTCCTCTTTTTAGACCCAAAAAAAAAAAAAGTTGGTCAATTTAATTAAAGAAGACCAAAGTCAGATTTGGCTTACAAAACTAATACATATTAAGTCATCAGGGTAAATTGCATAACCACACATAGTTGGAGGACTAATATACAAAAGTTCAAAACATAAAAATAGTAAAACACATATTAAGTTAGCTACTTGTCAACTTGGGCGCCATTTGATTGTCTTCTAGTATTTTCTTTCGGGATTTTAATAGAAACCGATGAGAACAGGGTAAAATCTAGAGTAATGGAGCTTAATCAAATTTTCTGTATTATCTGGGCCATAATTAGGACAAGTGACAATGAATAAAAGTGAAAGAGGACATTTGAGCTGTAATTAAGAGTTGGAATCGCTTGATTTGGAATTCGTCAAGGCCTTCATTTGGATCAAAACTTAGATCGTCAGAATCAAATAAAAATAGAGAAGTTTCAACTAATTCATCTTGTGATTTCAAAGGCTAATTAGCCTCAATACATGTCTATTTGATTTTGTTTGTTATTGAATTGGTAACTAATTGCCTTTAATTTTGATTATCGATACATGACATCTTTGGTGGATAGTTTAAGGATAGGGATCAGACTTTAATTAGGTGCTTAGTGACTAAGCCCACCGCTTGAGGAATTTGCAACTGGGGATCAATAATCACTTTGCATTAATTTTTAATCCTTAGTTAATTACGAGGTGGATGGTTAAGCGAATCACATGCCATTAAACCGAATTCATTAAACCGAATTCAATTTCTTTGCCTCAAGCTCATGGGGAATCATGTTCCGAGGCTTAAGAACAAAGCCTTGTACATTCTTTGCCTGACTTAGTATCGAGTCAAGCTCATGGAGGATCATGCCTTGGGACTTAGAACAAAACCATGTATATTATTTGATTGACAAATGTCATGCTTTCTTTATTGTACTTTACTTTTAGCATTTTAATACTTTTGTGTTTAATTCTCGCACTTTCATTAGAATATTATTTTATCTTTTAGAACGGTTAGGATAAACTTTAGGACCATAATAAATCCTTAAACACTGTTGCATAAACACTTAATGAGTAGAATGACCTTTAGAACTTATAATTGGCAACAAAGACCGCTTGATCACTTAGATAAGCAATCCAATTAAATTAGAAGTACCAAAAAGGCACTAATAAAAACTATTAGTGTAATCAAGTCTCCAATCTTAAAAAATTTCCAATTACATTGGAAATGAGATAATCTCCCATGTCTCACTTGGTTTCTAACCAATCATAATAGGCTAGTGACAATTCCCGTTTCACGAAGTAAGGGCTTGGGAGATTCTGTTTTTAATTAAGGATTGTCGGTCCACCTTTTGAGCATTACCTCTAATCCCATATTCCACACAACATCAGGTGGGTCGCGACATTCGTTAGTCCACCGTGGTAGCATTCGAGTTGGTATTCACCTAGTCAAATAGAGATTCTAGAGAATTATTGACCTCTTCATATTTCTTTTAACTCAATCTCAGACATGAAATGGAAGAGCGTAGAGAGCTTCGAATACAAATCGGCTTCAACTTTGGCCTCTCTCCCTCAACACTTTTGACATTGCACTGAATACAGATCCTTTTCTTTCCTCCAAATCACTCTCCATCCTAAAATTTAAGTTTTTTTTCTTTGCATAGTCATCAATTTCTTTCTCTCCTTTTGATGCTTCTTCATTGCTTCAATTGCTTAATCGAGAGTGCCGACTTTGGGATCTACTTTTTTGGAGCTTTGATGCTCTAGAGAGTTCTCAAATCTATCGATTCTACTGACATGACAATTTTAGCTTCGTGAATTGATCAAAGATTTCTTGCTCCATCTGCTTCAACACCTTGAATGATTCCAAAGTGTAGTGAGATAGAGAGAGAGAGAGAGATAGAGAGAGAGAGAAGGGCAGAAATATTATGAACGTGGGAATGGAGAGAAAATTAATAAGGCGCTATTCCATAAGTGCATAGCTACCTTAGTTTTGTATTCAGTTAGTTTACAGGAATGATTTAAAAGATAGATAAAGAAAGGAATTAAGATACTTTTTATATTAGAATTGAGCTTATTCCTAAGGCGTTTTGGACCTGTAGGAAAAAAATGGCTTATTCAGCCATTGTATTAGCACCCCATTCACCTGTTACTGGTAAAATTTTGCTGCAAGTGAGAAGATAACCAAATACGTTAGCCTCATTCTTGCCTAAGAGAATGGATTTATTTCTGCATACAACTATTTGCAGGTAGAGTCAATTAGTCATGGATGGTAACTAATGTGATAAACTATCATTTGATAATGGCTGTTAATATGCTTGTTAAGTTACGTTCTAGACGCCTAGAAAATGTCAAAAATTTATGTAGGATTTTATACTTGTACATAAAATATAATCCCTATTTTTACCTATACTTATTTTGAGTAAAAATTGTCCAGAATATCATAAATATTTTCACATGTTACCAATTGAGTCTATTTAACCAATGTTGATAGGAAATCACTGACATTGACCCGATTGTCCTACGTAGCATGGTTAGTGCTGATGTAAACAATTTGTTAATAATATTATAATATTTTTTCAAATTATTTGATTAATTATTTCCTTTTTTTCTTCTCTTTTCCTTCTTACTTTTTTTTTTTTTTTTTTTTTCTCTTTTTTTTTCTCTCTCTCTCTCTCTCTCTCTCTCTCTCTCTCTCTCTCTTTCCTTTTCTCCTTTTTCCCTTTGTTGACCTCAAGTGAGGGACACCTAGGCCTGGGCTGGTGAGGGCTGCCCTCACGTAGGCAAGGGCGGCTCCCCCTCGAGGTTGGCTACAAGCCTCAATGGCTGGCGAAAGGGAAAAGAGAAAAAGAAAAGAAGAGAAAAAAGGGAAAGAAAAAAGAAAGAAAAAATAAGAAAAAAGGAAAATATTAATAAAAATTCGGAAAATATTAATTATAGAAAATTATTCACCTCAATGCCGGCTGTCTGCCAGCCGTGTCATATAGGATGACTGGCATCAACATCAAGTAATGAAGTATATTGTAATTTGTGATTAGGTTGTCGAAAAAGCAGGTCACATTCAATGCCTAATAAAACTTTGCCTCATCACTTTGTATATCTATTTAGTAAGAGCAATATTTGCTTGCTCTTGATGCACATGAACCAAGAGCATATTACCCGTTCAATCACGTAAGTGCATGAGATTCAACATGTGAGATCAATTGGGTTTACATGTGTATGTAAGTGTTAAAAATCTAATATTAAGTCCTTGCCACTTGCGGATGAGGGAATAGAGGCCCTTGTGGAAGGACCTTTCCCAACGTAGTATGACTGAACTTTGTCAGTTTTCCGATTAAGTATTTAATTCATTTTTCCTTCTTCTTTTTTTTTCCAATTGAATATCTTAACTTTCCTAGTTATGCTCAATGTCAGCTTTCGTTCAGTACTTGACAGAAATTGTTGATGCACCACTTACAACCGTTAAACAACCATAAATTATGTTGATGTGGGGCTTACATGGAAAATTATTATCGAGTAGTAATTTAACCAATGTGGAATGGGGCCTTTCCCTCTCTGCCCACCACTATTGACAACACTGTCCACCACAACTGCAACCACAAGCACTATCACACTCCACCTTTGACATCCATGAGCCAACGGACCACCGCCCCCAGCCAAGAACGTATTGCATCTCCACCACCATCAACCGCCCAGCCGACCAGCACCTCCATTGCCATCTCCCTGTGAAGGTTGGGGATATTGAGAAAGATAATCACAAGCTCTAGCATGGCAGATGGCAACGGCATGTCGTGACCTCATAGCGTTAACAAGCGGCATCAATGGCACTTTACCAATTCGGATGATGGCTAAGCATGGAAGAAGATGATGAAGATGAAAGGGAAAAAAAAAATAAAAATATTTGCAAATTAAAAAATATATGTCTAATCCATTTTGATCGAGTGGGCACTCCTTAAATAGTGGCATGTTGTGCACACCTGCAAATAGTGGCATTCCAGGTGACTATGTTCTTCTTCCTGAGTCTTTTGAACACTACAACAACATCATCAATGGCTCCACACTTATCTATACATGACTACAAGAGAATTGCCAACAAATACATCACTTCCCAATTGCAGCTTTACAGCTGACGCATTTCCTTATCTCGATCTAGAGACTCTAAGCTACAGCAAGAATTTAAAGGCGCTTACAAAAGAAGATTGATTAGGAAGAACACTTGTTCTCATAATGTCACTGAACACCTTCAGGCCATCTTCATGCCTATCATTCAAGTTATAACCAGTTAGAAGAGCCGTACACATGACCACATTCCTATACACTGCTTCATTGAAGACTTGGGTTGCTTTCTCAATTCACTTGCAGTTAGCGTAGAACGTGGTAAGAGAAGCACATACAAATATGCTAAGGCAAAATCCTGACTTGAAAACGTGAGCATGAATCTGCACACCAAGAGGAAAAGACAATGCATTTGCACAGGCACTTAATGCACACGTCAAAGTATTCGGATCGGGTACAACACCAGACTTGAACATTCTCTCAAAAACAATTAAAGCCTCTTCACTCTTACCGTTTTGGTCAAGCCCGCCAATAATTGAAGTCCATGAAATCACATTTCGAGATGGCATATGCTCAAACAATTTCACAGCATCGTCCAACCTCGCATTCTCACAATACCCATGAAACATTCCATTCCACGCAGCGAGATCTCTTATGGGCATCTGATTGAAAAATCTCCCTGCTAGCTCAACCTGTCCAAATCGAAAGAGCCCATCCATCATCACCATCCACAAAACAACACTGAAAAGCTCTTCCGCTGTGATCAAATCCCCGCAGTCCAAGCAGCCTTCGATCATTGTGTTCCAACAAATTGCGTCTCTCACGGGCTTTTCGCAGAACAGTTTCAGGGCGTCATCAAGGTGGCTAATTTGCACGCGACCCATGATCATCTTCGTGAACGAAAGCACATCTGGGCATTGAAAGATGTCCAAAACCTCGCTAGTTTCATCTGGCTTTACGTCCTTAAGGTGTGCAGAAACTGCGGGATTGTCACGAGTTGCATGACTCGCGCGTTTAAAGAAGCACTTGGAGAGTTGGGTGGAGGTTTCGGATGAACCAAGGCATGAAGAAGGGAATGAATGTGTGCAGGAGCATCCGAGAATTCGGAAAGATTGAGAGTTGGGTGGAGGTTTCTGAACTTTTAAAACTGTCGCACGATCAAGGCCGATGTAACGAAGGCATTTCATTCAATAAATTGAGATTTTTTTGCTTGCTGTTTTGAGGAGCACAAATTTGACGGTTGCAATTTGTCATGTGGAGTGAAGCTTGTATCGCTACTACTCACTCTCTCTCTTAGTTCGATTAGTGGCCTGGAAAGCTTCTTCAAAAGCTTCTTCAAGGACTTCAATTTGATATTTTTATAAAAAATATACTAAATGGTGAATTCTTGGAGATTTCAATAAATCCATTAGAAATTTACATACCTTATTTGGGTATACATTTAAACATGTATTCTTTTTCTAGATAATGAGATGATGTCATTTTTTTATAACGAATCTTTATATTATTTTGCCTTAAAGCAATTCTCAATATTGAAATTGAATCCTGATAAAATAGAGTTGATCTTTTGTTGGATATCAGGATGGATACAGTGCTGAGTTTCTTCAATTGAGTGGTTTTAAATGTTGGATGTTGTCTGTCGAGGGTTAAGGGTTCTTCCTTTTATCCCCAGTAGAGTCTTTTCTCTTGGAATATAGCATGCGCTCAAGAGGATGTGGTGTTAGCAAGGCCCGACCCAGCCCATTTGGGCCAGAAACAGGATCGTGCCTAGGCTCGGCCTGCTTGGTAGCAGATCGTGCAACGTTTTGGGCTTGGGCCGATTTAGGCACATGGACTCTAATGGGCTGGCCTTGGCCCAATTTTCATTTTCCGATCCAGCCTTGGAGGACAAATCCAATAATGGGGCCCAACTATGGGGAACTTTTGAGGCCTCGGCCCCAAAAATCACTTTAGTGTTGATGTGGGGCTTGCATAGAAAATTATTATCAAGTGGCAATTTAACCAACGTGGAATCGGGCCTCTCCCTCTTTGCCCATCACTATTACCAACACTGTCCACCACAACTGCAAATGCAACCACAAGCAATACCCCACTCCACCTTTGACAGCCATAAGCCAACATGACCACCGCCCCCAACCAAGAACGTATTACATTTCCACCACCATCAACCACCCAAGCGACCACCACCTCCATTGCCATCTCTCTCTGGGACTAGCTGAGGCAGAGATATCGGACTCAAGGTGACAAACTCAAACGAAGGTCAGGGATAGTGAAAGAGATAATCACAAGCTCTAGCGCAGCAAATAGCAACGGCACGTCATGGCCTCATGGTGTTAACGAGCGGCAGCAATGGCACTGTGCCAGTTTGGATAACGGCTGAGTATGGAAGAAGATTATGAAGATGAAAGGAAAATAATAAATAATAAATAATATTTTAAAATTAAAAAACATTTTTCTAATCCATTTTCGAGTGGGCACTCCTATTTATCAATGTGCATTGTTTATACTGAATAAGCGAGTCAATATAGTGAAATACTGAAATTTTTATTTTCTTCTAAATCGTTATATCTACTTTATATTTTCAATTAGTCCTATTAATTTCTCAAAAATTATACTGCATATTTAAGGAAACCAAAAACTAGTAGAAAACAGTGAAGAGTTGAAGATTACTATTCTTGTTTTCCCTGTGCAACAAAGATCCTGCGTTCTCTCTGCCAAAGCCAGCTCCTCCCGATGCTGCAAGCAACTACAAAAACATCAACCTCTCACACCAATTGCAAGTCATTCTTTGACTTGGTACTTTCCCAAACGGAAGTGGTTGCTCGTGTCTGGTCAAAGAACTCTCATGGGAGATATTAAGCGAAACTCTCAAGCAGCATTTGCCCATGCCTCATTGCTAAAGGGTGACTGCCACTGTGATTTGGACATATAGCTAAATACGTAAAGTATATAAGCAGAATTACAGTCAACAGAGATCTACCTTCATGAATTAGTGGAGCAATAAATAAAGAAACTTAACAGTAAAACGTATATCAGACATATATCTTCTACATGTACTTCAAAAAGCTGTGAACTACCGTGCTTCTCTTCCTATTTCTTGCAGAGGAAAGGCCGTGAATCTAGCCAAATCGCTCTCCACTTAAACCCCTTCATCATTTCCACTCTGCAAAAGACAGAAGATAATTCTATTTGAATATTTTGTGAATACTTCCTTCATTCAAGGGGTAATCATTGTAATTTATGGGTCATGTGGAGTGAAGAAAGATACCATGAAGCCATACGTATATGCTAGCTTATAAACATTTGTACAATTTAGGAAGTAATGAATACTAAGAAAGCTTAATTACGAATCAGATCACAATATGACATAACCCTAGCGTTCTCCACATTCACATGTAAATTGATGAGAGAACTCTATTTTGACCTACAGATGACAACAACACTTTCTAGTAGTCAAAGAATTGCACCATTCCTAACCAGATGTCAAAACTGAGTTCTTCAAAGCGTTTTATACCTGTATCCTTGAAAGAAGCTATTTCTTTGAATAAGACCAAAATGAAGTAATGCTATGTACTCAAAACAGCAAGATGAAAAGTAACTCAAGGACAAGGAGTGTTTTCAAGTAGCATTTCAGGTAACTAGTAAAACAGTAGAACAAAAGTTCTAACCAGTTTTTTGTTTGGTAAGAACAAAAGTTCTAACCAGTTCATGCAGACATTTTGGAAGAAAATTATCCACTCTCTTTTGACACAATGTGCAAGTTCAAGGTGGCAAAAAAACATGAATAATCCAACAAAAAACCATAACCTTTTGTCTTAATGCACCACAGCTTCAAATTTAATGCCAAATGCAACTTTAAATTGGTAAAGTGTTAATCTTCCCATGCACAAACTGAAACCTACAGCAACCAAACTAAGTTCATGTGTGATTATGTCTATGAATCGAAATGCACTCTCAATTCCAACTTTCATCCTTAAAAAAAAAAGAATCCCACAAGTTAGTGTTGGTATATTACAGGCAGAGGTATTGTGAAATAAATTTCAACATGAAGTGGACTGGTTCTCCATTATGGTGAGGGAGACTCAGGCAATTGAGAAAATAGATAGCATGAAAATTATGGACTTCAACCCCACACAACACAAATTCATCAATAGGAAATGTAAAAGAATCTTAGGGAGATAGACCTTTTACGATAATGAAAACTGCAAAACGAGAGTTGATTAATCCCAATCAAAAGAAATAGTTTCCACTTCTCATGCAATACATAAGCAAGCATCGATAGTTGAGTCAAATGTGCTAGTCCATTGAGATTTTATTGTGTTTTTATGACTACTAGATTCTATCACTAGCACCTGTTCAACTTGAACAAGACAGAACCTGAGAGTACTAATTTGGCATCACAAGTAAACTGACCTCACTTGGTATTGTCGATTTGTTGAAGAGCTCCAACAACACTGCGAAAGAACATGAGGTGAAGTTGAATTTCATCCAAAGATGAAGAAGCTTTCGTTAATTCTCATAGACCTAATAAAGAAACAAAGAGAGGCCGTGAGAATGCTAATAGATGGGTCGAGGAGAAGGGTTGATAGGAATTTCTAGAAAAGGACCAACTTTCAATTTGTAATTAGTAATGAGGAGGCAGGGCAATTAACCTTTCTTTTGCTTGGGCATGTTACTTTCTTTCACCAAGCGGAACTTCCTTCTCCCTGAATGCCACAATCTCTCTCTTTCTCTGTCTCTCTGCTAGAGAGAGAGAGAGAGAGAGAGAGAGAGAGAGAGAGAGAGAGAGAGAGAGAGAGAGATTAGCTATTTCCAAGGTTTTGGTTCTCACCTGATTAAATTATGCGGAAGGGATATTTAACCTATGAATAGTTTTTTTTTCCTGGTCAATGCCCATAAGCTAAGTGAAACTCACCACACAACAGAAATGTTTGCATGGAGCCTGTGGATGGCAATGCCATCCAAAGCAAGAGTTCCTCCCAAGTGTCCCAACTTTCCACCTGCCTAACTCAAACAGCTAAGAAATACCTGAATGCCCTTAGCCTACTATCAATCAATAGAAGTAATCCCATATTAAATAGGGCTGGTGTAGCTGCTCCACTCTCCTCAATGCTTAATATGATGAGCAATTTTAGGATGCTTTCATATTTGTGACAAGAGAAATAACGTCATGCCCTTACTACCGATGATCCACACAAGAGCATATGCCACTCCTGAAGTGACGAAAGCAACTGGAAACTCTCACAATGATCCCATGATCAACAATATTTGCAATAAGTTTAATTGCAGAATAACAATCTCCACAAATGCGAAGATTCTTCATTATAGTTAGCCCATTGTCCTCTACAATACTAATCAATGCAAATGCAATAGCAAGCCTTTCACTATGGTAAAATAATGACTTCCTTCTGTTTGTCTTCCACATCATGGAGAGAGAACCTCTTATTGGTAACATATATAACCCAACGCCTTCAACTTCATTTTCAACCAATCCAGCTTCCAATATATGTTCTCACAAAAAGGGTGGGATTTATCCCTAAAGAGAAATAAATGTTTTTGCCCCTTTATAGTAATCCAACTTCTACCCGGTTGCTTCACAATCCCTTCATCCCTCATAGTCACTGCTAATCTCGAGATATCACCCCCATCTAATAGCAGAAGCATAGAAGTTGGACAGTAGAACATTAGCAGCACTACAAAGTGGTTCTAAGTCAAGAATGTAATTAGCAACTTGTTATGTCACATCTTAGTTAGAATGCATCTTGCGAGAACTAAGCAAAATAGGCCACTATGGAGTTAGCTTTAAGGGGCGTGTTTTTCACAAGATCCTCAGCTTCCTCTAGCTTCGCACATCGTCCTAACACATCCAACATGCATGGATAATGCTGATGCTTCAATTCAATGGAAGTGTTCTCATTAAAGTATCTGAACAAGCGTCTCCCCTTCTATAACATCCCAGAATGACTACAGGAACAAAGCAGTCCCGTGAGTGCGATCTCATCTGGTGGTATTGGTCCACGTATCATTTGGAACTCGGAAAACAGCGAGGGAAAAGCAGGAACGACCCGCTTCAAGTCATCGCCAAACACCACGTCGACATGCAATCTTGAGGCCAAAGCCCGAAACAACGCTGGAGAGGGACATATGATGTAAGAGGAAGAGGAGGGAGGCGGCTAGAGCTCGGTGCTTGAAGGATTGCGAGGCTAGCGTAGTCGAATCGATATTGACATCGTCAGGCGGTTGTAGCGGTGACTGCTGGAGAGGGAAAAACGAAACGGAGGAGCCATCGACGGCGGTGCAGAGGCATGCCGGTGTTTCGATTGGCTAGAGCGATGGGCTGATTAAGCTAAAAGGCCCGGGCTGCGCTTGTGGTCGAACCGGGCTGCATAGGGCCGAACTTAAAGGATGGGCTGGAGCTTTATCTTTTGTCTCCCTTTCTCTCTTCTTTTTGTTTTTCATTTTTGCTTTTTTTTTATAATAAAAATGCATTTTTGACTAGTTGGCAAAAATTCAAGCGTTAATACTCCTGAATTGACTCTTTAAAAACAATTTTTCAGCACTAGACAAAAATTCAAGCTTACACATCTTTTGTGGATCTAGGCCCTCTTATAATTATTTTATAAAATATGTCGCAAAAGTACTCCTACTAACACCACTTAACACTAATTGATATGAATCGATTACCTAGGTTCCAAAGATCCTTAAAGGCATTCAACTCTCTAATCGAAAACACAATATTGTCATCAAATATTGAGAACATCAAAATCTCAATTTATTTTGAGTCTGACCATAAAAGAATATCTCAGTAACTTCAAATACAAGAGCATAACACTTGTGAAATTGCAATCATGTTGATTTTAATCAAATGTCAATCAACCTTAATTTGTGCCACAAGTACATGCGCGGATCATAAAATGAATCCATGCTTTACAAGCCTAAGAATCTCAGAAATGAGATATAAAATATGCATCACTAAGTTTATAAACTTCTGTCTTACATCAACGAAACTACCCAGGACCTCACAATTCCATTTAACATTACAATGGAGACAAATCGAACAAAACTTTTATAGTTTTGGTGTATTCTTTTACAAAATTATTTCTAGATGGATAATGCAACCGACAACTAGAAATTCTCTTTTACCAATCAAAACGGCACATCTTACACCGCCAAAATATCCAACATGTCAAGCATGCACTATTTCAGCCAAAAAAAGTGCACACGTTGATAAGATTGATATTTCATGTGAATGACTATCTTGTGATTATGATAAATTTCCCTTCGTTATTTGGAGCCTCTCAATGAAGTTAATCATGAGACAATATTGGTCCAAGAAAGCTTATTGACAAACAAGCCTCCTAGACTTTGGCAACCAATCGCTTATAATCATACTCAAATCATCAACCAACAACATATAATAACGCTCTTGGGAATGTGATTGTATATCACATGATAATAAATTCCCATAAAAAAATTAAACTTTCGGAGTTCTCCACAAGTCTCATTTTGCGAACCACTTCGATGGTCAAATATCCATATCACAGTGTGCAAATATTCTTGAAAATGGGATGTAAAGGATAGTTACGTGAGCAATTCCACCAACCTCAATATGTGAAGCACCTTGGTTCTCAATCACGCATTAAATTACGTGAAATCTCCAAGTAAGAATTGCTCATGAGAAAATTTTATATGACACCACGAGTAAATGACTTTGTCAAACAATCGCTCATAGTACAATATGAAACTTCCTATGTTACGGAAAATACTAAATAAAGTCCAATAACCTTCAATTTCTGCATTATAGAAAACACTTCCTACATTACAGAAAATAAATTTTCAGCGTCAACAAATTCGACACTTTTGGAGTGCACTTAAACTTTATTATGATTTTACTAAATGCCAATCATCGAAAATTGTGATTAAATTCTATTTTTTAAAATAAAATCTCTAATGTATTGAGAGATAGACCTAACTGAAAAGCTTGTGAATAACTCTATAGCCAATCAAATGTATTCTCGTGTAATTGCATAATAACTCGAGATTGCACTCGATTAAACCATTCATTAAGATCGGATATAAAATCATGAATATGCATCTAAGTAGCCTAATGAAGGTCCAATTATGAGGAATTTCTACTATTAACACCCCGCAAAATTATGAGGAATTTTACCCATCTATTCAGGTGCCCTGAACGGGATTGGTACGAAATAAAGTTGCAAAATGACCAACATTGCTGCGGGTAATACAATTATGAAGCCAATTTGGACATATGAACAGAGATCAACATCCAATTTGAAGCTTGTCTACTACATCAAAAGGTAATTTATTCCAAAAATTTCAGAATTCCCACGACCTATATCATATCACAACATAAAATTAATAAAGTAGAACTAATATTCAACATAGAAGAGAACCCACACATTCATAAAAAGTTATAAAATATTATTTTGGTCAAAAACACCATCTCCCGGTTCATTTTAGACTATGGTCTTTTGGGCAATGGTTTGGTATTTTCTATGTTTCACTAGACATGATAATATCATAATCATTATGAGCTTAAAAAAAAAAAAAAAAAAAACTCAAATTCGACATTTTATTACCAGAAGAAAAAAGGTCACTTCAGGATTGAACAAAGACAAAAGCACACATAGGAAAGAAGCAATTGCCAATGGCCCCTTGACCCAGCAAAACATTGAGATTTTCATGTACTTTTGGAGCCACCACGTGCCTATCTTAACCAATTGTGGTTGCCATGTGATTGCTCAAATCACCGAGACTTTCTCACAATAATATGCTAGGCAAAGTTAACGACCATCAAGACATTAATTGACTCATGAATATTATAAATTTGAGTATCTACAAGATAATTGGAATAATTGGGAACATTAAATCCACTAATTCCAATTCTTTGCCAGGAAATCTACATGAAACATATGCAAATCATTGTCCTCTTTATCGTCATTAGGGATGACACATGGTTTGGTCCAGAACTCTGGAGCTCAGAGACATTGATAGCACACCTCGAATAACTCAAAAGTTCAAAAAAGTCGTAAAAAGATAAGCTAGATTACAGAATACATTGATGACAAAAATTAGCATCAGAAAAGTGATGCCTACACAGTTGATGCCATAACTTAACAATCTTATAATCAAGTTAAAGCATGAATAGGACTTCCAATCACAACTGCAACCCTCTGTAAATACATGAACATCCTGGCAAAAACTGACATGGACAAGTAACATGCTCCTTCCACAGGTCCCTTGATGAAATTCTGTGATTGGTAAAGCAGTAAATGGCACATGCATTGTCAGTCATATTACACTAAATTTTGAAGACACTTCTAGGACGCAAGATGTCAAACTCCATCCCCTTACCATGAAAAAAAATGCGAATCATCACTAATATTCACACAAATCTGTGCACTTAAAAGGGTTGTCAGAGCACCTCTGATTATTAAATTTTGTAGAATCTTGAAATAAAATAATTCACTATTTCTAACATCACACACAAACGTGAGAGAATCTTAGTATGCTAGAATCAGCACCAGTGATGTCACATCTAGATTGGCGCTTTACATGTAGAATACAAAGAGTCAAGAAAACTATAAGTCAAAAGTAATTTTGCGATGAGTTCACCTTAAGAATGGGAACTACCTTGAACTACAAGTTTGACTTAGGTTATAATCAAATAAAGAGATTAAATAACAGGAATAACAACAACGAACAATATAATCAGAATAAACCAAGAATCGGGAATGAAGAGCAAGAATGTCGTGTAACTTCATCTTGAAGACCTTTAGAGCATCCTCATTGTGATTGACTATTATCATACAAGGAAATCTATAGCTATAGGTACACTCATTCTTAGCATGAGCATCATATTCTACTGCCACAGCGAGAAACCATAGTGCCATAATCCAATGCCCTTTTAAAAGGCCATACCATGCAACCCACTTGTTTTATGCACAAGCAACTGACAATCATTCAATATGCAGCAGAATTGCATCATAATACCATACATGACATCCATGTTGTTAATAGAAGCGAGAATCATAATCCAAAGGTCTTACCTAGTCATGCACAGCCATGAGAGGATTCAACAGAAAGAATCAATCCACACAGATCTAATGAGAAGCCTGAGTAACCTGTGACTTGAGAGACTTTGAAGCTGAAATCCATATATTAGCATTAAGCATATATCTATAATACTTAAACAAATCATAAATTCCACAATCTCATAAACAGCAAAAGAATGGAAAAGGAGGGGAAAATGGTGAAGAGAAATGATATACATGCTACAGTGTTCAATGAAACAGAGAAGAATGAAACTCGTTTCATCATTGCATAGACAAATTATTTCAAGGCCATCTTTTCAGTATGTAATGAGTTTCGAAGCATACTTATTATCTCAGATGAATGAAAAGGTCATGGTTTGATCAGTCTATTTGCAACTGAAGAGCTCAAATTGGAGAATTGCTTGACCGAAAACCATACATGTTTAGTAATTCACGATAGGGATCAAGGAAGAAGATACTTCTCACAAAGAGTCTAACTGACAGATCACCAACTAATAACTTCTTCTTTTTCCTTAACCAAGAACATGATGTCCCATTTCTCAAATGGTAATCTGGCTAAGTATAACCAGTCTAGAGGAAAGCTACATTTGATAAACAGGACATCTGAAAATTGGCCAAAAGTAAAGACTGGGTGTCTGAAACTCTGAATGGCTGAACACCACTCCACTGAAGCCACTATACTTAGTGTCAATCTGGATAATTGTACCCACCATCTCAAGATGAGCACCTTATCCTTGATGGAGCAAACTTCTGAATGGGTTCTTATGCAACCAATGACCCACTAGTTCTATGCTTCCAATTTCATTAACCCTTATAATTACAAAAAATTCCACTGGGCCAGCTTTATTTACCTGGGATATGGGTAGATAATTGGACTGGTGCATGCGTGCGTGTGAGAGAGAGAGGTGAGGTGGAGAGAGAGAGAGAGAGAGAGTTGTCCAGCAAGATCTGCAATTGCCGAAAGCCCCAGCTACAGTTCTCTCTAGCTGGTTGAAACTTAATTGAAAAGTAAAAATAGAATGAAGCTTCCTAAATTCTTCTCAATCAATATGAATGGGGATGAGTCCTAGGAAGAACATATAAAAGAGCTTTTCCGAGAGGATTCTTTAGGAAGATGTTGCTAGCAAGCACAATGCTCAAGTTCATTGATTGTTAAAGTTAACTTGGGCTTAAAAGGTAGAATTGCTCTATTATGATCATGAAATCCTCTTAAAGAGTGCATTAACTATGTGTCCATTGGAAAACAAGGATCATTTCCCCTAGGTTGTCTAATGTAAATAGGTGCTAATTGTAGTATTATAACATTATTTCAAACAGACAATTCAGCTGGTTAAAATGGTAGATCACCGTTCATACCATTAGGCTTTCCTCATTCATAAAAACCTCGCAGAAGAGAAATTGCTTCTAATGCCATTATACCTCCACAACATTGGAAACCCTTCGATCCAGAATTCCATTACTGCAAGAGAAACAAGAAAAAATTTGGAAACATTCATTGATTAGGCAGAAAGTTGGAAACATTCATAGATCAGGCACTCTTAAAGGGGAAACATAGACGAAATTTCTGTGAAAGCCACCCAATATATTTGATAATTCTACATATTTACCTAGCTCATCAACTTGAACCCCAAGACAGATTCCATTTGCAAATCATGTCCATATATCAAGTGAGAGATAATTTAGCAGAATAGTTGAAAAAGCACTTCACAAATGAAGGTACCATCTTAGCAAAAACAAGTTCACTGATAAAGGAAAATGGTCAACTTAGGAAAATTACATTTAGGTTTTAAGAATATCAATTTTAACAAATGTCTGTACTCCAGAAAACAAGTTTTCAGGCAAGTAAATTGTCTTTGAAGTGTACCATTTACTTCCATTGACAGTAACTAGGCTCTACACCTTGGCAAACTTATTGCATCATATTTAAAAGAGGCGTGTTTGGGGGAGCTATAGCTTAAACCTAACATCCTTGGAGAACAAACAGTAGCTGTAAACAGGGGATTACTTCAAGGCTTTTAGCATGGATAGGCAAGTTCTCTTCAGAGAGATATTGGCACTGGGAATCTGATTTGAGAGAAGATTTACAAATGACTTGTCTACTAATAATGGCTAGCATGGGTTTCAATCAGCTACATCTTCCAAACATTGCATATGACCCATGCTCACTGTTATAACAATAGTCTTATTCTCTCTAACATGAAACTATGCAGCAATTAAGGCTAGTTTTTGAGCTATGCACGGTGGAATTTGAGCAAGGTGGTGCTTTATCTGCAAGATGCGTCCTCTTGCTTGATGCTGTATTCAGAAAGGCAATGAGCTAGCTCATGTTTCCTACAATACTTTTGACTTCTAATCAGATTCTTAAGAGCAGCATAAGTATCAATCTCTAGCTCTAAAAGTCAAGTTCTCATGGCTTATTTTTTTCCCCTAAAATTTTTCACTCATACTCTTGCTTCTTCCTGATAATCAGATTATTAAGAGCAGCATAACTATCAATTTCTAGCTCTAAAATTCAGAGTTTCCTGGCTTATTTTCCCCAATAAAATTTTTTATTCATACTTTTGCTTCTCCACAACCCTTCCCTCATTTCCCTGTACTTGAGCTTCTTCTTTCAAAACTAATAATTCAACAAAAAGACATTGTCCGCAATCTATATTAGCTACTTTAAGTACTGCTCTAATTACAATGAAACAGATCCTATTTCACTATGTTTTAAACTTTTAAGTCGACAAAATCTGAGTTAAAATAATTGGTGACTTCTGGACAATCTCAGGAAACATGACATGTTAGATCATGGTAGCATCCGAGAGATGAAAAATCATACTGGAAAAACATGTCATACACCCAATTTAGTAAGCACACGCCTTCATGTATGCAAGAAGAGACAATTGGAACTAATAAACAAGGAAAGAGATTTCTTTATCGAGAACACTGCCCATGACATATCAGAAAGCATAAATTTCCTTATACTTAAATCATATTTCTTTGAAGATGCTATATTTCCCACTTTAAACTTGATAACATTGCAGACATCAAAGAATCTTACCGCAGTGGAAAAAGGCAAGGAAGAAGAGATTAAGAGACAGCTGGAAAAAGGAAGAGGAAAGAACAAACCCATGTTACAGTAACTTGTAGTACTTCCCAGAACAGTAAATTTTTTATGGCAAAAAAAGAAAGGAAATGTCTAACAAGTCACATAGAATTTTTTAAAAAAGGAAACAGAGAGGGGAAAGAAAGAAATAATATAAACTTGACTTCATGACACTTCCTAAACTCTACTTTCTACAATTTAGACATGGAAGAGGACAGAAAAGGTGGAAAATTAGTTCCATTTTTCACGGTTATGTGTCGCAATATTCAATGTACAACAACAAACGGAAGTACTACGAAACTACATCAATAGTAATCAAAATAAGATTCATAAACCTCCAGTAAGCTTTAGTTGTCAATTGTAATATGTCACAATTTCAAAGTGGAGCTAAGCAGATACGATAACAATAAAAGCAAGTTCAGAAACTGACCTAATTCATTCCTTAGAGCTACTTGATGCAACAACAGTATTGAGCTGCAGCCTCCACATTTATCATTTGCACAGTCATAATATACTTCCTTTATACCTAAAATGGCTAAGAGTCATATATAATTTATGAGTATATAATTTATGAGTAAACAAATTTTACAAAAGTTTAGTTTTAGTTCAGTATGATCAACAGATGTACCAATGATTGATGATGCTGCTACACACATTATGCATAGTTCACGTCACATAAAGGGAGCGTGCTGAATACTTCTCTGTACCTTCTGCAGACAAAAATCCAGTCCTCTGCCACTGTTCAAGAAGAACATCAAGAGCTTCCATTTCTACACACCTTGTTGCCTAGGAAAGCGCAAGGAGAAAAAAATAAAGGAAGCATATCCCACTTAGGAGCTTGTCAGAGAGAAAGTTGCTCTTAGTGTACTTTCAACATAAATTTTGGAAGTGCATTTCATGAAAAATGTTTTCACCTTCACATTTATTCATTTATCTCTTTTACTCTTGCTTAACGTTTGAGTCCTATAGTTTATCTTTAGATTGATGCATCTCTAAGTGCCATTGCCTTCTTCCTCTCAGTGTCGAGAGCATTAGCAATGCAAATAAAAAATATTTCACCAAAGCAAACAATAGCAACACATCTATAACTTGTCTATTCCTCTTCAAATCGCCTCTTTCGTATCTGCTCCATGTTGACTATATTTTTAAGGCTTGAATCATGTTCATCCCTGGCTTTGTTTGTAGGCTAAGTGAGGAAGATTGTTGTATCCTAGGGATAGGAATTTTGTCACAGCCAACTGCATTAGATCATGAATCCTATTGGAAGAACCATTGTCTCCAAGACAGAATTATCTATGCATCTTATGCAGAAATTTCAGTTCTTTCTTCAAATACCGACAACACTAACAGTCTAAAAGAGGATCTTATACGTGAAGCATGGACAACTCTCTTTGCTCCTCAATGTCAAGGTATGGACATTGTTTGAAAAGTATTCTCCTTACTAAGAGCCATTCGATCTAATTTCTATTACTCAAGCATTATATTCTCTGAAATTTTATGTGAAATTGCAGTTATCTTCCCTATACTTGAGATTTTGCAAAGTTCCTCAACTCACTTCTCATAACTTTAGAATTTTGCATCTCTCACTACACCCTTTTAATCAAGACAAATGAAGCCACCATACGCTCTCAGGTAATGTAAAGCAATAAATACATACTCAGAACAATTTAAAACTTTGTAATCTGTTGAGGTAATCAAGCACTTACTAACGTATTCAAGCATGCTATACAGGACAATCTACAAGCACTGAACATTCTGGTCCAACAGCTTGCAAAGGCTTTATTTCTATTTAAAAAGTAAATATCATTCCCCTACTCTTTCTCTCCTCATTGAAGCTTTTTCTTTGACTGTCCTTGGTCCAAAATTCAGACAGAGAACAATAGCAAATGAGAAATGTGAAACATTGTACAGAGTAAAGCAAGATTCTTGCTATTGTTACCCATAGTCGTACTTTATGAAAGAATAATGGGAACAAAACCATTAAGAGCCTAATAATGCAT